>NC_069499.1:1539295188-1539658522 GCF_027579735.1 Bombina bombina
CGTTTTGTATCATAACTATGAATGTCACAATACTTATTGCATTTGTAATAGCTGTTGTATTATGATTTCCACTGGGCGCTTTAAAGGGACATTCCGGTCAAAATTTAAATGCATACAGATGAATTCCATCTTGGATAAAAATATATTTGCAATATACAGTATATGTGTAGGCAAAAATGCATCTAGTACAATTTATCCCTGTTTTAGTGTTAAGATTTTTCTTTGCATGTGCATACGAAACATAGCTTGTTATTCTTAGTGCACCTGCATTTTAAATACTGAAGCTACCCAGCACACCAGTGGGGCTTGTTTCACGTCAGCAATTGACAAATGTATTTATTAAGAGATGATACAAGCACCTTAGACTCTCTGGGCACGTGTTTAAAAGGCTGGTGCACAATGCACATTTGAAACAGCAATAGCTTTTATTAGAAGCATTTTTGTTAATACACTGTATATTTATATTACAAAAATGCTCCTATTCAAAACTGAAATGCATCCACGTGGATTCCAGTTTCCTGGGCAATTTTAGTAAAAAAGGATTTTTTCCATAAAATATGATTTTTGCAGAAGAATGTTGTTTCGATTTTTAATGAGATAAAAAAAAAAAAAAAAAAAAAAAAACACAAGTGCCTTTTAAAAACCAGAGACATACGGGGTACATCACTGGTCCTTAAGGGGTTAAATAAATGTAGTGCAATGCTGCCAGCTGGTCTTGATGCCTGGCAAAAAGGTTGTTCCATACTACATGTGTTAAAGGGACATTGCAATCTAACATTTTTCTCTTCTTAGTCTATTTTGCCTGCTTGGATGTATTGAATTGTTAAAAAAATAAAAAATAAATTACCTTTATATGTTATTTGAAATAGCTACTTTTGCCGGTTGTATCCGCACCTACACTGAAAATATGAGTAACAAGTGTTTTTTCTTTAGAAAAGCTATGTAAACAGAAGACAATTGCAATGATTAATCTCCCTGTGGGGGGTATGAGGGAGAGAGATAGATTTTAAGTGTGAAATAGCTACTTGTGTTTAACAAAATCCCCAGCCATAGTGATATACACACACACACTCACATACATATATATATATATATATATATATATATATACACACATATACATTATAGCCCTTTCCGGGAAAATACCTTGCCATATACCATATACCTTTTAACCCTTATTTAAAAGGCTTTACTGTGATCTCATGAGATTTCATAGTAAACTTCCTTAAAGGGAAAAATTTAAATGCACCTAGATAGATATAGTTTTAGATCAGCTAAATCCTCGCACACACAAGGGTGCATTTCTAATAAAGGAGCTTTCTATTTTTAAGCCATTAGACTGGCGGTACGTTATTTATATTCACCCTCCTTTTACCTACCCTTGTGTGTGCGAGGATTTAGCTGATCTAAAGTTGTTCTCTTGAGGGAATAAGGTGAAGTTCCCTGTACACATCCCTTTCTGCACCAGTTGGACCGGAACCTTTGTTTTAGCTACAGCTCCTGTGGGGAGCGCTGAGGAGGTGAGACGGAGCGGTGCTGCAGAGGCAGTGAAGACACAGTACAGTGCGGCACAGAGAGAGGTGGATGGAATTGCCAAACACACTGAGCGCTTGCTTATGGATTCTGGCACTAGATAGATATAGTTAAATAGAAATATATTTGCAAAATATATGTGTAGGCAAAAATGATTCTAGTAAAAATCCCTGTTTTAAGTTTAACATGTTTCTTTGCATGTGCATGTGAAGCATAGCTAGTTATTCTCAGTGCATGTTAAATAATGCAGCTGCTCAGAGCACCAGTGGGGCTTGTATCATGTCAGCAATTAACAAACTGAGTCATTACCAGATGGTACAAGCACCTTAGGCTCTCTGAACAAGTGCTGTGTTTAAAATGCCAGTGCACGGAGCATTTTTGAATAGTGATGTCGCGAACCTAAAAATTTTGGTTCGCGAACGGCGGACTCGAACTTCCGCTACTGTTCGCGAACCGGGCGAACCGCCATTGACTTCAATAGGCAGGCAAACTTTAAAACCCACAGGGACTCTTTCTGGCCACAATAGTGATGGAAAAGTTGTTTCAAGGGGACTAACACCTGGACTGTGGCATGCCGGTGGGGGATCCATGGCAAAACTCCCACAGAAAATTACATAGTTGATGCAGAGTCTGGTTTTAAGCCATAAAGGGCATAAATCACCTAACATTCCTAAATTGTTGGGAATAACGTGCTTTAAAACATCAGGTATGATGTTGTATCGATCAGGTAGTGTAAGGGTTACGCCCACTTCACAGTGACAGACCAAACTCCCCGTTTAACGCACCGCAAACAACTGCAAACAGTCCATTTGCACAACCACGAGTTAGATAGATTTGATAGATAGATACATAGATTACATAGATCAATAGATGCAATATACATATGATAGATACAAATTACATAGATCAATAGATGCAATATACATTTGATAGATACGAATTACATAGATCAATAGATGCAATATACATTTGATAGATACAAATTACATAGATCAATAGATGCAAAATACATTTGATAGATACAAATTACATAGATCAAAAGATGCAATATACATTTGATAGATACGAATTACATAGATCAATAGATGCAATATACATTTGATAGATACAAATTATATAGATCAACAGATGCAATATACATTTGATAGATACGAATTACATAGATCAATAGATGCAATATACATTTGATAGATACAAATTACATAGATCAATAAATGCAATATACATTTGATAGATAAGAATTACATAGATCAAAAGATGCAATATACATTTGATAGATACGAATTACATAGATCAATAGATGCAATATACATTTGATAGATACGAATTACATAGATAAAAAGATGCAATATACATTTGATAGATACGAATTACATAGATCGATAGATGCAATATACATTTGATAGATACGAATTACATAGATCGATAGATGCAATATACATTTGATAGATATGAATTACATAGATCAATAGATGCAATATACATTTGATAGATACGAATTACATAGATCAATAGATGCAATATACATTTGATAGATACGAATTACATAGATCGATAGATGCAATATACATTTGATAGATATGAATTACATAGATCAATAGATGCAATATACATTTGATAGATACGAATTATATAGATCAATAGATGCAATATACATTTGATAGATACGATTGATAGTTAGATAGATTTGATAGATAAATAGATAGATTTGATAGATATATAATTTTCCAGACAGAGAATTACAAAGACGTGCGGTCTGGGACCCATGGTAAGGTTACTTCGTTTTGCACAATCGAGTACAGGTTGGGGTCCGGGATTGCCTTTTGTGAAAAGAAATTGTGGCCGGGTACCTTCCACTGCGGTGTCCCCTATCAGGGGACGTGTATATGGCATGGATTTATGGAACCGGGAGATGGAAAAACATGCTTGGACACCCAGTACAGGTCGTTCTCCTTCAGTCTTTTTATACAAGGGTCCCCGTCCCTCAACATGCACGACAGCATGAAAGACCCCATATGCCATGACTTCCTTTTGCACAATCGAGTACAGGTATGGCATCGATTTTAGGAACCCGGGGATATTTTTTAGGAACTGGGAGATGGAAAAAGATGCTTGGACACCCAGTACAGGTCGTTCTTCAGCCTTTTTATACGAGGGTCCCCGACCCTCAACAGGTACGACAGCATGAAAGACCACATATGCCATGACTTCCTTTTGCAAAATCGAGTACAGGTATGGCATCGTTTTTAGGAACCCGGAGATAATTTTTAGGAACTGGGAGATGGAAATAGATGCTTGGTCGGTCCTCCTCCTTCAAATTTGGGGCACTGCGCGTGCAATCTACTGTGCCACCAGATATGAGTGGTGTGTTAAGTAGTACTATTCTAAGCAGTTTAATCCCTGTTATGTGCCTTTTTTTTGGTTTGGGTTTTGAAGCCACAGTGCAGCACCAGAGGCCAGAAAAATTAGGCATGTACAATTGTACACATGCCTGAAAAATTAGGTATTGTTGCAGCCACTGCTGTAGCAGCAGCCAGAAAAATTGATGTTTGTTTGGCAGTTAGAAAGTGCCCTAAAACATTGCGGCTTGAACCCTAGTTGTTGGCGGATAAGTCACGCAAGTCATCCGGCATTCGAAGATAAAATACAGCAGCGTGTGTACTATTTTTAGCCCAAGGCAGCTCATCTCATCAGGCCTTTTTTACTCTAATGTATCGCCCAATGTCAGTCCCTTCGGGATCCCTCTTTCATTTTAATAAAGGTGAGATAATCAAGATTTTTTAACCTAGGCGACTTCTCTTCTCAGTGACAATACCTCCTGCTGCACTGAAGGTCCTTTCTGACAGGACAATTCAAGCGGGGCAGGCCAGAAGTTTGATTGCAAATTGAGATAGCTCAGGCCACAGGTGAAGCCTGCACATCCAGTAGTCAAGAGGTCCATCGCTCCTCAGAGTGTCGAGATCCGCAGTTAATGCGAGGTAGTCTGCTAACTGTTGGTTGAGTCGTTCTCTGAGGCTGGATCCCGAAGGGCTGTGGCGATGCATAGGAGTTAAAAAGGTCCGCATGTCCTCCATCAACAACACGTCTGGAAAGCGGCCTGTCCTTGCCACCGTGGTCGTGGGAGGAGGAGTATTACTTTCATCTCTTCCCCTGTTAGATTCCCGTTGTGCTGTGAGATCACCCTTATACGCTGTGTAAAGCATACTTTTTAATTTATTTTTGAACTGCTCCATCCTTTCCGACTTGCGGGAATTCGGTAACATTTCAGTCAGTTTATGCTTATACCGGGGGTCTAGTAGCTCAACAGGCACGACAGCATGAAAAACCCCATTTGCACAAGGTTGGATGCCGAGCTACTCATGTTCCGTTCCTCGTCCTCACTGATCTCACTGAAGGTATCTTCTTCCCCCCATCCACGTACAACACCATGGGTACCAGATTGGTGACAACAACGAGCACCCTGGGATGCCTGTTGTGCTTGGTCTTCCTCCTCCTCCTCAAAGCCACATTCCTCCTCTGACTCCTCTTCCTCACAATCCTCTTCCTGCGTTGCCACTGGTCCAGCAAGCGATGCTGATAAAGCTATTTCTGGTGGTGACGGAGACCACAACTCTTCTTCTTCACGCTCATCTATGGCCTGATCCAGCACTCTTCGCAGGGCACACTCCAGGAAGAAAACAAATGGGATGATGTCGCTGATGGTGCCTTCGGTGTGACTGAATAGGTTTGTCACTTCCTCAAAAGGACGCATGAGCCTACAGGCATTGCGCATGAGCGTTCAGTAACGTGGCAAAAAAATCCCCAGCTCCCCAGAGGCTGTCCTAGCACCCCGGTCATACAAATACTCGTTAACAGCTTTTTCTTGTTGTAGAAGGCGGTCAAACATTAGGAGTGTTGAATTCCAACGTGTCAGGCTGTCGCAAATCAAGTGCCTCACTGGCAGGTTGTTTCACCGCTGGATATCTGACAAGTGCGCCATGGCCGTGTAGGAACACCTGAAATGGCCACACACCTTCCTGGCCTGCTTCAGGACATCCTGTAAGCCTGGGTACTTATGCACAAAGCATTGTACAATCAGATTAAACACATGTGCCATGCATGGTACATGTGTCAACTTGCCCAATTTCAATGCCGCCACCAAATTACTTCCATTGTCAGAAACAACTTTGCAAATCTCCAGTTGGTGCGGAGTCAGCCCCTGATCCACCTGTGCGTTCAGGGCGGACAGGAGTGCTGGTGCGGTGTGACTCTCTGCTTTCAGGCAAGTCAACCCCAAGACGGTGTGACACTGCCGTATCCGGGATGTTGAATAGTAGCTGGGGAGCTGAGGGGGTGCCGTTGATGTGGAGCAAGACGCAGCAGCAGAAGAGGACTCAGCCAAGGAAGAGGTTATGGAAGAGGATGGAGTAGAAGGAGTAGAGGAGGTAGCAGCAGGCCTGCCTGCAAGTCGTGGCGGTGTCACCAACTCCTCTGCAGAGCCACGCATTCCATGCTTGTCAGCCGTCAGCAGGTTTACCCAATGCGCAGTGTAGGTGATATACCTGCCCTGACCATGCTTTGCAGACCAACTATCAGTGGTCAGATGGACCCTTTGCCCCAACGCTGTGTGCCAGGCATGCCATTACTTCCTTTCGCACAATCGAGTATAGGTTGGGGATTGCCTTTTGTGAAAAGAAATTTTGGCCGGGTACCTTCCACTGCGGTGTCCCAATAGATACAAATTTTTTGAATGCCTCAGACTCCACCAGCTTGTATGGTAAAAGCTGGTGGGCTAAGAGTTCACACAAGCCAGCTGTCAGATGCCGGGCAAGGGGGTGACTTTGGGAAATTGGCTTCTTACACTAAAACATGTCCTTGACAGACACCTGACTGTGGACAGATGACCAGGAACTGCTACGTAAGAGAGACTGAGTGGCGGATAGTTGAGAGGGGGCAAGGAGTACAGCAGTGGTTGACGTGACTGAAGATGCTGGACCAAGAGGAGGATGGCGGCTTTGAGTTTGTGTGCTGCTTCTACTGGGAGGGAGTGTCTGCTGCTGATTGGCTGTAATGTGTCTGCAGACTGTGAGATACAGGGTCAAAGTTTACTCAATGATGACGAATAGGGGGCAGATCGAACATCGCATATGTTCGCCCGCCGCAGCGAACGCGAACAAGCTAAGATCACCGGGAACTGTTCTCCGACGAACTGTTCGCGACATCACTATACTTGAATACACTTTTGAAACAGCTATAGCTTTTATTAGCAGTATTTTTGCTAATACATATATATTACAAAAATGCTTCTATTCAAAATGGAAATGCATTCATATGGATTCCAATTCTGTCTGGAATGTCCCTTTAAACTAAGACGGGACATAACATGACTGTGCCTGCACATGCCAGATGCATGCTCCCTTGCAAGTCCTGGGACTAGCATCCTGATTGGCTGTTTAAAGTCTGATTATAATAAGTATGTAGATACTGAGGAAATTGTGAGGTAAAATATCTTTTTTTTTTTTTTTACATAGAGATGTTCAGGTGTTTTTTTCTAGTCAGCTTTTTAAAGCTAAGCTACATCATTTTCATGCGCTTCAAGATTTGGGTATCATGTCCCTTTAACAACATGAAGGGATAAAACGTTTAAGGACAATGTCAATTAATTGACAAGAATATGTCTGTGATCTGTAACACAATTTTTTATTAATATGAGGGCAAAGTGTTTTGTTTTTTTTAAAACCATTTAAATGTCAGTATTTTTATATTACATTGTCATAAAAACAAATATCTGTATTTTATTTAAATTATGAAAATGTTAAGCTAGTAACACTAACTGTAATTAAAGAACTTTTTATTTGTCCCCATAGATAACATCCCTTATTGATTTAGAGATATAAATGCAAGCTCTTTAATGTTTCATTTCTCCAACAGATTCCCTGACATGAAAATCACATATTAATGCATAACATTTTCTGTATAACTCCCAGGTAAGGTCTATTTTTTAAAGCTGGAACATCAATGCATCATTAAAAAAAAATTTTTTAGAGTTTATACCAATACAAACTTTAAAACAAAAAACAAACACACACAACCAAACAAAAACACACACAACCAAATAAACACACAACCAAACACACAACCAAACACACACACAAACAAAAACACACGCAACCAAATAAACACACAACCAAACACACACACAAACAAAAACACACACAACCAAACACACAACCAAACACACACACAACCAAATAAACACACAACCAAGCACACAACCAAAAACACACACAACCAAATAAACACACAACCAAACACACACTCAAACAAAAACACACACAACCAAATAAACACACAACCAAACACACACTCAAACAAAAACACACACAACCAAATAAACACACAACCAAACACACACACAAACAAAACACACAGACAACCAAACAAAACACACACAACCAAATAAACACACAAACAAAAACACAAACTCACAACGAAACAAACAAAACACACAAAACCTAGCAAACACATGTATACTTATATTGTTGATTTTTTATTATTATTATATTAACTTAGGCTAATACATATTATGACTATACGACAGTTATTTGATCCTTTTTAGAAAACACATTTAAAACTTTTATTTTAATTGGTCAATTTCAAAATCAATGTTGTTAATGTTTATTCCTTAAATAAATTAGTTGTTGGCAATTTGAAAAGCAGCATTGTTCAGATAACCAAACAAAATCTATGTCTGTGATATGTACTTAAATATATTTATTGTATTATAAAAAGCATTTATGTATCCATGCATGTAATGTAGCATCTCAAAAGGAAAATATTAGTATAAATGTTACGCTGCTTAAACCATGTGTTAAATTATAGTGAATTGTATAATAATTATTTCCAATATGTTTTCTCCTCTGAATTCTATAGCACTTCCTTTGAAACGAAAGCATGGCACTGTGTTAGCCAGTGCATTTCATGAACCATCATTATTGTTTTTGTTAAAAAAGCAACAGAAGAGATATAGAAGTAATTTAAGAGCTAAACAGAAGGAAAACAAAGATCCAACTATTAAAAGGGCATTGCATCCTTGTTCATGATTCAGACAAGGCAAAACATAAAAAAAATGTATCTATTTAATGAATTTTTTTTTTTTCCTTTGGAATGCTTTGTTAAAAAAAACCCAGATAGGTTAAGGAGTCTTTTTGTGTTTGTAACTCCATAGGGCAACAGTGTTAATTAATATGTTTGTATCTTCTTCTTTAACAATTGTATTCTTCGTTCTTAAAGAATGGCATATTTATACAAATAATCATATTTGAATTATTAATACTTTTTTTTTGTTTTTGCTCTTTTTGTGTTTAAATTTTAGTTTTATTCAATATTCGTTCAATACAGATGTGTTGTGTATGATAAATTAATTTATTGTAGTTCTTCTGTTTGTTAAATCTAATATAAGTTGCATGGATTTATATGTAACATAATAATAAATGGTTCAAATACTCTTTTGTTTTGTATCATTAGTGCACAGAAATGTTTACATTTGCAAAGTGATGTTTTCTTTAAGGATTTAATGAACAACCACACCATATTCCGGGACTTCCATATTTTAGCATTTTCTGCAAAAGAAGATAATCAATTATTACTTTTTGTTATGTTTTTCTTTATTTATATAATTGGGGTGTCAGGTAATTTTGTTATGATTACACTGGTTTTTGTAGACGCAAACTTGCACACTTCTATGTATCTTTTTCTTAGCAACCTATCAGTTGTTGATATTGGCTTCACAACAACCATTCTGCCTAAATTATTGGATATTTTACTAACAGGAAATAACACAATTTCTATCCTACAATGCTTCACTCAGCTATACTTTTATTTATTGTTTGGCAGCACAGAAATTTTGCTGTTATCCTCCATGGCATATGATCGTTCTGTCGCCATTTGTAACCCTTTAAATTACCACCGTATCATGACCAATAAGAAATGTGTCCTCATTTTAGGAATCACCTGGTTATCTGGATGCCTGAACGCACTATTTTATACTTGTGTCGCAGCAAATATTCCTTTATGTCTTTCCAATGAGATTCATTATTTTTACTGTGATGGTAAAGCCTTGACTAAAATTGCCTGCAGTGATAAGAGGTTTAGTTTTGTGCTTTTAGCAGAAGCATTGTTATTTCTGCTTTTCCCTTTTCTTCTCATATTAGTATCATATACTAAGATTATATCCAGTATTTTGCAAATGAACTCCCAGGAGAGCAGGAGAAAATCGTTCTCTACCTGCACATCTCACATCACTGTTCTAACCATTTTCTACGGGTCAGCTCTTTGCATATACCTGAGGCCACCTTCAGAACATACTGAGCGACTTGATCATGTGTTTGGTGTGTTGTACACCTCAGTGACACCAATGCTAAATCCTCTAATATATAGTCTGAGGAATAAAGATGTAAGGAGTGCTATCAGAAAACTCAGAGTACAAAACTTTGGGCTGAGTTAAAGGGACGTAGTGCTCAAAAAGTTTCAGTCATATGTGCATAAGAAAAAAGTTAAATGGACCTTCCGGTAGAAATGTAAATGCACATAGACAAATTACATCTTTGAATAGAAACATATTTGCATTATACATGTATTGGTAAAAATGCTTCCAGCAAATATTATCACTGTTTTAGTGTTAGCATTTTTCTCTGCACATGCATGTGAAGCCTAGTTAGATGTTTTTAGTGCACCAGCATTTTAAATACTGCAGCTGCTCAGATGGGTCTTGTATCATGTCAGCAATTAACAAATTGAGTCATCACCACAGTACTATGTTTATAATGCTGGTGCATGGAGCATACTTAAATACACTTTTGAGTCAACTATAGCTTTTATTAGAAGCATTTTTGCTAATGCATGTATATTACAAAAATGCTTCTATTCAAAACTGAAATGCATCCATGTGGATTCCAATTTTGGCTGTAATGTCCCTTTAAGGAAAGGTATTTACATATAAAATCCTCAGACTGCAAACTCCATAAAGAAATTTGATTTATTTCAGGAACACCCATTAAAAGAAAACTTTCTTTAATATAATGTCCCTTTAATTCATTTAGAAAAGGAAATTCATGTAAAAAAATATTTATTTTTTATCAATATTAGGAAACAAAAATACATTTTATTCTTACATTAATCACATTTCTCATTTTCTTCTTCTAATGTCAGAACAAGAATATAATTGGTAGCACCTTAAATGAACTAAAACAGCGTAAACCCTCCTAACATTTTAAAGAAAGGAAAATAAAGTAGCATTGCAAAAGTAACTTTATTTTATGTATCTAGCTTACTTTTGCTACAAAATACAAACGAAAACTGGAGGGTCGCAATTATACTTAAAGGGTCATAAAATAATTACAAGACTTTTCTGTTATCTTGTAATAGATTAAAGGGACAGTACTACTCCAGAATTGTTATTGTTTAAAAAGATAGATAATCCCTTTATTACCCATTCCCCTGTTTTGCATAACCAACACTGTTGTATTAATATCCTTTTTACACTCTGTTATTACCTTGTATCTAAGCCTCTGCAGACTGTCCCCTTATTTCAGTTCTTTTGACAGACTTGCATTTAGCCAGTCAGTGCCCTCTCACTTTTAAATCCACGGGCTTGGTCACAATGTTATCTGTTTGGCACACATGAACTTACACCTGCTAGCTATGATAAACTGTTAAATACATTGAAATAAGGGGTGGCCTTCAAGGTTTTAGAAATTAACATATGAGCCTACCTAGGTTTAGCTTTCAACAAAGAAAACCAAGAGAACAAAGCAAATTTGATGATAGATGTGAATAAGTTAATTGGAAAGTTGTTTAATATTGCATTCCCTATCTGAATCTTGAAAGTTTAGAATTAACTAGACTATCCGTTTAACCCCTTTGCGACCGAGGACGTGTCAGGAACGTCCTACAAAGGGTTTAAGTTAATGACCAAGGACGTGCCTGGCATATCCTCAGGGGTTTGAAGCGACCATGATCGCTTCCAGCCGCTTTCAGGTTATTGCAGTGATGCCTCGATATTGAGGCATCTGGCAATAACCTTTTTTAAACATCCAATGCAGAGAGAGACACTCTGGTGCCTATTGATGGTGGGTGGGAGCTGTAGCAGGAAGGCGGGTGGGTGGCCCATCATTGGAGGAACTTCCGGATCTTGTCCTTGCAGTGCGAGCGAGTGAGCTGGAGCTTGCAGAGTGAGTGTGCGCGAGACTCCTTCACAATGTATGGGAAGGAGGGAGAAGGAGAGGGAGGGGGGAATAAATGTTGGAAAAGGGATCTGGGAGGAAGGGGGGGGTAGGGTATTGAGGGGGGGGCAGCTACAGTACAGAAAATTGGGTTTGAAAAAAATAAAAAAATAAAAAAATAAAATACCTATTTTATTTAGCAAACTGGGTACTGACTTTCTGCCAGTACTTAAGATGGCGTTGACAATTGTGAGGTGGGGGAGGGAAGAGAGCTGTTGAGGGAGGTCAGGGAGGGATCAGGGGTTGGGATGTGTCAGGTGGGAGGCTGATCTCTACACTAAAGCTAAAATTAACCCTAAAAGCTACCTAATTAACTCCTTAACTGCTGGGCATAATAAAGTGTGGTGTGCAGCGGCATTTAGTAACCTTCCAATTAAAAAAAAAAGCAACGCCAAAGCCATATATGTCTGCTGTTTCTGAACAAAGGGGATAGCAGAGAAGCACTTACAACCATTTGTGCCATAAGTGCACAAGCTGTTTGTAAATAATTTCAGTGAGAAAGCTAAAGTTTGTGAAAAAGTTAAGTGAAAAAGTTAACCATTTTTTTTATTTGATCGGATTTGGCTGTGAAATGGTGGCATGAAATATACCAAAATGGGCCTAGATCAAGACTTTGGGTTGTCTACTAAAAAAATATATATACATGTGAAGGGTTATTCAGGGATTCCTGACAGATTTTAGTGTTTACAATGTAACTATTGCTAATTTTAAAAAAAAAATGGTTTGGAAATAGTAAAGTGCTACTTGTACTTATTGCCCTATATCTTGCAAAAAAGGAAAGAACATGTAAACATTGGGTATTTCTAAACTCAGGAAAAAAATTAGAAACTATTTAGCATGGGTGAGTTTTGGTGGTTGTAGATGTGTAATAGATTTTCGGGGTCAAAGTTAGAAAAAGTGGGTTTTTTTTGCCATTTTTTCATCATATTTTATAAAAAAATAAATAAAGTAAATTATGAAATGATGAAAATAATGGTAAATTTAGAAAGTCCATTTAATAGCGAGAAAAACAGTATAAAATATGAGGTCCATTTATCAAGCTCCGAATGGAACTTGAGGGCCCGTGTTTCTGGCGAGCCTGCAGTTATGAAGCAATGGTCTAAAGACCGCGGCTCCATAACCCTGTCCGATCTGCTCTGAGCAGGCGGACAGGAATCGCCACAATTCAACCTGATCGAGTACGATCGGGTTGATTGACACCTCCCTGCTGGCGGCCCATTGGCCGCAAGTCTACAGTGGGCGGCGTTGCACCAGCAGCTCTTGTGAGCTGCTGGTGTAATGCTGAATATGGAGAGCATATTGCTCTTCGCATTCAACGAGGTCTGTCGGACCTGATCCGCACTGTTGGATCAGGTCCGACAGACATTTGATAAATAGGCATCTCTGTGTGGGTACAATAAATGAGTAAGAGACAAATTACAGCTAAATAAAAACACAGCAGAAATGTACAAATAGCCCTGGTCCTTAAGGGTTAGAAAATTGAAAAATGGTCTGGACACTAAGGGGTTAACATATTAGCTAAGTGTGATTTTTTTTTAATACAATAATATCATCTTTGCAGCGAAAGTTTTTTTAAGGTCAAGCTCTCTCCACCAGTTGCCTTATTTGGAGAAGCAAATCTGGTGCACACACAGCTAGTAACTGTAATTTTATTAGCAAAATCTCTTCTGCTGAGGCCAGTTAGGAACAGATATGTACATAGATAAGTTTGCAGTGTGCACTTTGAATTCTTACAGGAAAAGGGTGGAAAATAGAAAAAAGGAAAGCTTAGGGTTTTTTTTTGCTACACATAATTAAACATTTTGGCCTCAATATCAAGTGGAGCTCTATTTATTTATTTATTTGCTTGCGCGCTAATGGTGCTCAAAGTTAAACATTTGCAGAGCCACTAATTGAAAGTAAAAGGTAAACAAAAATTCAGAACTTTGGATATCGTGACCACGCTAACTCATCCCCATAGACGTAGAAATTCCTTTAAGTTATCGCTTACATGCTAACCCAATACTGCGCTAGATCGACTGCGCTAAAGCCAAAGGTGCATTAGAAATACATTAAATTCCCATGTTCTTCGCATCGAAGAAAATAATCTTTTTATTTTTTAAATAGATATATAGTGTGTGTGGGTATATATATATATATATTTATATATATATATATATATATATATATATATATATATATATATATATAAAAATAAATTAATAAAAAGAACATTTTATTCTATGTGAATAGTTTTATTTAGTGTTTGCTATGTGGGGGGATGGCTCTTAGGGGTTAATAGTTTTTTTTACGTAGCTACCATTTGGGGGGACGGTAGTTTAGATGTTAATACTTTAATTAGTAGTTGGCGATATGGGGGGGCGGCGGTTTAGGGGTTAATAGTTTTATTTAGTGTTTGCGATGTGGGGGATGGCGGTTTAGGGGTTAATAGTTTTATTTACATAGCTGCAATGTGGGGGGACGGCGGTTTAGAGGTTAATAGCTTTATTTAGTGTTGGCGATGTGGGGGGATGGCGGTTTAGGGGTTAATAGTTTTTTTTAGTGTTGGCGATGTGGGGGGAGGGCACTTTAGGAGTTAATAGGTTTAGTTAGTGTTGGCGATGTGAGGGGACGGCAGTTTAAATTAGAATGATAATGTGAATAAAGAATGGATCCAAAAATTCGGCAACAGATTTATTTGTTTTTGAGATTTTGGGGGATTTTAGTTATGGTGCCGATTCGGAAATTCGGATTCATTCGAATCAGCCTAAATTTGTCCGAAAACTAAATTCGGCCAAAACTAATTGCACATGTCTAAAGTAAACCACTACATTCAAGTCCTAAGCTACTACCAGGCCAAAATGTTACTCGCCACTTCTGATCCTACACATCACCTGCCCACACCATGCCCACTACCCACCCCCTCTTTGTGTATGTTTAGTCATTGTAAAACACCTTCTTAATATAAATGCTTCTCTTAGATTTATCCATCTTACCCATAATCACACAGCACCCACCCAGCCTAAAGTCTTTGTGCATCTCTGTGTACTTTATTTACTGTGCTTCTGTCATGTGCCTCTCAAACCCTGTCACCCCCACTGTTATACCCCCTCTTCAGGACAACTCTGGCACTGCATTTATCCTGTGAAATATTTGTGGGAATTTTTCTTAATTTTATGTAGTGTTATTGAGAGGCTCCAGCTTTTCTGTTGGGTGGAACAGATACAGTTCTCAAAGGTAGTAGGCAGCAAATGAAAGCAAAATAACTAATACATATCTATTTAACTGTTTTCTTAATCAAATCTTTTTTTTTTTTAAAGGAGATTACATGTCCAGCTTAATGCCCCTTTAAGCATTTAAAAATAAAAAAAAATGCCATGAATAGACCTTGTTTGGAATATCAAAGAGACTGTAGCTAAACACATAGGACTCTATTTAAAAAGCTGCAAATGCAGCTTTGGAGCACCTCCGGGTGCAGGCTTGTAGTTAAAGGGACAGTCTAGTCAAAATTAAACTTTCACAATTCAGATAGGGCATGCAATTTTAAACAACCTTCCAATTTACTTTATCATCAAATTTGCTCTGTTCTCTTGGTATTCTTTGTTAAAAGCTAAACCTAGGTAGGCTCATATGCCACCTCTTATATCTGTGCATTTGGACAGTTTTTCACAGCTAGACAGCGCTAGTGCATGTGTACCAATATATATATACAGGTGGCCCTCGGTTTACAACGGTTCAATTTGCACCGTTTCAGAATCACAACCTTTTTTTCCAGTCATGTGACTGCTATTGAAAAGCATTGAGAAGTAGTGCATTGATTAAAATAGCCAGTAGGTGGAACTGTCCGCTTGTGTTTCAGAAACAATATGCAAGCCAAGCAAGCTGAAATAATCAGTTTAACCAGACCTGAGCTATCCAGCAGATTTCAAAGGAACAAGATCTTCCTGTCTATAAATCAGTCCAGATTGGAATGCATAGAAAGAACTGTTTGCAGAAAAATGCAAGTAAAGTCTGTGTTGTGTGATTATTTTATTAGGTTTATAATGCTGTTTAGCAAATGTTTTTGTTCATTTAACTTAGTTTAATGATATATTCTGTGTTGTGTGATTATTTTATTAGGTTTATAATGCTGTTTAGCATTTAAAGTCTTCATTTCAAAGCTTTAAAAATAATGTATTAGGTGTTACTTATGACAATTTTGAGAGGGACCTGGAACCTAACTCCCTCACTTCCCATTGACTTACATTATACACTGGGTTTCTATATATATATATATATATATATATATATATAGTGGGGGGAAAAAGTATTTAGTCAGCCACCAATTGTACAAGTTCTCCCACTTAGGAAGATGAGCGAGGCCTGTAATTTTCATCATAGGTATACCTCAACTATGAGAGACAAAATGTGGAAACAAATCCAGACAATCAAATTGTCTGATTTGGAAAGAATTTATTTGCAAATTATGGTGGAAAATAAGTATTTGGTCACCTACAAACAAGCAAGATTTCTGACTCTCACATACTTGTATCTTCTTCTTTAAGAGGCTCCTCTGTCCTCCACTCATTACCTGTATTAATGGCACCTGTTTGAACTTGTTATCAGTATAAAAGACACCTGTCCACAACCTCAAACAGTCACACTCCAAACTCCACTATGGTGAAGACCAAAGAGCTGTTGAAGGACACCAGAAACAAAATTGTAGCCCTGCACCAGGCTGGGAAGACTGAATCTGCAATAGGCAAGCAGCTTGGTGTGAAGAAATCAACTGTGGGTTGTGGGAGCAATAATTAGAAAATGGAAGACATGCAAGACCACTGATAATCTCCCTCGATCTGGGGCTCCACGCAAGATCTCACCCTGTGGGGTCAAAATGATCACAAGAACGATGAGCAAACATCCCAGAACCACAAGGGGGGACCTAGTGAATGACCTGCAGAGAGCTGGACCAACGTAACAAAGGATACCATCAGTAACACACTACGCTGTCAGGGACTCAGATCCTGCAGTGCCAGACGTGTCCCCCTGCTTAAGTCAGTACATGTCCGGGCCCGTCTGAAGTATGCTAGAGAGCATTTGGATGATCCAGAAGCGGATTGAGAGAATGTCATATGGTCAGATGAAACCAAAGTAGAACTGTTTGGTAGAAACACAACTTGTCGTGTTTGGAGGAGAGAGAACACCATACCTACTGTGAAGCATGGGGGTGGCAACATCATGCTTTGGGGCTGTTTCTCTGCAAAGGGAACAGGACGACTGATCCGTGTACATGAAAGAATGAATGGGACCATGTATCGTGAGATTTTGAGTGCAAACCTCCTTCCATCAGCAAGGGCATTGAAGATGAAATGTGGCTGGGTCTTTTAGCATGACAATGATCCCAAACACACCACCCGGGCAACGAAGGAGTGGCTTCGTAAGAAGCATTTCAAGGTCCTGGAGTGGCCTAGCCAGTCTCCAGATCTCAACCCCATAGAAAACCTTTGGAGGGAGTTGAAAGTCTGTGTTGCCCAGCGACAGCCCCAAAACATCACTGCTCTAGAGGAGATCTGCATGCAGGAATGGGCCAACATACCAGCAACAGTGTGTGACAACCTTGTGAAGGCAGAAAACATTTGATCTCTGTCATTGCCAACAAAGGATATATAACAAAGTATTGAGATGAACTTTTGATATTGACCAAATACTTATTTTCCTCCATAATTTGCAAATAAATTATTTCCAAATCAGACAATGTGATTGTCTGGATTTCTTTCCACATTTTGTCTCTCATAGTTGAGGTATACCTATGATGAAAATTACAGGCCTCTCTTATCTTCTTAAGTGGGAGAACTTGCACAATTGGTGGCTGACTAAATACTTTTTTTCCCCACTGTATATATATATATAGTCCAGCGACAGCCCCAAAACATCACTGCTCTAGAGGAGATCTGCATGCAGGAATGGGCCAACATACCAGCAACAGTGTGTGACAACCTTGTGAAGACAGAAAACATTTGATCTCTGTCATTGCCAACAAAGGATATATAACAAAGTATTGAGATGAACTTTTGATATTGACCAAATACTTATTTTCCTCCATAATTTGCAAATACATTTTTTCCAAATCAGACAATGTGATTGTCTGGATTTGTTTCCACATTTTGCCTCTCATAGTTGAGGTATACCTATGATGAAAATTACAGGCCTCTCTTATCTTCTTAAGTGGGAGAACTTGCACAATTGGTGGCTGACTAAATACTTTTTTTCCCCACTGTATATATATATATAGTCCATATATACAAAGTGTAACAGCACCATAGCACAGTCTTGCTTCTTAGAGGTGAAAAATTCTTTTATTGAGGTACAACAACCATAAAAAAGTGACGTTTCGGACCTACATGGTCCTTATTCATGCATAGTTAAAAGACAACTGAACAAACATTTAAAAAGGGTATCTGAGCCAATCAGGGTTTGGTGCTGTAAACTAATTTGCTTTATTTAAGAGCCCCCTGGTGGCCCCAGAACACATAACACATTAAAACAGAAAAATATCTTTTAAAAACAAATACAGATCATAGTCCCTATTCAGACCATAAGGGTGTAAAGTATTCAAACGTTTAATCCACCATACTTCCTTTTGCTTTAACTTTAATTCCCTATTGCCCCCTCTTCTATGTATGGGAATATGGTCTATAATTTGAAAGCGGAGTTGGCTAACTGTGTGTCCCATTTGTGTGAAATGTGCAGAAACTGGTAATGACAAATCTTTAAATTTAATAGAGGCCTTATGTTGGCTGAACCTATCCCTGGCAGCCTGGGTGGTCTCGCCAATATAACAAAGCCCACGTGGGCATTTAAGTAAATCAATTACATAGTTGGTCTGGCATGTATATAATCTATTTATAGTGTATTGTTTCCTTTTATCATTTTGTGCTAGGTATTTGCCTTTAATTATAGAATTGCACTGGGCACAATACAGACAGGGATAACATCCCTTATTTGGTGTAGTTAGGTAATTAACATTAGATGGTTTGATAGTACCTATATCAGCACTAACAATATTATCCCTAAGGTTTTTAACCCTTCTGCATGAGGGCATGGGGGGTAATTTGAAAGATTCTACTTCTGGATTACATTTAGACAGTAAGTGCCAATACTTTCTTACTATTCTAAAAACATCAGTTTTTTAGACTCCGGTTCGGAAGGAGACACCGGAGGGGAGGGCGGAAGCATCGCCGATCAAAGAGAGCCCAGGATGTATACCCACAGTTCATGGAACCAACAGCAGCAACTATACAGGCCGCACAGACATCAGAGAGGAGGGAGACATCGACGGGGCATGAGAAGATAACAACACAGGTAAATGAACTGCCTAAATTTAACTCCCCTGTGTCTGAAGAAGAAAACCTTGTCATTAATATCTCCAGATATAAGCTATCAGATAACGAACTTAGTCTCTTGATGAAAGGACTGTCATTTTGCCCTGTTAAAGATCATGACGATTTTGAGATAGATAAGGATCTCTATAAATTTTTCAGGACATTAAGGTTAAAGGCACTATATGGTGGGAATAATATGGCTAATTTGTGTGATCAAAATGCAATAAATGAAGTAATGCAGAATGATTGTTTTAATCTAAAAACGTTGAATTTATACAAAAAGTCCTCATTTATACCTCCTACAAGTAACTCTGGTATTGAAACCTTTGTTAAGTTTGTCCAACAGGATGTTGCTAGTTTGGTAAAGAAAGCAAATCTGTAGCCATATACTAAACAACACAATTTAACTAAAGGGGAATGGGAGGCTATATCTACCCTAAAAAGCAATAAAAATATCACAATAAAAACGCTGATAAGGGCGGATCTATTGTGATATTAGATACTGATTATTACACCCAGGATATTTTACAACAATTATCAGATGGGGGAGTTTATGAAATATTAGATCACAACCCCCTTACAGAGATACAAAGTGAACTTAGAGGAATCTTGGATAGAGCCTTGGGAAGCAATATTATCTCTAAAGAGATTTATGAATTTTTGTTTAACAAATTTCCAATAACACCAGTTTTCTATACATTGCCCAAGGTGCCTTAAAACCTCACACATCCACCTGGACGCCCTATTGGGGCTTGTACTGATTCTGTGTTTTCTAACACTTCAATTTTTTTAGACAAGATCCTCTTTCCTTTAGTTAAACAACAAAAATCATTTATTAAAAGACACAAATGATTTTCTAACAAAACTTGCAGGAGTGGAAATAGAGGATACATGTTTAATCTTTACACTTGATGTAGTAAATCTCTATACTTCAATCCCACATGAGGCTGGTTTAACTACTGTTAAAAGTTTTTTTAAGTGAAAGTAAACTATATAGTCCATCTCAGATTGACTTTGTTGATGACATGCTAAGATTGATATTGTACTGCAATTATTATCTTTTTCAGGACACATATTATATGCAAAAACGGGGGACAGCAATGGGCTCCAATGTAGCCCCCTCATATGCCAATTTGTTTATGAGTGGCTTTGAGAACAAATTTGTCTACAATAGTCAGCCATTCATCAGTAGCTGTAAGCTCTGGTTAAGGTATATAGACAATATTTTTGGCATATGGGGGGGCTCATTGGAGTCCTTACTTCAGTTTGTTGAGGACATCAATGCCTCTATGGTGGGCATTAGGTTTACACTTACATATTCTCATCAAAAGGTTAAACACAAATAAAACAAATTAAAAAACATCCTAAAAATAGCACAGTAAATAGATCTAACAGACTGGTCT
This sequence comes from Bombina bombina, assembly GCF_027579735.1. Lineage (NCBI taxonomy): Eukaryota > Metazoa > Chordata > Amphibia > Anura > Bombinatoridae > Bombina > Bombina bombina. Next base: position 1,539,315,727 of record NC_069499.1, read on the forward strand.
TCTCTATGGAATATAGTGATCTGAGTAGTGATGTTTTTAGAATAGTAAGAAAGTATCGGCACTTACTATCTAAATATAATCCAGAAGTAGAATCTTTCAAATTATACCCCATTCCCTCATACAGAAGGGTTAAAAACTTTAGGGATAATATTGTTAGTGCTGATATAGGTACTATCAAAGCATCTAATGTTAATTACCTAACTACACCAAATAAGGGATGTTATCCCTGTCTGCATTGTGCCCAGTGCAATTCTATAATTAAAGGCAAATACCTAGCACAAAATGATAAAAGGAAACAATACACTATAAATGGATTATATACATGCCAGGCCAACTATGAAATTGATTTACTTAAATGCCCATGTGGGCTTTGTTATATTGGCAAGACCACCCAGGCTGCCAGGGATAGGTTCAGCCAACATAAGGCCTCTATTAAATCTAAAGATTTGTCATTACCAGTTTCTGCACATTTCACACAAATGGGACACACAGTTAGCCAACTCCGCTTTCAAATTATAGACCATATTCCCATACATAGAAGAGGGGGCAATAGGGAATTAAAGTTAAAGCAAAAGGAAGTATGGTGGATTAAACGTTTGAATACTTTACACCCTTATGGTCTAAATAGGGACTATGATCTGTATTTGTTTTTATAAGATATTTTTCTGTTTTAATGTGTTATGTGTTCTGGGGCCACCAGGGGGCTCTTAAGTAAAGCAAATTGTAATACCTGAACAGGTATGAGTTAAATCAATTAGTTTACAGCACCAAAGCCTGATTGGCTCAGATACCCTTTTTAAATGTTTGTTCAGTTGTCTTTTAACTATGCATGAATAAGGACCATGTAGGTCCGAAACGTCGCTTTTTTATGGTTGTTGTACCTCAATAAAATAATTTTTCACCTCTAAGAGGCAAGACTGTGCTGTGGTGCTGTTACACTTTGTATATATGGACTGTATCTTTTGGAGTGTGGCTGATACTCCACAGTGACGGGCACACAGGCTGGAAGCCAGTATTGAAATTTATGGTGCTGGGCTCTAACTATCTATCTTTTTTTTTGTATATATATATATATATATATATATATATATATGTATATAAAACATTGTGCTCACTCTCATGCAGTTATTTAGTCAGCACTGATTGGCTAAATTGCAAGTCTGACAAAAGAACTGAAATAAGGGGACAGTCTGCAGAGGCTTAGATACAAGGTTATCACAGAGATAAAAAGCATATTAATATAACCGTGTTGGTTATGCATAACTAGGGAATGTGTAATAAAGGGATTATCTATCTTTTTAAACAATAGCAGTAGACTGTCCCTTTAAGAAGCAGAGGTCACCAGCATGATTGACAGCTGCGCACAAGCATAGAGTAGTGTTGCGCAAGCAGCGGCTTGTACAATGATAAATATGGGCAGCATTGGAGATATCCGTCGGGCATTTGCTAAAAAGACCCTATAATATAGTCCTTACCAATATTAATGGAAAATCAGTTTATCCATGACAATCGTCTTCCCATTGGTTTGGTATTGGTCTGCAAAAAGGCTGGCAAAACCAATGTTTCTTAAAGTTTAGGCGCAACACAACAATTTTAACTTGTAATATGAGCATTGTTTAGCAATGTTTAGCAAGGTCGCAATATCCATTAAAAGGATAGGGCTCACTGTTTATTCAGTTTTACCAAAGACTTGTAAAAGCAGATTGTTCACTAATCTTAGCATGGTTCTGCGATATTGATAACGCACCCTGTGCAATCAGTAGTCCTCCACTTGTAATCTAGGCTTGAAACGAAAACACTCGCGCCCAAGAACATTATCATTGAATAAAAGTTATTTGAACAGTCAAGAAATTGCACTCAAATCTGGCCAGTTCAAGATCATTCAAGAGTAAAGAGGCGATTATAAGAAAAAACAACTTGCAGCATATAGAGAAATCATGCAATATAAGCATAATATTTTAATGTAGGTGTCAATCCTTTATTTCCAGAACCCTGCATAGTAGCGGGGCAAAGATATGGGGAATTTATTGTCAGTTTGTGCGTGACAGAATAAGTGTGCATATTATGAGCTGAATTTAATACTTGTCGGGTTAGCGTGACAGAGCTTTGGTTAACTGTTACGCAAGACAAAAAAGTTGTAAAAAAACACATAAAAATGCATTTACTAGTACAGTTACACTCATATTAATGCTGTTTGATAAAAATTATTTAGCAAATATTGCATTAAAATGTTCTAATTGCTCAAAGATATTTAATAAAGTATTTAAATATTTATTTACTGTAAATATTTCACATTCCAATGTTCTTCAAATAGGGGAATATGTTCTAAGTATTTTTTAATATATACAGTATACTGTACCTATGTATACAGTATATATAAATATATATATATATATATATATATATATATATATATGTATAGATATACACCTATACATAATTATATATAAAAATATATAGGTATATATTTTTGAAAAACAAACATCAGATATATATATATATATATATATATATATATATATATATATATAAATATATATATATATATATATATATATATATATATATATATATAAAATATGTATTTAAGAATATATAGCAAAGCTTGGTGAAAGGGAAACAATTTGTTTATTAGCTCTATTTTATAGGCAGTGCAGACCCTTAAAATTATGCAATATTCTTCAACTATAAAAAGAAAGGACATAAGAGAGTATACAGCACTTCAGAAAGTAATCAAAACAATTAAATGTATTGATATATACTTTTTATTTTAACACATATATCTCCTTCTGCACCAATGGCACAACCAAAGGTAGATACTAGTTAGCCTAAATAATGTCTTAGCATCATGGGAAATGTAGTTCCAAAACATCTGGAGAGCCAAGTTTGCTGACCCATGCAGCAGTACGTATTGTCAGCATCAAAATAACCTTATTCCGAACACCTAATTAAAAGCATGGCCAGTTTACTAGTTGCATGTAAATACATAGAAATGAAATATAAATCATTCAGATTGGCTGCAACACCTCTACCAAAGGGCGACTCTGCAAGTTGCAAGAATCTGTCTCCATGGATAACCGATGAGCATCTATGCAGTACATTTACCCTACATGTTAACAAATTATAACTAAGGATGTTTAATAAGAAAAGTGTATACATGTAGGGCAGGCATCGGATGAACAACACCTCTATCAGAGGATAACACCGCTAAATCTGGCAGCTATCTGTTATCATTGGTAACCCTTAGGATCTATGTTCATCTGGATGAAACATAATACATCAGTAAAGAAAGTTATATATTAAATAGTTCTATTCACCAAAAAGTCAATGGAAACATCACTGCAGCCTTTTAGGACATTTGAAATGATACTTTTCAAATAGCCAAATATCGCATTTAGCAGAAAAACACTTTTAAATCCAGTGCTTGTGTTTCCCTTTTTAAGCCATATAAAGCTGAGTCAACAAATTGTGAACTATTGAAAAAGTTACTTTCCTTTAACGTTGATATCGGATGCTCAAAATCCTCCTTCACTTTTAAGAAAGTTATGTTGCATATTTTCTTCCAACATCAGTAGTTAAAACATCCAAGGCAATAGACGCCTATTCTCTATTCATGCAGTACAAACTGGCTACTCCACAAACATATAATATCACATGCTATGTATTTAAGAATAAAGAGAACATATTCTGCTATGTGAAGAACATTGGAATGTAAAATATTCATATTTCATGTCGGGTTAGTGCACTTGAGAATATGCAATCATGTTTTCAACCTTTTTTTGCACCATTGACTTTTAAGGGGGAATACGTTAGCGGGTTAGCGAGCGAGCAAAAATGTTTTACTTTCATCTTTTAATATGGACGCTACTCTAAATGCGCAAAAAGCTTACTTCAAGCGCACGAGTGAGAGCGCAAAATACTGCTCCTCTTGTAATCCTGCCCATAGATGCCATTAATTTGTGCTCTAATTTTGAAGAGAGTTTCATATATTAAAGGGTCATTATACACTAGATTTTTCTTGGAATAAATGTTTTTTAGATGATCCATTTATATAGCCCATACAGGTTTTTTTTTTTTTAAATGTATGGTTTTGCTAATTTTTTAATTTCATTGTGCTGATTTTTAGACTTCTAGCCAAGCCTCAAGAATTTAAAAGTAGACTGTTGTCTACCTACTCCAGTTTGCTCCTGTTTGTGTAAAGGGTCTTTTCTTATGACGGAGAGGGGGATGTCTGCTCCTTTTTCTTTTCATTCCATTTCAGGTGGTGTCCCAGCCTAAACCTTTCAACAGTGCTAAACTGGGAGCCTCAAAGTTAGTTTTTAAAAAGTTTTATGCTGGATTTTAGATCAGTATCTGTAGTAGTGTGTATTAAATGCAGTTATATGTAAATTGGTGTATACTGCCCCTTTAAATGTTCCCATTGTAGGAGCCAAACAGTTAGTAGAAGCTTGAAACAGGCTGTTGATAGTTCAATAGAATGTTAGCATGATCACTAATCAGACAGAGTATACAAAGCTTACCAACCTCCGGTGTGTCAGACGTAATCACCCGTATCATCTTGGGACTAAGATGTCCATAATACACAACCTCTATTTAGGAGATACTGCTGCTTCGTTCCTGTAACAGTCTGTAATTCAAGGTTTGCTTCATATAACTCACAGCTGGTAGCTTCTGACAGCGTCTATAACAGACCATTCTTTATGATCCACTGTATGAGATTGAAGTTTTGTAATCTTTGCAGCACAACTATGGATAGCCTCATTAACTTGAATAACCTCAACAGCGATAACTGTCCATCAGTTTGTGTCGGTGAAAACATGCCACAGTCTACCATAGGGACCCAGCTGATTGACAATCCAAGGGGCCCCAGATTGTGCTCTGGTTAACTTGCAAGGAACTTGCAAGATTCTCAAATTTGTGAGACCAATTCTACAAGAAGGAAAAGTTTCAAAATAAACTTCTCAAGGTAAAGAATCCAGGAGGTGGACAGCTGCAAACCTCTGCTATGAACACAGCAGCTATGCGTATTTTACCCTTAGTTAGTCAGGCTTCTCCCGGCTCAGTATCATACTGACTTTTTTCATTGGCCGAATATCAATGTTTTGGTTGCCAAATTTTAGATTTGATATAATATAATTCACTTTATTATGCTGTGTCAAGGATCTAATTATCTTACTAACTTTTTTTTATATTATTTCAATAAATAGCCCTTGTCCTGGGTAGGAGTAAGTTTTTTCTCTTTTTCTTTTATATATATATATATATACACACACAGAGAGAAGCACACTCACAGGAACGAACAACTGGCTCAATACTATTGTTAGCCTGTTCTATGGCGATTTACCACCTGGGTGCAGCTTCTTTTAGCCCAGTAATGCTTTTCACAGAGAAGAACTTTCCTGCAGTATATCAGTCTGATCCCGCTTATTATGGTCAGTCCAGCACCGAAATAGCAGGCAATTCCTCTTTGAAAAAGGAACACAGCAACCCCAGATGATCGTTTCGGCCTTTATTGGGCCTCGTCAGTGAGGTGTAGCCATATTCCTCTAAGCACACTGAGCATGGAGTCCACGTCTAATTTCCCCTTTTTCCCATAGGGAGACTAAATACACACAGAGAGAAGCACACTCACGGGAACGAACTACTGGCTCAATACTATTGTTAGCCTGTTCTATGGCGATTTACCACCTGGGTCAGGTGCAGCTTCTTTTAGCCTAGTAATTTTTTTCACAGAGAAGAACTTTCCTGTAGTATATCAGTCTGATCCCGCCTATTACGGTCAGTCCAGCACCGAAATACCAGGCAATTCCTCTTTGAACAAGGAACACAGCAACCCCAGACGATTGTTTCAGCCTTCATTGAGCCACGTTAGTGAGGTGTAGCCATATTCCTCTAAGCACACTGAGCAAGGAGTCCACGTCTGGTTTCCCCTTTTTCCCATAGGGAGACTAAATACACACAGAGAGAAGCACACTCACAGGAACGAACAACTGGCTCAATACTATTGTTAGCCTGTTCTATGGCGATCTACCACCTGGGTGCAGCTTCTTTTAGTTCAGTAATGCTTTTCACAGAGAAGAACTTTCCTGTAGTATATCAGTCTGATCCCGCCTATTACGGTCAGTCCAGCACCGAAATAGCAGGCAATTCCTCTTTGAACAAGGAACACAGCAACCCAGAGCTGGACTGACCGTAATAGGCGGGATCAGACTGATATACTACACGAAAGTTCCACTCTGTGAAAAGCATTACTGGGCTAAAAAGTTGCACAAAGGTGGTAAATCACCATAGAACAGGCTAAGAATGGTATTGAGCCAGTTGTTCATTCCTGTGAGTGCAATTTTCTCTGTATATATATATATATATATATATATATATATATATATATAGTTTCTTCTGGTTTAGCACTCACAACTCAGTCCGGGCTGCTCAACAAGACACAAATATTACAAATAAAGAAGGCACTCTCCGGTTTTTCTTCACAAATTTTTACTGTGCATTTAAGTGACGTTTCGGGGTTTCACCCCCGTCCTCAGACTTACAGACAATGTGATCAAAAACACCTTACTTAATACCCATGCACTCCACCATTTACATAATTAATTAGTCAATTCAAAAATACTTAATACTTATCAATCTATCATACTATACCACCTCGTGCATATCCGGCTTACAGCGGTGTGTACCAGGCGCCATGTATACGTCATCTAGAAAGTGACGCCGCACGTAGTTAGGTATCACCTTTGGAAGCCGCCAACCACCTACCGCCGCCAACCCTAGCGTAACATCGTCATTCCAGACGCCGCTTGTTGCTAGGATACGTATATACAGTGATCGTGTGCTAACTCGGTGTATCTATTGAAAAAGGGAAAAAACAATTCAATTAAAAACAACTTACAGCATGTAGTGTAACACTTTATCGCCACTCTACTTCTTTTGTCTATATGACTATTACTAACATACATCGCTATTTCTTAATATAAAGGTTCTGGCTATCACATTTATGTTCTATATTGCTATCTAAAGGGCACAAGTATCTAACTTCAGTTAATAAGCACAAACTTTCTTAATAGGATACTCTTTTTAGCCCAACACTATTGATTTCAAACAGGCTTAATTTAGACTAAAAATTCAGCTTTAGAAAAATTTAGCTTTTAGAAGAATATTCAACTCTATAGACAAAATTATTTTTAGTTTCAGAAAAAACATTGTTAGATTTAGTTTCAGAAAAAACATTGCCAGTCCACTTTCACATTCAGGCCTTTTGGTGTTAGAGTTTCCAATTCATATATCCATCTGCTCTCCCTTTGTAGCAGGATCGTGTCCCTGTCTCCTCCTCTCCTAGGAACTGGGACATGGTCTATTAATGTATATAGGAGATACGAAACATTATGTCCACTCTGTAGGAAGTGGCGAGCCACCGGTAGGTCAGACTTTTGATTCTTTAAAGCTGCCCTTATTGAGCTTCTATGGTTGGCCATTCTGACCCGTAGGTCATCAACCGTCTTGCCTACATAGAATAAACTACACGGGCAATGTAATAAATAGACCACATGTGTCGTGGTACATGTCATTCTGTATTTATGAAAAAATTTCTTCCTATTTCTAGGGTGGTGGAAGAACTGCCCTGCTATCATTCCATTACATGTAGTGCACCCACTGCATCTAAAACATCCTGGCTTTGCCTCCTCCAACCACGTTCTTGCAGAATAGCAATGTACTGGGTCCGTTAATTGCAGTATATCTTTGAGGGATTTTCCCCTCCGGTATCCTATCCTTGGTTTCTCCATTGTTTTGAATGGGAGGTTATCTTCCAGGCTCAGTATCTTCCAATTTTCTATAAGGATGGTGTTTAGGCCATTCTTGTCTGCTGCATATGTGGTAACCAGTGTATTTTTTTATGCTTCTGTTCCCCGATCTCCTCGTTTTTCTTTTGTCTCTTGTGAATTCACCTCTGTTATGTGTTGTTCTAATAGCCGATTCTGATATCCTCTTCTCAGGAAACGTTCTTTTATCTCTTCCCTCTGTGTCCTCGCTCTGTCTTCATCAGTGTTGTTCCTCTTTACTCTAACAAATTGGGATTTCAGTAGAGCCCTCTTTAGTGCTGGAGGATGACAGTTAGTAGCCTCTAAGAGAGAGTTTCTGTCTGTATTCTTCCGGAATAGGGTTGTTCCCAATTTGTCATTTTCTTTGAAGATTTTCAAATCCAAGAACTCTATCTCCTTCTGGCTTCGATTCATCTTAAATTTCAACGTACTATGCTCCGTGTTGAGTTCATTAAACCAGATATTAAGGTCATCTTCTTTTCCAGACCATATTACTATCAGGTCATCTATGAACCTTTTGAAATAGATTATCTCCTTCCTCTTAAAGCATTCGGTGCCATTATTCTCGAATTCTGACATAAAGAGGTTTGCATAAGATGGGGCCACATTGGACCCCATCGCTGTTCCCATCAACTGCTGGTAATATTGCCTCTCAAACCTGAAATAGTTCTTTTTCAGGCAGGTATCTAGAAGATCCAAAATGAACTCCACTGGTGGCCCCACATAGGGGAAATTCGATAGACTTTTTCTTATTGCCGTTAATCCCTCATTATGAGGTATCACCGTATATAGACTGGTGACATCCAATGTTACCAGCCATTCTCCTCCTTTCAATCGTATCTTTGTTAGTGAGCTAATAACATCATTCGAGTCCCTTATATACGTGTTCATACTCTGCACCAGAGGTTGTAATAGACTGTCCACGTATATAGCCAGGGGTTGCAATAGTGAATCTACTGCTGAGACAATCGGCCTTCCTGGCGGTCTCTCCATGTTTTTATGCACCTTCGGCAATGTATAGAAGATTGGTGTCTTTGGATGGTCCTTCATTAAGTAACTTAATGTGTCCTGAGTAATAATGCCATGTTCGTATGCTTCTTTCAAATATTTATCAATTTCCCTCTTAAATCTTAATGAGGGGTCTCTAGGTAATTTCGAGTATACCTCTGTATCATTCAACTGTATTAGGATCTCATCTCTGTAATAGGCATAATCAAGCAGCACTATTGCCCCTCCTTTATCTGCTCGCCTAATCACTATACTTTTATCCTTGGTCAGGGCTCTCATGGATTCTCTTTCTTTTTTCGTAAGATTAAATCTTACCTGTTGTTGCTGGCTCTTTATGGATTCCTGCATTTCTTTCTCAAGCACTTTACTGAAAGTTTGTATATTAGAATTATTACTCTTAGGGTCAAATGTGCTCTTCTTCCTAAACTCCACTAGTTGATCTGTCTTATTTTTACCGAAATGTTCTTTAAGTCTTAAGATCCTTTGGAATCTCTGTATATCCACATGTAAGTCAAAGTAATTAGAGAGTACTGTTGGCACATATGACAACCCTTTCTTCAATAATGACTGGTCTGCTTCTGATAGTGTTCTTTGACTTAAGTTGATCACTATATCATACTCATTTAACGCCTCCGGCGTGGTGGTCTTCCTCTTATATTGCCCCCTCCTCGGGTGGGGACGTCCCCTCCGGCGTTTTTTGATCTGGTGACGATCCCTTCCTGGGATTGCTCTTCTCTCAGGACTCTCCCTTCCGTCACTCCATCTGAGTCAGTTCCTGAACCAGAACTGTCTACCGTAGTCAGGTTGGCTGGCCTCCTTGCTCTATATTTCCTTGGCCGATATTCACGTATTCTTTGCCTTTCTTCAGGTTTTAAAGTCCATTTATAGACTTTCTTTTCACGGTAATCTTCTTGTACCGCCTCAAATTTCCTGTTTTTGAAGGCTGTCAGCTCCTTCTGGTATTTGTTAAGTTGTACCTGTAGTTTCTCAACCCAATCTTCTTCACCTCTTTGTGTAATCACTTCTTCATTTTCTGTGGTATAAGTCTCTATTTCTATTTTCAATTGTGTAATGAGAATTCTCACTTCTTGTATCACCAATAGAATAAGGTCCAGTGCACATTTATTCACTATATTGCACCACCTCTCACAGAAATTTGGATTATTCCTTCCCAGTGTTGGTACATTTTTTACACTAAATCCTCTGGGTATAAATCCCTTGCGGTAATATTCTGAGAGGTATTGACCATGTAGCTCTAAGTCCTTCTCTCTCTTTTTGAGTTTAAGCAAGTGCGATATAATGTGTTCCACCGGTCTTTCTGTAGGGCCTGTAGTCAGTGTATCAAATAATACGGTGATACCTCATAATGTGTATCTATATACGGTGATACCTCATAATGAGGGATTAACGGCAATAAGAAAAAGTCTATCGAATTTCCCCTATGTGGGGCCACCAGTGGAGTTCATTTTGGATCTGCTAGATACCTGCCTGAAAAAGAACTATTTCAGGTTTGAGAGGCAATATTACCAGCAGTTGATGGGAACAGCGATGGGGTCCAATGTGGCCCCATCTTATGCGAACCTCTTTATGTCAGAATTCGAGAATAATGGCACTGAATGCTTTAAGAGGAAGGAGATAATCTATTTCAAAAGGTTCATAGATGACCTGATAGTAATATGGTCTGGAAAAGAAGATGACCTTAATATCTGGTTTAATGAACTCAACATGGAGCATAGTACGTTGAAATTTAAGATGAATCGAAGCCAGAAGGAGATAGAGTTCTTGGATTTGAAAATCTTCAAAGAAAATGACAAATTGGGAACAACCCTATTCCGGAAGAATACAGACAGAAACTCTCTCTTAGAGACTACCAGATGTCATCCTCCAGCACTAAAGAGGGCTCTACCGAAATCGCAATTTGTTAGAGTGAAGAGGAACAACACTGATGAAGACAGAGCGAGGACACAGAGGGAAGAGATGAAAGAACGTTTCCTGAGAAGAGGATATCAGAATCGGCTATTAGAACAACACATAACAGAGGTGAATTCACAAGAGACAAAAGAAAAACGAGGAGATCGGGGAACAGAAGCAGAAAAAAATACACTGGTTACCACATATGCAGCAGACACGAATGGCCTAAACACCATCCTTAAAGAAAATTGGAAGATACTGAGCCTGGAAGATAACCTCCCATTCAAAACAATGGAGAAACCAAGGATAGGATACCGGAGGGGAAAATCCCTCAAAGATATACTGCAATTAACGGACCCAGTACATTGCTATTCTGCAAGAACGTGGTTGGAGGAGGCAAAGCCAGGATGTTTTAGATGCAGTGGGTGCACTACATGTAATGGAATGATAGCAGGGCAGTTCTTCCACCACCCTAGAAATAGGAAGAAATTTTTTCATAAATACAGAATGACATGTACCACGACACATGTGGTCTATTTATTACATTGCCCGTGTAGTTTATTCTATGTAGGCAAGACGGTTGATGACCTACGGGTCAGAATGGCCAACCATAGAAGCTCAATAAGGGCAGCTTTAAAGAATCAAAAGTCTGACCTACCGGTGGCTCGCCACTTCCTACAGAGTGGACATAATGTTTCGTATCTCCTATATACATTAATAGACCATGTCCCAGTTCCTAGGAGAGGAGGAGACAGGGACACGATCCTGCTACAAAGGGAGAGCAGATGGATATATGAATTGGAAACTCTAACACCAAAAGGCCTGAATGTGAAAGTGGACTGGCAATGTTTTTTCTGAAACTAAATCTAACAATGTTTATTCTGAAACTAAAACTAAAAATAATTTTGTCTATAGAGTTGAATATTCTTCTAAAAGCTAAATTTTTCTAAAGCTGAATTTTTCTAAAGCTGAATTTTTAGTCTAAATTAAGCCTGTTTGAAATCAATAGTGTTGGGCTAAAAAGAGTATCCTATTAAGAAAGTTTGTGCTTATTAACTGAAGTTAGATACTTGTGCCCTTTAGATAGCAATATAGAACATAAATGTGATAGCCAGAACCTTTATATTAAGAAATAGCGATGTATGTTAGTAATAGTCATATAGACAAAAGAAGTAGAGTGGCGATAAAGTGTTATACTACATGCTGTAAGTTGTTTTTAATTGAATTGTTTTTTCCCTTTTTCAATAGATACACCGAGTTAGCACACGATCACTGTATATACGTATCCTAGCAACAAGCGGCGTCTGGAATGACGATGTTACACTAGGGTTAGCGGCGGTAGGTGGTTGGCGGCTTCCAAAGGTGATACCTAACTATGTGCGGCGTCACTTTCTAGATGACGTATACATGGCGCCTGGTACACACCGCTGTAAGCTGGATATGCACAAGGTGGTATAGTATGATAGATTGATAAGTATTAAGTATTTTTGAATTGACTAATTAATTATGTAAATGGTGGAGTGGATGGGTATTAAGTAAGGTGTTTTTGATCACATTGTCTGTAAGTCTGAGGACGGGGGTGAAACCCCGAAACATCACTTAAATGCACAGTAAAAATTTGTGAAGAAAAACCGGAGAGTGCCTTCTTTATTTGTAATATATATATATATATATATATATATATATATATATAAAATAGTCCCTTGAGAAATATACACTCACTTCTTTCCTCCAACAACAGCCTGGGGTGCATCCAATATAAATACAAATGCAATGTCCAAAATAGAGAGCACTCATCAGGTCTTTGTCATATATAACAATAAATACATTATTATTTCATATGGTGACGTTTCTGGGGTTTTAACCCCGTCCTCATATATATATATGTTAAATTATGAAACAGCTAATTTTCTTTTGCATTTTATTTGCATAATCCATTTACATAATCCAAATTTTTGGCCTTCACTTAGGCCTTTGTCAAGGTCACATTACAACATACATATCTAAACTTATATACCTTCATACTCACTAACCACTCCCACCTCCCCAGGTGTGATTTGAGATGTGTCATCTAGTGGTGACAAGAACATACTTCAGACATTGGCCTCTATTTATGAAAGGTCTTGCGGACCTGATCCGACAGTGCGGATCAGGTCCGCAAGACCTCGCTGAATGCGGAGAGCAATACACTCTCCGTATTCAGCATTGCACCAGCAGCTGCAATGCCGCCCCCTGCAGACTTACGGCCAATCGGGTTGATTTCCGGCGATGTCTGTCCGCCTGCTCAGAGCTGATGGAAAATAAAATTAGATTAAACTTGCAATTAGCAAACTAATGTAAAAGTTTTTTGTTTTTTTTTAATTTAAAATAATGTTACACCAGAGCATAACCTCAGAGCAGACGGACAGGTTATGGAGCAGCGGTCTTTGTTACTGCTGCTTCATGACTGCGGTTTCTGGCGAGTCTGAAGACTCGCTAGAAACACAGGGCATCAAGCTCCTTTCGGAGCTTGATAGATAGCCCTTGTTGTATCTTGTGTTTCTAATTGTCATCCTTCCTGGTTAGAAAAATAGAGCACATGTGGGTTAATTTGGGAAAAAGGTTATCTGGTATACTCTTACACACATTTTTATCACATTTCAATATATTTACAAAGTGTTCACTCATTTATACCCTACTGTGTCTATAAGAAACTTGATAGAGACAGGTATGTGTTTAACCCTCTAGAGAAGTGTTTCCCAAATCCAGTTTTTCAGGACCCTTAACAGGCCACATATTTATTATATCTTAACTTGAGCACAGGTGAACTGATCAGCTGATAAGTAAACTTATTATTTCACCTGTGCTCTACTTAAGGTATAATGAATATGTGGCCTGTTAAGGGTCCTGAGGACTGGGTTTGGGAAACACTGCTCTAGGGTGTACTGTGTCAAGTTTGTGAATCAATTTTGCCTCCCTCTGCAGTAACAACTTTCTCCTGTCCTCTCCTCTCTTTAAGGGTGGTATCTGGTCTATAGGACAGCATCTTAGACTTGAAACTGGGTGGCCTCTTTCTAAGAAGTGTTTCGCAACAGGCTAATCTGTTTTCCCTTTTTCAATGGTGAATCTTATACTTGATCTGTGTGCTGTGCAGCCATCCATTTTTTTCAGCATGGTTACCATCTTTCCAATATAGACATTCCCACACTGGCATTTGATCATATATACTACAAACTTAGATTCACAGTTGAGAGGAAATTTTACTTTGTATTTTTTGCCTGTGTGGCTGTGTGAGAATGTGTCCCCTAAAATCAGGTTATCACAACACAAACAGCCATGACATCTGTACACCCCTGGTTTTCCCCTTTAGGAATTGTTACCTTTCAATGGGTCTTCCACTACTGTTGTTGTTGTGGATACATTTAACCTAATGACTCACTTTATACTAACAAAGTACCTTCCTTAAAAAGTTTACCTATTAGATAGTTTATCTGCACAGTGTAAATAATGACTGTATGGTAACATTTACTTCTAATTTGGAAGTTTTTTTGCTTCTTACAGATCGCAATCTACTTATCTTTGGCATATCATCCAAAAACTGATGACAAGAATGAAAGAACAAATCAGAGTCGTGAGAAGTATCTCAAATGATACTCTTCAGATCATCAAGAGAATTATCATCAGGAATTTCATCAATCCAAGCTTTACTATATTTATGTAAAAAAATACCTCAAACCCTGAATTTTTGAAAAAGATTTTGCCTTTTTACAATCATTTTATTTATGATTTCACAGTTGAGGCATGGCAAAAAAAATGTTTATGCAACTTGTCAGGAACATTAACTAATTTTTAGCCATAAGGATTTTACTGAATGTTCAACTGCATAAAATATTGTATATTTTAGAGGTTGTCACGGATACCAGATGGCTTATGCTATCCCCCATCCCCCCTACAACCTCACCCCTGTTGTTTCTCAGTGGTTTTGGGCTCCTCAGAGCAACCACCATCTCCGGAAGCTGTTTGTTTGCTTTGTGTTGGCTTGTTTTTGTGTTCAGAGAAAAGTTGGTGTATGACCAGGAAAACCCTAGGCTGGCCGGGCTCCTGGAACTCCTGGTCGGCCACCTCACAACGGACACCCGCCTAACCCCTCTCAGGCTGGCCAAGCTCCTGGAACTCCCGGTCGGCCACAGGACAGCAGAACACCCGCTAACTTTAACCCAGGTCGCTCCAGCAACCATGTGCCACAGAGCTTCGCTCTTTTTGGGATTAGTAGCCCCTGGGGAGTACAAGGGGCGGTGGAATTGCTGGAGGCGAGCTCCTTTGGGAACCAGGGGTTTTGGACACCCATAAATCATGCTGAATTTTGGACTGTGAAATCTGGGGAGCGAGAGCTCCACCAGGATCACCCATATGTATTGGGATTATGTGGGACTGTGGCTCCTAAGGAGGTGCTGGGCTGTCTGGAGGGGTGGGAATGGCGGGAAAATAGTGGGATTGTCCAGGGTCTTATCAGATGAGCTGTCTGTATAAAAGGAGTGAATGTTTTCAATAAAATCAGTTCTTGTTCACCTGAAGGCTAGTCTGTTTAGTTATTTGGGTGAGCTCCAGCTAAAATCACTTTCCTGGGCTACATAGAAGTCACTTTCCTGGACTACATAGCCAGCCTGTTCCAGGCATAGAAAGGATCATCAAGCAGAGCTACCCAGTCTGGGTAGCTGGAGTCTGCCACAGGGTGGGACCCTGGGTACTGATACTGTCGGGCATCAGGGGTGGCTACAGGCTGTGGTCACTTGCCAGCTACATAGCTGCAGTCCGCAGGGAGGAAGCAGGACCCGTTTGGTGGAGCTATCCAGTCGGGGTAGCCGGGGTATCCGTCACATTGGCTGGCAGCGGTGGGATCTGCTTCTATCACACATTTTCTGCCCACAGAGGAGACGTGCCACAGTAGCCAGTAAATATGGGAACCAAGCTCCTAAAGAGAGCAGAGGAGGCGCTGGCCCAGCTGGACATTCCTATTTCATATTGAGACATGCTGGCACAAAGGGACCTTGTCCGCCAACGGCTCTGGAGGGAGGCTGTTAAACAAGAGCAGGGCTATCGAGTAACAACCCTCTCCCCTGATGACGAAGATTACTGGCTCCAGTGGAAGTTCTGAGTACCTTGCCTGGGAGGACAGCCCCAGGCGGAATGGCTGTCTGAATTGGATGGACTGGTCCAGGAGGAGATGGTTCTGGATGACAGCTACAGGGCCCTCTGATGGTATGCTATGCAAATGTGGCCATGGCTTGGTGATGGTGTCCCCACAGAGGGCTTTTGCTACAGCGGCCCTGGATTACTATTTCGACTAATAGCAGAGGACCCAGATTTTGGGAGCCAGGAGGAGTGGAGACTTAAGGACATTTGTGAGTACCGAGGGAGCCTGCTGAGTCTCTCAGGGGTACCCTGGCTGCAAGCCGATTTGGATTATATATGTGGCAAGGAATTGGTGATGGAACAGAGATTCAAAAGACTGATAGATTGCGTTAAACAGCATGCCACAGAGCCTGCAGGGAGCTATGATACCAGTTGTGAAGGGTATCACTATGTGAACACAGGTTAGTCAATTAGGGTTCAACATTTTTAAATGGAATTGCATATATAAATCTCAGTTTTTCAGGAGTCTGCATTCACAAAGTATAAATTATAAAGTATAAAAAAATATTTAAAAAAGACTAGTATTATTAAACTAGTTCATCCGATATAACTTCCAATGAGTGCTGTCTTATATACACACATATACGCACACACACACACACACACACACAAACACACACACATATATATATATATATATATATATATATATATATATATACACACACACACACACACATACATACACACAGGGGGATACTCTGTCTCCGAAACATAACAGTAAAGTGTGTTTTTGAAAAGAAGACCAGCGAGTGCAAGTTTTTGTTACTTTTATTTAGTGGTTACTGGCACCCTGGTTATTCGATTTTGAAGTGAGAGTGCTCTCCTCTGTGCTAATATATATATATATATATATATATATATATATATATATATATATATATATATATATATATATATAAATACTGTCCACTGTACTGTGTTACCCTCCTAGGGACAGCTGCCTGGGTGCAGAAATGAATTAGATACTCCTTGCAAATAAATGCACTCACAGGTCTTTCTTAGGGTGAAAAAAACAAAGCTTTCTTTAATGTAACGTTTTCAGGGATTTCTTCCTCTTCATCAGCATATCAAAGTGAGACAAAAACAATCAAATTTATACAAATGTGTGCAGTCAACAAACAATTCATACCTGTGTTTACTCAGTGAAAATTTGCGGCAAACTGCTATGTGGAACGCATAGCTTGCGTACCATCTGTGCTAAACCAGAAGTATCTATCACTGACACTTCCTGTGAATAATATCAAATAATATATATATTTGTGTCTATGTTTTTGTAAAATAAATATTCCAGTCTTTATGACCTAGTCTATATGACTAATGTGCTAATGTGCATGATACCCCTTGTGTTTACTTTATCAATTCTTACTTGCTTCAAGTGCGCTATCGGTATTTATATCACCTGGGCATATACTAGTTAAACTCCCTTACTTGAGCATATAATTGCCCGATCCTAGCACTTACTGTTTTCCCTCATCGGGACTATAACTTACTTATTTTGATCACCAATGTGTCACCCGTGTCTTCGATATAAGGGCTGTGTTACAGATTCCGTTCCGGTTTGTGTTTCTGTTATTCCGGTTGTCATAGTGACCATAACCGGCCGGAACTTTTTGGTGTAGGGATCTGTTGCTAGTAATCTATATATGGATAACTCTCCATAGTATGTGCTTACTGTAGTCCCCCTGTTGGTGTGATGAATTGGCACTATAATCTATATCAATCATACGACATTCACATCAATTCATACTATACATTTAACATATTGACATTAAAATTACTGCTAGTATATTTACTAATTACTATGCATTGCTGCATAGTTTACTATATTCCACTGCAAGTTGCCAGATAGTATAGAAATTAGCCATAGGTGTTGAGGATGGTAAGGTTTGATTATCAAAAGCTTTTATAGAATTATGTATTTCCCAGAGAGGTTAGGGTTTGTTCATATACAGTTCCTGTATTGGTGTATTGTCCCTCTATAGTGTTCCTTGTAGGACCCTGATGATCTTTCTTCACTGCTTTTCCTCATATAGGGTGCTGTTGGTATTAGTGGGTTAGACGTACATTGCTCCTAATGTTATTGCTGGTCTGTTATGTCCTGAGTGTACACCATTCCATTTCCCTTCATAGGGAGGGTAGTTTCTCTTCCTGTTTCCTTTTGTAGGGACTGTCACCGTGATTTTCTAGCTCATTTTTTTAGATGTGGGAGAAATATTTCTTTGAATATATAAAGGGCAACTGGCCTGTGTGGACCACTGGTTCCATGTGTGGTGGGTGGCACTTCCGTGTCTCCCTCCTACCCAGATTTTTGGTATATACTAGATGGCTAACCCCCTCTGGGGACAAGCCCGCTAGGACACCAAAACACACAAGTGAATACCACTGGCTGTGCCTCGTAATGTGTCTCCGATCTATATGGGCACTTTATAATCCGGTGGAGAGTTAAGTCCCCCTGGGGCTATGGTGCCCAGTCTGTACATCCACTCGGCTTCTCGCCTCAGTAAGGTCTTGTTCTGATCACCTCCTCTATCCAGTGGGGGGATGTGGTCGATGAGTATGTATCTGATGGTTGATATGTGATGAGACATTACTGCACAATGTCTTGCAACTGGTTGGTCTGAGTCTCCTTCACTGAGTGCTAGTCGTATAGCTCTCCTGTGGTTGGCCATCCTGTCTCGGAGTGTGCCACTTGTCTTCCCGACATAGAATTGTGAGCACGGACAGAAGAGCAGGTATACCACGTGTGTGGTGTTGCAAGAAATAGAATGTTTAATGGTGTACACTTTATTAGTTTGGGGATGATGAAATGTTTTGGTGGCTATTAAGCCATTGCATGTAGTACATCCTAGGCATTTATATGAGCCTTTAATATTTACATGAGTGGGTCCTGTGTATTTTTTTTTAGGATCCGTGTGAACCAGGATATCTCGTAAATTGGTTCCTTTTCGATAAGCTATCATTGGTGTCAAGTTTTCTGCAAACTTCAACCTTGTATCAGATTGTATCAGGGGCCAGTGCGTCCTCAATATCTTGCCAGCTTGAGTTGTGTTTGGGGCAAAGGTGGTAGCCATTATTAATTTATTCTGTGCTTTAGCTTTTGCTGCTGTGTGGATGAGAGTGTCCTGTGTTAATGGTAGGACTTCATTTAGAATGTCTTCCACAATCTGTTTCTTATAACCCCTCTGGAGGAATTTATCTTTCATTTCTTGTAGCTGGGAGACCCCTACAAAGTGGTTTGAATTATTCCTTATTACTCGAATCATCTGGGATTTAATGATCCCCCTCAGACGTGTTGGTGGATGACAGCTATTAGCACTCAATATGGAATTTCTATCTGTTGGCTTGTGGTAAAGTGTGCTACCCAGTGTATGTCCCTGTATGTAGATATTTAAATCAAGAAACTGTATTTTTTTTTCATTGTGAGTAATTTTAAATCTCACAGTGGTTTCTGTGTTATTTAGATAGTTAAACCATTCAAATAATGTTTTTTGCCCCCCTCGCCAGACCATGAAGACATCTTCGATGTATCTCACATAAAATGCTATTGAGGATGTGTCAGTATTCCATAGGTAATTATTTTCGAAATGGGACATGAATATATTGGCATAAGATGGGGCCATATTAGACCCCATTGCTGTTCCCGCTATTTGCAGGTAAAATTTTGTCTCAAATCGAAAATAATTACGGGTGAGGCAGAACTCTAAAAGGGTAAGCCAATATTCCACTGGTAGTCCCTCGTATACCCTGCCTTCTGTAAGGTGTGTTCTTACTGCATCCATGCCAGTGTCGTGAGGGATAATCATGTAGAGACTGTTGACATCCAGGGTTATCAGGATGTCACCAGTCTCCACACTCACATCCCTCATTTTCCATATCAGATCATTGGTATCAGCAATATATGATCTAACCCCCCTGACAGTAGGTTGTAAAAGAATGTCAATCAATTGTGCAACTGGTTGTGTGAGTGACTGTACCACTGACACTATGGGACGACCCGGAGGCTGGTGTAAGGTTTTATGTATTTTTGGAGTTGTGTACAGGATAGGTATCCTTGGATATTGAGTGACACAGAAATCATAAATTGTGTCAGTCAGGTAGCCTTGTTGAAGACCCATTTATAAAATGCCATCAATTTGTTTTTTAAACATGATGGTGGGGCCTTTAGGTAACACTGTATACGTATTTGAATCTGCCAATTGTGTCAAGATGTCTCTCCTGTAGTCATCATAGTTCATTAATACTATTGCCCCGCCCTTGTCTGCGGGGCGGATTACTAAACTATGATTATCCTGTAATGTCTTAATGGCAGCTTTTTCTGTGTTAGTTAGATTATGTTTCCATGTTTTACTTATCCTCTCTTGTTCCATATCCTGTGTAACTAGCCTCATGTATGTCTTAGTACTTGCACTACTGTTGTGGGGCTCAAATGTACTGGGTTTCCTACATTTGTGTAAGGGGTCATGTATATCATCTCTCTGTGGTATGTGTTGGAAATGTTCTTTAATTTTCATACTTCTGTTAAGCTTATATATATCCATTTTAAGGTCAATTTCAGATATAGTGTGGGTGGGTACAAAAGATAAACCTTTGTTTAAGACAAGAGTTTCAGCTGGAGTAAGCTTATGTCTACTTAGGTTAACTACTATGTCCTCCGTCTGAAACAACGTGTTGGTCTGTTTCTGTTTCTGCCCCCCCCCGTCCTCCTGATGTGTGGTCTATGCCACCTCCCTCTCCTCTTGATCTGGTGGTCACCCCTAAAAAATGTTCAGGTGTAGAGTGTCCCCGCCCTGAGTAAGAGGTATGATGTACAGTTTGTGAGGGGTATATATCAGGTGATGCTTGATTTATATGCAGGGTGCTTGTATCTGTATCAGAGGTTTCTGCTCCACTAGTGTCAATTGTATGAAACTGTACTCTCCTAGATCTTTGTGGTCTCCTGACCCTACCTTCATTTGTATTGGTTAGCCATTTGTATACTCTACCATGTGTGTAGTCTGAGATAACAGTATCCAGTTTTCTATTCTTAAACACCAGTAGTTCTGATCTATATTTTTCTATCTGCTGTTTAAGTTTAAGTAACCAATTTTCTTGTTGGTCTCTAGTTAGTGTGTTGTTGTGTGTCTGCTCAAATGTGACTATTTCAATCCTCACCTTTACTAAGATGGTAGTCACTTCTTCTACTACAAGCAACATTAGATCTAGAGAGCATTTATTTAATATATGGCACCACTTTTTTTGGAATTCTGGATTCTCCCTTCCTATTGTGGGGATGTTTTTTACCCTAAATCCCCTGGGGATGTGTTTAAGTCTATGATATTCTGATAAATAGCTACCATGTAACATGTGGTCAATTTCACGTTTTTTTAATTTTAACAAATTGTGATATACATTTACAGGGGTCTCACCAGCTGTTCTATTGATTGGAGCAAATAAGATTCTGGCCGCATCATCGTGTGTGTATGTCACTGTGCCAATCTGTGCTCCAAATGCCTGCACTCCCGGATCCTCTGTGTTATCCATTGTAGTTACTCCTGTTGGAGGAAGGTCAGCAATAGGAGGAAATGCAGCTTACATATTGGTGGATTGGTGTCAGCTCTATGTAGACCAATTTGGTTCAATTTTTGGAGTAAAGGTTTCTCCAGTTTTGCCCACTTCGCCCTAGGGCAATCTCTGTGCGTGCCAAATGAATAGCACAAACTTGCTGTAGTATAGTAGTCACTGAGTGTGTCCACTGTAGGTTCCTGGGGGTACACTAGTATACATCACATAAATATCGTCCACTGTACCGTGTTACCCTCCTAGGGACAGCTGGCAAGATATTGAGGACGCACTGGCCCCTGATACAATCTGATACAAGGTTGAAGTTTGCAGAAAACTTGACACCAATGATAGCTTATCGAAGAGGAACCAATTACGAGATATCCTGGTTCACACGGATCCTAAAAAAAGCTACACAGGACCCACTCATGTAAATATTAAAGGCTCGTATAAATGCCTAGGATGTACTACATGCAATGGCTTAATAGCCACCAAAACATTTCATCATCCCCAAACTAATAAATTGTACACCATTAAACATTCTATTTCTTGCAACACGACACACATGGTATACCTGCTCTTCTGTCCGTGCTCCCAATTCTATGTTGGGAAGACAAGTGGCACACTCCGAGACAGGAGAGCTATACGACTAGCTCTCAGTGAAGGAGACTCAGACCAACCAGTTGCGAGACATTGTGCAGTAATGTCTCATCAAGTATCAACCATCAGATACATACTCATCGACCACATCCCCCCACTGGATAGAGGAGGTGATCAGAACAAGACCTTACTGAGGCGAGAAGCCGAGTGGATGTACAGACTGGGCACCATAGCCCCAGGGGGACTTAACTCTCCACCGGATTATAAAGTGCTCATATAGATCGGAGACACACTACTAGGCACAGCCAGTGGTATACACTTGTGTGTTTTGGTGTCCTAGCGGGCTTGTCCCCAGAGGGGGTGAGCCATCTAGTATATACCAAATATCTGGGTAGGAGGGAGACACGGAAGTGCCGCCCACCACACATGGAACCAGTGGTCCACACAGGCCAGTTGCCCTTTATATATTCAAATAAATATTTCTCCCACATCTAGAAAAATGAGCTAGAAAATCACGGTGACAGTCCCTACAAAAGGATGCAGGAAGAAGAAACTACCCTCCCTATGAAGAGAAATGTAATGGTGTGCACTCAGGACATAACAGACCAGCAATAACATTAGGAGCAATGTACGTCTAACCCACTAATACCAACAGCACCCTATATGAGGAAAGCAGTGAAGAAAGATCATCAGGGTCCTACAAAGAACACTATAGAGGGACAATACACCAATACAGGAACTGTATATGAACAAAACCTATCTGGCAACTTGCAGTGGAAAATAGTAGACTATGCAGCAATGCATAGTAATTAGTAAATATACTAGCAGTAATTTTAATGTCAATATGTTAAATGTATAGTATGAATTGATGTGAATGTCGTATGATTGATGCAATAATCTTACTTTATGTGGCCAAATTTGATATCATAGTATGACTATATAGATTATAGTGCCAATTCATCACACCAACAGGGGGACTACAGTAAGCACATACTATGGAAAGTTATCCATATATAGATTACTAGCAACAGATCCCTACACCAAAAAGTTCCGGCCGGTTATGGTCACTATGACAACCAGAATAACAGAAACACAAACCAGAACGGAATCTGTAACACAGCCCTTATATCGAAGACACGGGTGACACATTGGTGATCAAAATAAGTAAGTTATAGTCCCGATGAGGGAAAACAGTAAGTGCTAGGATCGGGCAATTATATGCACAAGTAAGGGAGTTTAACTAGTATATGCCCAGGTGATATAAATACCGATAGCGCACTTGAAGCAAGTAAGAATTGATAAAGTAAACACAAGGGGTATCATGCACATTAGCACATTAGTCATATAGACTAGGTCATAAAGACTGGAATATTTATTTTACAAAAACATAGACACAAATATATATATTATTTGATATTATTCACAGGAAGTGTCAGTGATAGATACTTCTGGTTTAGCACAGATGGTACGCAAGCTATGCGTTCCACATAGCAGTTTGCCGCAAATTTTCACTGAGTAAACCCAGGTATGAATTGTTTGTTGATTGCACACATGTGTATAAATTTGATTGTTTTTGTCTCACTTTGTTATGCTGATGAAGGGGAAGAAATTAGGGATGGGCGAATGTGCAAATTTTCGAATTTCGAATGTAGAACGAATGTTATTACCGAAATTCGAATTCTAAATTCGAATGTCGATAAGAACGAATATTCTTAAAAATTCGAAAATCGAATGTTATTTACAGTTTCGAATGTCACTTTCGAATTCGAATGTTTATAATTATATCGAATGTCTACATTCGAAATTCGAATTTTTCGAATTCGAATATAAATTCGAATTTTTCGAATTCGAATATAAATTTGAATTTTTCGAATTCGAATATAAATTCGAATTTTTTGAATTCGAATATAAATTCGAATTTTTCGAATTCGAATATTGCATAATTCAAATATTACATTTAAAAGCATTAGAAATACTATTACAATCTAAATTCGAATTTTTCGAATTCGAATACACGTATTGCATAATTCGAATATTACATTTAAAGAAAAAGCATTAGAAATACTATTACAATCTAAATTCGAATTTTTCGAATTCGAATACACGTATTGCATAATTCGAATATTACATTTAAAGAAAAAGCATTAGAAATACTATTACAATCTAAATTCGAATTTTTCGAATTCGAATATTGCATAATTCGAATATTACATTTAAAGAAAAAGCATTAGAAATACTATTACAATCTAAATTCGAATTTTTCGAATTCGAATACACGTATTGCATAATTCGAATATTACATTTAAAGAAAAAGCATTAGAAATACTATTACAATCTAAATTCGAATTTTTCGAATTCGAATACACGTATTGCATAATTCGAATATTACATTTAAAGAAAAAGCATTAGAAATACTATTACAATCTAAATTCGAATTTTTCGAATTCGAATATTGCATAATTTGAATATTAAATTTAAAGAAAAAGCATTAGAAATACTATTACAATCTAAATTCGAATTTTTCGAATTCGAATATTGCATAATTCGAATATTACATTTAAAGAAAAAGCATTAGAAATACTATTACAATCTAAATTCGAATTTTTTCGAATTCGAATACACGTATTGCATAATTCGAATATTACATTTAAAGAAAAAGCATTAGAAATACTATTACAATCGAAATTCGAATTTTTCGAATTCGAATATTGCATAATTCGAATATTACATTTAAAGAAAAAGCATTAGAAATACTATTACAATCTAAATTCGAATTTTTCGAATTCGAATATTGCATAATTTGAATATTACATTTAAAGAAAAAGCATTAGAAATACTATTACAATCTAAATTCGAATTTTTCGAATTCGAATATTGCATAATTCGAATATTACATTTAAGGAAAAAGCATTAGAAATACTATTACAATCTAAATTCGAATTTTTCGAATTCGAATACATGTATTGCATAATTCGAATATTACATTTAAAGAAAAAGCATTAGAAATACTATTACAATCTAAATTCGAATTTTTCGAATTCGAATATTGCATAATTCGAATATTACATTTAAAGAAAAAGCATTAGAAATACTATTACAATCTAAATTCGAATTTTTTCGAATTCGAATACACGTATTGCATAATTCGAATATTACATTTAAAGAAAAAGCATTAGAAATACTATTACAATCGAAATTCGAATTTTTCGAATTCGAATATTGCATAATTCGAATATTACATTTAAAGAAAAAGCATTAGAAATACTAATACAATCTAAATTCGAATTTTTCGAATTCGAATATTGCATAATTCGAATATTACATTTAAAGAAAAAGCATTAGAAATACTATTACAATCTAAATTCGAATTTTTCGAATTCGAATATTTTCGAATGTAATCGTAAAATTCGAAACCGAACATTCGAATTTCGAATGTTAGAATGTTATGTAAACATTCGAAATTCGATTAGAACGAACGAATGTGTTAAAATTCGTGCCGTTTTTCGAATGTTGCGAAACATTCGCCCATCCCTAGAAGAAATCCCTGAAAACGTTACATTAAAGAAAGCTTTGTTTTTTCACCCTAAGAAAGACCTGTGAGTACATACAAGTAGCATGTGTCCCAGCACTCCAGCCTTGGCAATGTGTCAACTACCTGGGTGAAATCCTCAAAGTTCATATACAGTTATATGAACTTTGAGACTTTGACTTTGATGACTTGATGTGACTCCAAATGAAAACATTTTGTGGTTCTTCAAAATATCCTGAGAGTGCCCTTCACTTCCAAACTTAACTATATATATATATATATATATATATATATACATACACATACACGCAACACATCGAAAGTCTAGCACTCTCCTAGATTAAAAATAAAATGAAAGAGTTAGTTACAGCATTTGGCCAAATGGGGATAGGTGCAGGGTGATACAGGCCATTTGTAATTTCCTTAGACACATACACAGAAATGGACTGTACTCTCACACCGGACTTGTTACACATACCATGACTCACAAGAACTCACAGACAGCTGCAAATCTTTCAGGGACTAACCATATCATTTTAAATGTACTTTGTTGAATGTTTTTAAATAGATTAAGGGCTGCATTGTCAATGAGTATTAATATAAAAAAATATATGCAACATGAAAATATTCTGAATTTAAATAAAACCGGTAACTAAAACGTAAAGGTAATTTGCAATCAGTCGTCTTCAACCATTAAAGATTTCCCTCATTCCATCTGTATGTAAAAAGAGAAGATATTTTACCTCATCATTTCTTCAGCTCACCAGAATAAGTACTCTGTAAACAGTTATACTTCATCTGCTGTCCAACTGCAAGTTGAAAAAAAACAAAAAAACAATAGCCAATAAGCATCAGCATTGCTGATGTCATGCATTAATTTGTTGTGATCTTATGACTGTGCCTGCACATTGCAGATGCACACTCCCTTGCAAGTCCTGGGTCAAGAATCCTGATTGGCTGCTTAAAGGGACTGTAAACTTAAAAAATAATGATATAAAATTCTGCACATAGTGCAGAATTATGTAACATTAGCTAAGGGACAACTTTAAAAATCAAAAGATTTTAGAGAGATTTCAGCTCTCAAAATTGCACCTACCTGGTTTCCTCTCCAGGCTCTTCTGATCAGGGCTTCTTGTTCAAAAGCTGTCCCAATCTCGATATTGAACTAAATGTAGCTCGCTCCCGCACTGGTTTGGTAGTGGAAGCGAGCAACATTTAATTCAATAGCGCTAATCACAGCACGCCCACGAACCGCTTTTGAAAAAGACCTGATCAGAAGAGCCTGGAGAAGAGACCAGGTAAGTTACTTTGAGAGCTAAAATCTCTCAAATCTTTTTATTTTTAAAGCTGTCACTATGCGCAGAATTATATAACATTATTTTTTACATTTACTCTGCCTTTAAAATCTCTTTAAAGTGGGGTGTGAATACTTAGGAAATTTTGAGGTAAAATATCTTCCTTTTTACAGAGATGTTCAGGGGATATTTTATAGTCAGCTTTTTACAGATATGCTGCATCACTTTCAAGTGTTTCAACATTTGTGTATCATGTCCCTTTAAATGACAGCCAGACAAGCAAAGAGATATATAACTAGACAGACACTAGGCAGAAATATGCATTGATGCAGAGGGAAATCTAGCTTTTGGAAACCAATTTTTATCATCAGCATTCTTAAAGGGACACTAAACCCACATATTTTTTCTTTCATGATTCAGATTTTAAGCAGCTTTCTAATTTACTCCTATTACCAATATTTCTTTGTTCTCTTGCTATATTTATTTGAAAAAGGAGCCAGCCAATTTTTTGGTTCAGGGCAATGGACAGCACTTGTTTATTGGCGCTGTCCAATCAGCAAGGACAACCCAGGTTGTTCACTAAACATGGGCCAGCATCTAAACTTAAATTCTTGCTTTTCAAATAAAGATATCAATAGAATGAAGAAAATTTGATAATAGTAGTAAATTAGAAAGTTGCTTAAAATTGCATGCTCTATCTGAATCACGAAAGAAAAAAGTTGGGTTCAGTGTCCCTTTAACCCCTTAACGGCACATGTCGTACAGGGTACATCTTACACAAACTGGTCTATAAAGACCAACGACGTACCCTGTATATCAGCTGCCAGTACCCAAAATGGTGGCTAATAGTTAGTGGGGGGAGGGTTAGAGAGCCCTTTGGGGGGGGATCAGGGAGGTTGCGGGCTAAGGGGGGATCCTACACAGCAGAATATGATTTAAAAAAAAAAAAAAAAAACAATAAAAAACTTTTATTTTAGTACTGGCAGACTTTCTGCCAGTACTTAGGATGGCGGGGAAAATTGTGGGGTGGGGGAGGGAAGAGAGCTGTTTGGGAGGGATCAGGGGGTGGGATGTGTCAGATGGGAGGCTGATCTCTACACTAAAGCTAAAATTAACCCTTCAAGCTCCCTACAAGATACCTAATTAACCCAGTCACTGCTGGGCACAATACAAGTTTGGTGCGCAGCAGCATTTAGCAGCCTTCTAATTACCAAAAAGCAATGCCAAAGCGATATAAGTCTGCTATTTCTGAACAAAGGGGATCACAGAGAAACATTTACAACCATTTGTGCCATAATTGCACAAGCTGTTTGTAAATAATTTCAGTGAGAAACCCAAAGTTAGTGAAAAAGTTAACAATTTTTTTTATTTGATCGCATTTGGCGGTGAAATGGTGGCATGAAATAGATCAAAATGGGCCTAGATCAATACTTTGGGTTGTCTACTACACTACACTAAAGCTAAAATTAACCCTACAAGCTCCCTACAAGCTACCTAATTAACCCCTTCACTGCTGGGCCTAATACAAATGTGGTGCGCAGCGGCATTTAGCGGCCTTTTAATTACCAAACAGCAACGCCAAAGCCATATATGTCTTCTATTTCTGAAAAAAGGGGATCCCAGAGAAGCATTTACAACCATTTGTGCCATTTGTTTGTAAATAATTTCAGTGAGAAACCTAATATTTGTGAAAAAATTTGTGAAAAGGTTAACTATTTTTTTTATTTGATCACATTTGGCGGTGAAATGGTGGCATGAAATATACCAAAATGGGCCTAGATCAATTCTTTGGGTTGTCTACTAAAAATAATATATACATGTCAAGGGATATTCAGGGATTCCTGACAGATATCAGTGTTCCAATGTAACTAATTTTGAAAAAAAAAAAAGGTTTGGAAATAGCAAAGTGCTACTTGTATTTATTGCCCTATAACTTACAAAAAAAAAGCAAAACATGTAAACATTGGGTATTTCTAAACTCAGGACAAAATTTAGAAACTATTTAGCATGGGTGTTTTTTGGTGGTTGTAGAAGTTAGTTATTTTTTCATCATATTTTATAAAACAAAATTATCGTAAATTACAAGATTTGATGAAAATAATGGTATCTTTAGAAAGTCCATTTAATGGCTAGAAAAACAGTATATAATATGTGTGGCTACAGTAAATGAGTAAGAGGAAAATTACAGCTAAACACAAACACCACAGAAATGTAAAAATAGCCTTGTGCTTAAGGGGTTAAACATTGTTCTAGAATGCTCCATAAACTGAATAAAATCTATAACAATCTAGTTTCTGCATTTTAACTTATCTTTTCTTCCCTTTTTTATTTTTTTATTTTTAGAACTATGTGATTCTCATGGACAACCAAGCTGCTACCATACACTTTTATATTTGAGCTTTTTCTGCTAATGGAAAACAACATTCACATCTATCTATTGTCTTTTTCTTTTTGTATTTGACCGGGGTACTATGGAATATGATTATAATATTAGCTGTTTGTATGGACAATCATTTGCATACTCCAATGTATCTCTTTTTGGGAAACTTATCTTTTCTAGACATTTGTTTCCCTACAGTAATTATTCCAAAACTGATGGACATTTTATTGACTGGCATGAACGAAATCTCCTTAGTTAATTGCTTCAGCCAGTTGTTTTTTTATTTATTTTTTGGTGGAACAGAAGTTATCTTGTTGTCAGCCATGGCAGTTGATCGATATGTTGCTATCTGTAAACCTTTACATTATCACCTTATTATGAATACAGAAAAATGTGTCTTGATATTGGGAAGTACATGGTTATCTGGTGGTGTAAGTTCATTATTATATACTCAAGTTGCATCAAAAATTCCTTTGTGCCATTCCAAAGAAATTCATAACTTTTTCTGTGATGGTAAAGCTCTTGCAAAGATTTTCTGTGCTGATTTGAAATCTAATATTATACTTTTGTCTGAAACATTATTTTTTGCTCTTTTTCCATTCATGCTCAGTTTAGTATCATATATTAAACTCATTTCTACCATCATGCAAATTAAATTGACGAAAAGCAGAAATAAAGCATTTTCTACCTGTAGCTCACATCTCACAGTACTTATACTTTTGTATGGGTCATTGCTAGGTGTTTATTTTGTTCCTCCTTCTAAACATTCAGATAAACAAGACCAAATTTTCACTGTGCTATACACTGCAGTAACTCCTATGTTAAACCCATTAATATACAGTTTAAGAAATAATGCTGTAAAAAATGCCCTATTGAGAGTCTTGGGGTTATATAAGAAATAGTACATTTACAATATGAAATTATGTAGAAATATTGCTCCATATATAGGGGCCCAATTATCAAGCTCCGAACGGAGCTTGTGGGCCCGTCTTTAGACTCACCAGAAACAGCAGTTATGAAGCAATGGTCTAAAGACTGCTGCTCCATAACCCTGTCCAGGAATCACCGGAAATCAACCCGATCGAGTATGATCGGGTTGATTGATATCTCCCTACTGGCGGCCGATTGGTCGTGATTCAGCAGGGGGCGGCGTTGCACTAGCAGCTCTTGTGATCTGCTGGTGCAATGTTAAATGCGGAGAGTGTATTGCTCTCCGCATTCAGCGAGGTCTTGCGGACCTGATCCGCACTGTCAGATCAGTTTCGCAAGACCTTTGATAAATAGGCCCCTATATGTAGACAAAAATACTCTTTGAAAAATAGTTTTTTTATTTTTTATTATTTTATCACTGTAAGGACATTTATATTTTCAAATTTTAAGAATGACATAAAAGGACACAGAGAAAAAGACAGAGATATGCAGATTTAAATAAATAATGAGAGCAAATAAAGGCAACCTGCAAGTGTGTATAGTAGGCGTGCTATAAAAAGAAAAAGTAATTGGCTCTTTTTTGGGTGGGGTTAAAGGTATACAAACCCAAATGTTTACTTTCAGGATTCCGATAGAGCATGCAGATTTAAGCAACTTTCTTATTTACTCCTATTATCACATGTTCTTTGTTCTCTTGGTATCTTTATTTGAAAAGCAGGATTGTAAGTTTAGAAACCAGCACATTTTTTGTTCAGCACCCTGGGTAGCACTTGATAATTGGTGGCTACATTTAGTCACTTTTATTCAGCTAGAATCATCATTAAAGTGATATGAAACCCCAATGTTATTCTTTCAGGAATTATACAGAGCATTCAATGTTATAAAACTTTCCAATTTACTTCAATTATCAAATTTGCTTTGTTCTGTTAGTATAATTTGTTGAGGGAGCTAGCTAAACATATCAAAGGCCAGATTACAAGTAATATAGATATTTAAGTTAGAACAACCTTTGTGACCACACTAATCCAGTGTATTAATCCAGTATAGATATTGATACTACAGGCTAAATCAGCTATTTTGAATGCCAATATAAAGGCAAATTAGATATTTGTAAACAATTTAATAAACTCTAGAAGGTAAAACAGATCATTGGGAACAAATTAAAGTGGTGATCATTTTGGGGTAAACTGTCACTTTAACTCCCAACAGTGCATATGACACCATTCAAAAAAGCTTAAAAATGCAAGTCCCTGAAGACCCCAGTGATTGTCCAAATGAACCCTGTGCACTGAAAGCCACCAAAAGAAGAGACCCATGGAACCCCCAAACCAAAAATCTCATGTCCATAAAATGAACCATTGCCCCCACCCGAAAAGCGATGTACAAGATAACATTCCTTAATTATTACCTTTAGTCTGGTTCTATCATTGTGCCTTAGGATTTCCAGTTGTCATCATTGAGTGGAGTTTTAAGAATTTAATGGTCATGCTGACCATTTCCCCTTTGTTTGCACAAGGAATTTATCTCTTTGAAACCATCTTGTTTCCCTTCTTTGGAAAAAATCTGAATTGGATTATTTGGACTTCATCTGTACAGGTGGCCCTCGTCCAGTTCAATTTACACCGTTTCAGAATAACAACCTTTTTTTCCAGTCATGTGACTGCTATTGAAAAGCATTGAGAAACAGTGCATTTATTAAAATAGCCATTAGGTGGAGCTGTCCGCTTGTATTGCAGCAAAGCCAAGCAAGCTGTAATTAAGCCAGCTATCAGACACCGGGCAAGGGGGTGACTTTGTGATATTGGCTTCTTACGCTCAAACATGTCCTTGACAGACACCTGACTGTAGGCAGATGACCAGGAACTGCTACATAAGAGAGACTGAGTGGCGGATGGTTGAGAGGGGGCAAGGAATACAGCAGTGGTTGACATGGCTGAAGATGCTGGACCAGGAGGAGGATGGCGGCTTTGAGTTTGTGTGCTGCTTCTACTCATGTCTTCATCCCATCAGCGTTTGTGATGTGAGACCATGTGCCTTCGCAAAGCAGTTGCACCTAGGTGGGTGTTGGACTTCCCACGACTCAGTTTCTTTTGGCACAGGTTGCAAATGGCATCGCTGTTGTCAGAGGCAGACACACACAAAAAATGCCACACTGCTGAGCTCTGCGATGACGGCATTCTGGTGGTGGCAACAGCATGCGTTGATTGGCGTGATGTCTGGCTGACCCCGGGTGCCAATGCATGCTCTCTGACTGTGCCACTAGCTCCTTGCGATGACCTCTCACTGCTTCCAACTCGTCTCCTCCTCCTCCTCTCTGTCTCCCCATATGAAATTTCCCCCTCTTCTTCTTCTCTTCTAGCGGGCACCCACGTGACATCCAAGGACGCATCATCATCATCAACCGCTTCACTTGTATCTGACAAATTAACAAAGGAAGCAGCAGAGGGTACAACATCACCATCATCATCACACCATACGTCCATGTCTGTAATGCTGCCTGACTGAAACATATCACTGTTATCTACATCCTCTGTCAATGATGGTTGCGCATCACTCATTTCTTCCAACTGATGTGTCAATAACTCCTCTGACAGATCAAGTGAAGCGGCTGTGGTGCTAGTGTTGGTGGTGGAGGCAGGCAGGCGAGTGGCTTTGGTCACTTCAGAGGTGCCCGAAGCTAATTTGGAGGTGGATGGTGCGTCAAGGTTCCGAGCGGAAGCTGTAGAAGATTGGGTGTCCTGTGTTAGCCAGTCAACTAGGTCCTTCTCAGAACTTTTCGCGTTCATGGCACGTGGCCTCTGAACACTGCATTATTGTAGGGTCAAAGGGAATCACAGCACCACGACGGCACCTGCGGGGTGTCCTGCCTCTGCCTGTCATTTTTTTTTTTAAATGTAGGCTTACACTACTATTAAACAAAATATAAGTGGTGCCACTGGGCAAGTGGGCACAGTATATGCTGTGAGCCGGACACAAAAAAGCAGACTGATGTTTCACAATCCAAAAAGTTTATTTTTTTTAAATGTACACTTACACTACTATTAAACAAGATATGAGTGGTGGCACTGGGCAAGTGGGCACAGTATACGCTGTGAGCCTGACACAAAAAAGCAGACTGATGTTTCACAATAAAAAATGTTTATTTTTTAAATATTTAAACTACTGTTCCAACAAATATGAGTGGTGCCACTAACTTGGCAAGTGGACCTGGCACACACGCTGACAGGCAGGCAACTGCAATTAGATTGCACTAGCAGACTGATGTTTCACAGTCAAAAAAGTTTTTTTTTTTAAATATTTACAATACTGTTATAACAAATATGATTGGTGGCACTAGTTGGCAAGTGGGCCTGGCACACACGCTGGCAGGCAGGCAACTGCAATTAGATTGCACTAGCAGACTGATATTTCACAGTCAAAAAGTTTTTTTTTTTTAAATATTTACACTACTGTTACAACAAATATGAGTGGTGCCACTAACTTGGTAAGTGGGCCTGGCACACACGCTGGCAGGCAGGCAGGCAACTGCAATTAGATTGCACTAGCAGACTGATGTTTCACAGTCAAAAAAGTTTTTTTTTTTTTAAATATTTACACTACTGTTACAACAAATATGATTGGTGCTACTAACTTGGCAAGTGGGTCTGGCACACACTCTGGCAGGCAGGCAACTTCAATTAGATTACACTAGCAGACTGATGTGTCACAGTCAAAAATTTTTTTTAAAATATTTACACTACTGTTATAACAAATATGATTGGTGGCACTAGTTGGCAAGTGGGCCTGGCACACACGCTGGCAGGCAGGCAACTGCAATAAAATAACACTAGCAGACTGATACCGTTACTCTCACACTGCGCTAACTGACCACTGCTGCAGAGCCTAATAGTACCTATAGTGTATTTGGCTGTACTCTACACACTTGACTGATATATATAATTGTAATACAAAATAACGTATACGCTAAAATTGGTCTAAGCAAGCTGAACAATAAGCACTCTTAGTTACCTAAATGTACTCTCTGTGCCGTTCCTTATATTACTATCAGTACTGTCTAATGATCTTTAAACATACATTTCTGGCAAAAAGCTCTATTGTTTTGAACAGAGATTAACAATAAATAGTGTCAATAATACCTATAGATAACACTGAAAAATAACAATCATAAACACACTATTGTACAACAATTACCAGTGATACCTGAGAATCTAAAAACAAACACAAGGACTTATAACATTAAAAAATGTTATCAATCTCACCTCGATGTCCCCAGGAGTATGGTAAAGTCTATATAGTGTTCTAGTGCCTGAATATGACTCCTCCTGACTCTGTAGCTGAGAGCGGTGCTGCTTTACTGATCGTTGGACGCTGAAGAGCGCCCAAACAACTGGTAGCTGTGAACACAAGAAAAGAACAGAGCGCAACCGCGACTCAAGGTAAAAGTTTTATTACTTATTTGAGCGCTAAAAACACATTGCACTTACAAGAAGTTAGTAATAATTGAGCCTTTGGGTATAATAATCCACTGGACCACTCTCCTCTACATACACCTTCCACGCTGGAAAAAGATATGGCGTCTCCGGGAAGTCCGTAGGTATAAAGCTCAATGCTTCGATGGTGGACGATTAAAAAGTACTTGTAAAAACAATCGGCTATAATGTCTTTCAACAATGTCCCTTAATGTGGTCTACGCGTAGACCACATTAAGGGACATTGTTGAAAGACATTATAGCCGATTGTTTTTACAAGTACTTTTTAATCGTCCACCATCGAAGCATTGAGCTTTATACCTACGGACTTCCCGGAGACGCCATATCTTTTTCCAGCGTGGAAGGTGTATGTAGAGGAGAGTGGTCCAGTGGATTATTATACCCAAAGGCTCAATTATTACTAACTTCTTGTAAGTGCAATGTGTTTTTAGCGCTCAAATAAGTAATAAAACTTTTACCTTGAGTCGCGGTTGCGCTCTGTTCTTTTCTTGTGTTCACAACTAGCAGACTGATGTAAAAGTTTTTTTTTTTTTTTTAAAAAGTTACACTAATGTTACAACAGATATGAGTGGTGGCACTGAGGAAGTAGGCACAGTATATGCGGTGAGCCTGACACACAGGCTGGCACTAGTGGCAGGCTGGCCTGGCAACTAAAATTAAATAACACTAGCGGACTGATTTAAAAGTTTTTTAAAAAAAAGTTACACTAATGTTATAACAGATATGAGTGGTGGCACTGAGGATGGAAGTAGGCACAGTATATGCTGTGAGCCTGACACACAGGCTGGCACTAGTGGCAGGCTGGCCTGGCAGCTAAAATTAAATAACACTAGCAGACTGATGCAAAAGTTTTTTTTAAAAAAAGTTACACTAATGTTACAACATATATGAGTGGTGGCACTAAGGATGGAAGTAGGCACAGTGTATGCTGTGAGCCTGACACACAGGCTGGCACTAGTGGCAGGCTGGCCTGGCAACTAAAATTAAATAACACTAGCAGACTGATGTAAAAGTTTTTTTAACAAAAAATTACACTAATGTTACAACAGATATGAGTGGTGGCACTGAGGAAGTAGGCACAGTATATGCTGTGAGCCTGACACACAGGCTGGCACTAGTGGCAGGTCTGGTCTGGCAACTAAAATTAAATAACACTGGCAGACTGATGTAAAAGTTTTTTTTTTAAAAAAATACACTAATGTTACAACAGATATGAGTGGTGGCACTGAGGATGGAAGTAGGCACAGTATATGCTGTGAGCCTGACAAACAGGCTGGCACTAGTGGCAGGCTGGCCTGGCAACTAAAATTAAATAACACTGGCAGACTGATGTAAAAGTTTTTTTAAAAAACATTTACACTAATGTTACACCAGATATGAGTGGTGGCACTGAGGCTGGCAGTGGCAGGCTGGCCTGGAAACTGAAATTAGATTACACTAGCAGACTGATGTAAAAGTTTTTTTACAAAAATTTTACACTAATGTTACACCAGTTATGAGTGGTGGCACAGAGCAATTAGGCACAGTATATGCTGTGAGCCTGACACACAGGCCTGCTGGCAACTGAAATTAGATTACACTAGCAAACTGATGTAAAAGTTTTTTTTTTTAAATTAACACTAATGTTACACCAGATATGAATGGTGGAAGTGAGCAAGAAGGCATAGTATATGCTGTGAGCCTCACACACAGGCTGAGAGGCAGGCAAATGCAATTAGATTACAAAAAAAAAAAAAAAGACTGAAGTTCTAGCCCTAAAAAGGGCTTTTTGGGGTGCTGTCCTTACAGCAGAGATCAGATGAGTCCTTCAGGACTGTAGTGGACACTAAATACACTAGCCTAGCTATCAATTTCCCTAAAAAATCAGCAGCAGCAGCACTATCACTCCTCTCACTAAGAATGTAGGATCAGAATGAATCTAAAATGGCTGCTGCCCAGAAGCTGGGAGGGTCTGGGAGGGAGTGTCTGCTGCTGATTGGCTGTAATGTGTCTGCAGTCTGTGAGATACAGGGTCAAAGTTTACTCAATGATGACGAATAGGGGGCGGATCGAACATCGCATATGTTCGCCCGCCGCAGCGAACGCGAACATGCTAAGATCGCCGGGAACTGTTCTCCGATGAACTGTTCGCAACATCACTATACTTGAATATACTTTTGAAACAGCTATAGCTTTTATTAGCAGTATTTTTGCCAATACATGTATATTACAAAAATGCTTCTATTCAAAACGGAAAAGCATTCATATGGATTCCAATTCTGCCTGGAATGTCCCTTTAAACTAAGGCGGGACATAACATGACTGTGCCTGCACATGCCAGATGCATGCTCCCTTGCAAGTCCTGGGACTAGCATCCTGATTGGCTGCTTAAAGTCTGATTATAATAAGTATGTAGATACTGAGGAAATTGTAAGGTAAAATATCTTTTTTTTTAAAAAATGTATTAATATGAGGGCAAAGTGTTTTTTTTTCTTTTAAAACCATTTAAATGT
This sequence comes from Bombina bombina, assembly GCF_027579735.1. Lineage (NCBI taxonomy): Eukaryota > Metazoa > Chordata > Amphibia > Anura > Bombinatoridae > Bombina > Bombina bombina. The sequence goes on from NC_069499.1 coordinate 1,539,352,901, forward strand.
CAGTCTTTTTATATTACATTGTCATAAAAACAAATATCTGTATTTTATTTAAATTATGAAAATGTTAAGCTAGTAACACTAACTGTAATTAAATATCTTTTTATTTGTCCCCATAGATAACATCCCTTATTGATTTAGAGATATAAATGCAAGCTCTTTAATGTTTCATTTCTCCAACAGATTCCCTGACATGAAAATCACATATTAATACATAGCATTTTCTGTATAACTCCCAGGTAAGGTCTATTTTTTAATGCTGGGACATCAATGCATCATTAAAAAAAATAATTTTAGAGTTTATACCAATACAAACTTTAAAACAAACAAACAAACAAACACAAACAGCCAAACTAAAATACACACAACCAAACACACACACAAACAAAAACACACACAACCAAATAAACACACAACCAAACACACACACAAATAAAAACACACACAACCAAATAAACACACAACCAAACACACACAACCAAATAAACACACACAACCAAATAAACACACACAACCAAATAAACACACAAACACACACTCAAACAAAAACACACACAACCAAATAAACAAACAAACACACACACACACAAACAAAAACACACACAACCAAATAAACACACAACCAAACACACACACAAACAAAAACACACACAAACAAAAACACACACAACCAAATAAGCACACAAACACACACACACACAAACAAAAACACACACAACCAAATAGACACACAACCAAACACACACTCAAACAAAAACACACACAACCAAATAAACACACAACCAAACACACACACAAACAAAACACACAGACAAACAAACAAAACACACACAACCAAATAAACGCACAACCAAACACACAAACAAAAACACAAACTCACAACAAAACAAACAAAACACGCAAAACCTAGCAAACACATGTATACTTATATTGTTGATTTTTTTTTTATTATATTAACTTAGGCTAATAAATATTATGACTATACGACAGTTATTTGATCCTTTTTAGAAAACACATTTAAAACTTTTATTTTAATTGGTCAATTTCAAAATCAATGTTGTTAATGTTTATTCCTTAAATAAATTAGTTGTTGGCAATTTGAAAAGCAGCATTGTTCAGATAACCAAACAAAATCTATGTCTGTGATATGTACTTAAATATATTTATTGTATTATAAAAAGCATTTATGTATCCATGCATGTAATGTAGCATCTCAAAAGGAAAATATTAGTATAAATGTTACGCTGCTTAAACCGTGTGTTAAATTATAGTGAATTGTATAATAATTATATCCAATATGTTTTCTCCTCTGAATTCTATAGCACTTCCTTTGAAACGAAAGCATGGCACTGTGTTAGCCAGGGCATTTCATGAACCATCATTATTGTTTTTGTTAAAAAAGCAACAAAAGAGATATAGAAGTAATTTAAGAGCTAAACAGAAGGAAAACAAAGATCCAACTATTAAAAGGACATTGCATCCTTGTTCATGATTCAGACAAGGCAAAACATAAAAAAAAAATGTATCTATTTAATGAAATTTATTTTTTTTTCTTTGGAATGCTTTGTTAAAAAAAAACCCAGATAGGTTAAGGAGTCTTTTTGTGTTTGTAACTCCATAGGGCAACAGTGTTAATTAATATGTTTGTATCTTCTTATTTAACAATTATATTCTTTCTTCGTTCTTAAAGAATGGCACATTTATACAAATAATCATATTTGAATTATTAATACTTTTTTTTGTTTTTGCTCTTTTTGTGTTTAAATTTTAGTTTTATTCAATATTCATTCTATACAGATGTGTTGTGTAGAATGAAAAATTAATTTATTGTAGTTCTTCTGTTTGTTAAATCTAATTAATATAAGTTGCATGGATTTATATGTAACATAATAATACATAGTTCAAATACTCTTTTGTATCGTATCATTAGTGCACAGAAATGTTTACATTTGCAAAGTGATGTTTTCTTTAATGATTTAATGAACAACCACACCATATTCCGAGACTTCCATATTTTAGCATTTTCTGCAAAAGAAGATAATCAATTATTACTTTTTGTTATGTTTTTCTTTATTTATATAATTGGGGTGTCAGGTAATTTTGTTATGATTACACTGGTTTTTGTAGACGCAAACTTGCACACTTCTATGTATCTTTTTCTTAGCAACCTATCAGTTGTTGATATTGGCTTCACAACAACCATTCTGCCTAAATTATTGGATATTTTACTAACAGGAAATAACACAATTTCTATCCTACAATGCTTCACTCAGCTATACTTTTATTTATTGTTTGGCAGCACAGAAATTTTGCTGTTGTCCTCCATGGCATATGATCGTTCTGTCGCCATTTGTAACCCTTTAAATTACCACCGTATCATGACCAATAAGAAATGTGTCCTCATTTTAGGAATCACCTGGTTATCTGGATGCCTGAACTCACTATTTTATACTTGTGTCGCAGCAAATATTCCTTTATGTCTTTCCAATGAGATTCATCATTTTTACTGTGATGGTAAAGCCTTGACTAAAATTGCCTGCAGTGATAAGAGATTTAGTTTTGTGCTTTTAGCAGAAGCATTGTTATTTCTGCTTTTCCCTTTTCTTCTCATATTAGTATCATATACTAAGATTATATCCAGTATTTTGCAAATTAACTCCCAGGAGAGCAGGAGAAAATCGTTCTCTACCTGCACATCTCACATCACTGTTCTAACCATTTTCTACGGGTCAGCTCTTTGCATGTACGGGAGACCACCTTCAGAAAATTCTGAGCGACTTGATCATGTGTTTGCTGTGTTGTACACCTCAGTGACACCAATGCTAAATCCTCTAATATATAGTCTGAGGAATAAAGATGTAAGGAGTGCTATCAGAAAACTCATTAGAGTACAAAACTTTGGGCTGAGTTAAAGGGACGTAGTGCTCAAACAGTTTCAGTCATTTGTGGGAAAGAGCCGCACCAAAACATGTCCAAATACCTCTGCATAAGAAAAAAGTTAAATGGACCTTCCGGTAAAAATGTAAATGCACATAGACAAATTACATCTTTGAATAGAAACATATTTGCAATATACATGTATTGGTAAAAATGTTTCCAGCAAATATTATCACTGTTTTAGTGTTAGCATTTTTCTCTACACGTGCATGTGAAGCCTAGTTAAGCAAGTGCTGTGCTTAAAATACTAGTGTACGGTGCATACTTAAATACACTTTTGAGTCAGCTATAGATTTTATTAGAAGCATTTTTGATAATACATGTATATTACAAAAAATGCTTCTATTCAAAACTGAAATGCATCCATGTGGATTCCAATTTTGGCTGTAATGTCCCTTTAAGGAAAGGTATTTACATATAAAATCCTCAGACTGCAAAGGGACAACTCCATCAAGAAATTTGATTTATTTCAGGAACACCCATTAAAAGAAAACTTTCTTTAATATAATGTCCCTTTAATTCATTTAGAAAAGAAAATTCATGTAAAAAAATATTTATTTTTATCAATATTAGGAAATAAAAATACATTTTATTCTTACATTAATACCATTTCTCATTTTCTTCTTCTAATGTCAGAATAAGACTATAATTGGAAGCACCTTAAATGAACTAAAACAGCTTAAACCCTCCTAACATTTTAAAGAAAGGAAAATAAAGTAGCATTGCAAAAGTAACTTTATTTTATGTATCTAGCTTACTTTTGCTACAAAATACAAACGAAAACTGGAGGGTCGCAATTATACTTAAAGGGTCATAAAATAATTACAAGACTTTTCTGTTATCTTGTAATAGATTAAAGGGACAGTACTACTCCAGAATTGTTATTGTTTAAAAAAGATAGATAATCCCTTTATTACAATTTTTCACAGCTAGCGGGTGTAAGTTCATGTGTGCCAAACAGATAACATTGTGACCAAGCCCGTGGATTTAAAAGTGAGAGGGTACTGATTGGCTAAATGCAAGTCTGTCAAAAGAACTGAAATAAGGGGACAGTCTTCAGAGGCTTAGATAAAAGGTAATCACAGAGGTAAAAAGGATATTAAATACATTGAAATAAGGGGTGGCCTTCAAGGATTTAGAAATTAACATATGAGCCAACCTAGGTTTAGCTTTCAACAAAGAAATCCAAGAGAACAAAGCAAATTTGATGATAGATGTGAATAAGTGAATTGGAAAGTTGTTTAATATTGCATTCCCTATCTGAATCTTGAAAGTTTAGAATTGACTAGACTGTCCCTTTAACCCCTTTGCGACCAAGGACGTGTCAGGCACGTCCTACAAAGGGTGTCAGTTAATGACCAAGGACGTGCCTGGCACGTCCTCAGGGGTTTGAAGCGACCATGATCGCTTCCAGTCGCTTTCAGGTTATTGCAGTGATGCCTCGATATTGAGGCATCCGGCAATAACCTTTTTTAAGCATCCAATGCAGAGAGAGACACTCTGGTGCCTATCGTTGGTGGGTGGGAGCTGTAGCAGGAAGGCGGTTGGGTGGCCCATCATTGGAGGAACTTCCGGATCCTGTCCCTGCAGTGCGAGCGAGTGAGCCGGAGCTTGCAGGGGGTGAGTGTGCGCGAGACTCCTTCACAATGTATGGGAAGGAGGGAGAAGGAGAGGGAGGGGGAATAAATGTTGGAAAAGGGATCTGGGAGGAGGAGGGGGTAGGGTATTGGGGGGGGCAGCTACAGTACAGAAAATTGGGTTTGAAATAAATAAAAAAAAAAATACCTATTTTATTTAGCAAACTGGGTACTGACTTTCTGCCAGTACTTAAGATGGCATTGACAAATGTGAGGTGGGGGAGGGAAGAGAGCTGTTGAGGGAGGTCAGGGAGGGATCAGGGGTTGGGATGTGTCAGGTGGGAGGCTGATCTCTACACTAAAGCTAAAATTAACCCTACAAGCTACCTAATTAACTCCTTAACTGCTGGGCATAATAAAGTGTGGTGTGCAGCGGCATTTAGTAACCTTCTAATTACCAAAAAGCAACGCCAAAGCCATATATGTCTGCTGTTTCTGAACAAAGGGGATAGCAGAGAAGCACTTACAACCATTTGTGCCATAATTGCACAAGCTGTTTGTAAATAATTTCAGTGAGAAAGCTAAAGTTTGTGAAAAAGTTAAGTGAAAAAGTTAACCATTTTTTTTATTTGATCGCATTTGGCTGTGAAATGGTGGCATGAAATATATCAAAATGGGCCTAGATCAAGACTTTGGGTTGTCTACTAAAAAATATATATACATGTGAAGGGTTATTCAGGTATTCCTGACAGATATCAGTGTTACAATGTAACTAGCGCTAATTTAAAAAAAAAAAAATGGTTTGGAAATAGTAAAGTGCTACTTGTACTTATTGCCCTATAACTTGCAAAAAAGGAAAGAACATGTAAACATTGGGTATTTCTAAACTCAGGACAAAATTTAGAAACTATTTAGCATGGGTGAGTTTTGGTGGTTGTAGATGTGTAACAGATTTTGGGGGTCAAAGTTAGAAAAAGTTTTTTTTTTGCGATTTTTTTCATCATATTTTATAAAAAAAAAATAAAGTAAATTATGAAATGATGAAAATAATGGTATATTTAGAAAGTCCATTTAATAGCGAGAAAAACAGTATAAAATATGAGGCCCATTTATCAAGCTCCGAATGGAACTTGAGGGCCCGTGTTTCTGGCGAGCCAGCAGGCTCGCCAGAAGCAGCAGTTATGAAGCAGTGGTCTAAAGACCGCTGCTCCATAACCCTGTCCGACCTGCTCTGAGCAGGCAGACAGGAATTGCCACAATTCAACCTGATCGAGTACGATCGGGTTGATTGACACCCCCTGCTGGTGGCCCATTGGCCGCAAGTCTACAGTGGGCGGCGTTGCACCAGCAGCTCTTGTGAGCTGCTGGTGTAATGCTGAATACGGAGAGCATATTGCTCTTCGCATTCAACGATGTCTGTCGGACCTGATCCGCACTGTTGGATCAGGTCCGTCAGACATTTGATAAATAGGCATCTCTGTGTGGGTACAGTAAATGAGTAAGAGACAAATTACAGCTAAATAAAAACACAGCAGAAATGTACAAATAGCCCTGGTCCTTAAGGGTTAGAAAATTGAAAAATGGTCTGGACACTAAGGGGTTAACATATTAGCTAAGTGTGATTTTTTTTTTAATGCAATAATATCATCTTTGCAGCGATAGTTTTTTTAAGGTCAAGCTAGCAACTGTAATTTTATTAGCAAAATCTCTTCTGCTGAGGCCAGTTAGGAACAGATATGTACATAGATAAGTCTGCAGTGTGCACTTTGAATTCTTACAGGAAAAGTGTGGAAAATAGAAAAAAGAAAAGCTTAGTTTTTATTTTTGCTACACATAATTAAACATTTTGGGCTGGAGCTCTAATTATTTATTTTTTTGCTTGCGCGCTAATGGTGCTCAAAGTTAAACATTTGCAGAGCCACTAATTAAAAGTAAAAGGTAAACAAAAATTCAGAACTTTGGATATCGTGACCACGCTAACTCATCCCCATAGACGTAGAAATTCCTTTAAGTTATCGCTTACATGCTAACCCAATACTGTGCTAGATATATATATATATATATATATATAAATAAATTAATTAAAAGAACATTTTATTCTATGTGAATAGTTTTATTTAGTGTTTGCTATGTGGGGGGATGGCTCTTAGGGGTTAATAATTTTTTTACGTAGCTACCATTTGGGGGGACGGTAGTTTAGATGTTAATACTTTAATTAGGAGTTGGCGATATGGGGGGGCGGCGGTTTAGGGGTTAATAGTTTTATTTAGTGTTTGCAATGTGGGGGGATGGCGGTTTAGGGGTTAATAGTTTTATTTACGTAGCCGCAATGTGGGGGGACGGCGGTTTAGAGGTTAATAGCTTTATTTAGTGTTGGCGATGTGGGGGGATGGCGGTTTAGGGGTTAATAGGTTTTTTTTAGTGTTGGCGATGTGGGGGAACGGCAGTTTATTACTATATAATATATTTAGGTACATTATAAATACTATAAATATTATACATTTACAATGCAAATAATAAAATCACAAATATAGTACAATACTAATGAATTCATAATAAACATAATAATAATACAAATATCATAAACATCAGCAATGAATTCATAATGAATTCATATTATATATAATAATATTACAAATATTACAAATATCAGCAATGAATTCATAATATATACAATAATTCTACAAATACTACAAACATCAGAAATTCATATTATATCAGTCTTGCTTTAAGGCATGATATAATAATATCAGAAATGCTTCAAAGCATGATATAATCTCATAAGAATTGATATTATGAAAAACATTTAATTTGAATAAATCACTTATGTTCACCCATTCAACACATGAGATACACTATTTCTTATTCACATCATTTTATTTATATTATTTTCAAATTCATAACACTTAATTTATAGGCAAAGAACACACCTATTCTTTTTAGCACCAGCTCAACAACACCAAATCACTTTAGTTCACTTATTCATTTATTTATTTATTTATTTATTTATTTATTCACATGTTCACTTTGACTATAATTCAATCACAACATCACTCTGTAATTTATTTCAAAACTAGGATATTTGAATCTATATTGTCTTTTATTCACAATATTTAAATTCACCACACTAACACTCACTCAACTTCACTCAGTGGTCATATTAATATACAGTTGCATTTAGTGGCCTCGTCAATAATTTATTTAATAATCACCATAATAATTACATCACCATAATTCACAAGTTATTTATTTGATATTAACAATACAAAACGAACGTTCAATTTATTTTATTTTTGTTAACATATATGAACTTATCATATATCTATTTATTGCACAGGAGGTCAAATATAACTACTCAAGATGGATAAACATCCTGTTTGCTATTTAATGAAGAGCCAAAACTATTATGTGGGGAACAAATAAAGGATATGATACTAATAAATTACATTCATAATCTTACACATAGAGAACCTAAATTGAGCCTGCCCAAAGTCAGGACAATATCGTAGCATGACGATATCTGCCTACAATACCCAGAATTCTATCTACACACGCCCACCAATGGACGTGTCTTGAAGAGGTGGAGTCACGCTAGGAGACGCTATAAATAAAGATGTTTATGGCCATACTCGCGATACCCTTTGAAAAAGCCGTGTGAAACGACGAAACATGTTAGGGACTTTTTTTTTCAATGTGCTGCAATATTGACTAACAGACTTTATACAAACTTAATATTATCTATGTAAAATTGATCGTATCTTAGGGTGACACTTAAGCCAAACTGAGTACTATTAACAATAACGGTTGATTAGAACGCTAGATACTATAAAAACTTTTGTAAAATGGGAAATTGACCCTTCAGTGAGATTGTAACTGAACAATCAGACAAATTAATACTTAAAAATAAGGTGGTTATTTACTAAACAAATACATAATTGCATAATTAAGATGCAGATTATGCTACAAGATTATAATAAAACCTAACTTTACTATATAACTTATAGGGACGCTGCACTTACTTTAAGGTGTTGTTGTGTAAGCAGTGAACTAACTGCAGCTCCGGCGGTTACACACTAAACAGCACACATTAGCACAATTAAGATTTAGATTGTGCTACAAGCTAACTCTGCTACACAGCTTAAAGGGATGCTATATTTATTTGATTGTGTTCTGTTGGCAGTGATCTAACTGCAGCTCCGGTGGTTATTTATTAAACAGTATACATCAGCACAATTAAGATGTGCATTGCACTATAACTAAACTTTACCATACAACTTACAAGGATGCTATATTGACTTTATTATGTTGTGGTGGCAGTGAACTAACTGCAGCTTAGGTTACAACTTTAATATATGTGTTTAAACAAATATATATGTTGAATATCATCTGCAACACTGTTGCTATTTCTCATAGAATATGTATAGTGAGTAATAAATGTATGGCCGCAGTATTGATACTACCACTTTATAAAATCAATTGCAGCATTTCTGATCCAAATTGTGGAATATTAGAAAACTTCGATTTTAATATAATTTAAATTGCTGCCGTAATTGCAGCTTTAACATATAATTTTGAAGATCTAATAAAAACATATGGTACACGAATAGCTGCTGTTTCAAATACAGCTTGAAGATTTATTTTGGAAGATTCAATATAAATATACTGTACATGACCAAGTATACAGTTGCAACACTGTTGCTACTATTTAACACAGATTTGAACAACTGTTGAAACTGAGCACAAACCGCAACACTTATGTGCGCACTATAAAACATATACAAGTGTACTACAAAGACACAATTGTAATCCCAATTGTAACTCTAATATATACCTTTAAAAAATCAAATACAAACATAATATGTATGTATAAGTGCACTGCTACATCAGTGAAATACTACCGTTATTATTCAGCACAAAACAAAAAATTGTTATATGTGCTATAATAAATACAGTTAATATCCAATTCAGTTTGTTTTGGTGCATAACACGAATAAAAGGATGTATACCCCTTGAGGTTGGGATATTAACCACACTTATATGAGCAATTTTACTATTTCAATAGAAGCCCAAAATTAATCTTCTCAGTATTATTTCAATACGTGCTCAAATATTAAAACTAACGTGGCAATCTAATTTGAAGATTGTCATTGGATAGTAATATTTCCTAGTTACATTTTCTGTTTGGATCCTTACAGTGATCTTAATTTCACCCTTCATTAATAGAGGGTAATTACATATATATATATATATATATATATATATATATATATATATATATATATATATATATATATATATATGTACCTTTAACATATTAGTCTATATATATATTGTGAGTGTTTTTAAATTGTTTGTATCCCCCAATATAAAGAATTGTTCCAAAAATTCGGCAACAGATTTATTCGTTTTCGGGATTTTGGGCGATTTTAGTTATGGTGCTGATTCGGAAATTCGGATTCATCCGAATCAGCCTAAGGCCTAGATTTAGAGTTCGGCGGTAGCCGTCAAAACCAGCGTTAGAGGCTCCTAACGCTGGTTTTGGCCGCCCGCTGGTATTTGGAGTCAGTGATTAAAGGGTCTAACGCTCACTTTTCAGCCGCGACTTTTCCATACCGCAGATCCCCCTACGCCATTTGCGTAGCCTATCTTTTCAATGGGATCTTTCTAACGCTGGTATTTAGAGTCGTTTCTGCAGTGAGCGTTAGAGCTCTAACGACAAAACTCCAGCCGCCTGAAAATAGCAGGAGTTAAGAGCTTTCTGGCTAACGCCGGTTTATAAAGCTCTTAACTACTGTACCCTAAAGTACACTAACACCCATAAACTACCTATGTACCCCTAAACCGAGCTCCCCCCACATCGCCGCCACTCGATTAAAATTTTTAACCCCTAATCTGCCGACCGCCACCTACGTTATACTTATGTACCCCTAATCTGCTGCCCCTAACCCCGCCGACCCCTGTATTATATTTATTAACCCCTAACCTGCCCCCCACAACGTCGCCGCAAGCTACTTAAAATAATTAACCCCTAATCCACCGACCGCAAATCGCCGCCACCTACGTTATCCCTATGTACCCCTAATCTGCTACCCCTAACACCGCCGACCCCTATATTATATTTATTAACCCCTAATCTGCCCCCCTCAACGTCGCCGACACCTGCCTACACTTATTAACCCCTAATCTGCCGAGCGGACCTGAGCGCTACTATAATAAAGTTATTAACCCCTAACCCGCCTCACTAACCCTATCATAAATAGTATTAACCCCTAATCTGCCCTCCCTAACATCGCCGACACCTAACTTCAATTATTAACCCCTAAACTTCCGATCGGAGCTCACCGCTATTCTAATAAATGGATTAACCCCTAAAGCTAAGTCTAACCCTAACACTAACACCCCCCTAAGTTAAATATAATTTTTATCTAACGAAATAAATTAACTCTTATTAAATAACTTATTCCTATTTAAAGCTAAATACTTACCTGTAAAATAAATCCTAATATAGCTACAATATAAATTATAATTATATTATAGCTATTTTAGGATTAATATTTATTTTACAGGCAACTTTGTAATTATTTTAACCAGGTACAATAGCTATTAAATAGTTAAGAACTATTTAATAGTTACCTAGTTAAAATAATAACAAATTTACCTGTAAAATAAATCCTACCCTAAGATATAATTAAACCTAACACTACCCTATCAATAAAATAATTAAATAAACTACCTACAATTACCTACAATTAACCTAACACTACACTATCAATAAATTAATTAAACACAATTGCTACAAATAAATACAATTAAATAAACTAGCTAAAGTACAAAAAATAAAAAAGAACTAAGTTACAGAAAATAAAAAAATATTTACAAACATAATAAAAATATTACAACAATTTTAAACTAATTACACCTACTCTAAGCCCCCTAATAAAATAACAAAGCCCCCCAAAATAAAAAATTCCCTACCCTATTCTAAATTAAAAAAGTTACAAGCTCTTTTACCTTACCAGCCCTGAACAGGGCCCTTTGCGGGGCATGCCCCAAGAATTTCAGCTCTTTTGCCTGTAAAAAAAAAACATACAATACCCCCCCCCAACATTACAACCCACCACCCACATACCCCTAATCTAACCCAAACCCCCCTTAAATAAACCTAACACTAATCCCCTGAAGATCTTCCTACCTTGTCTTCACCATCCAGGTATCACCGATCCGTCCTGGCTCCAAGATCTTCATCCAACCCAAGCGGGGGTTGGCGATCCATAATCCGGTGCTCCAAAGTCTTCCTCCTATCCGGCAAGAAGAGGACATCCGGACCGGCAAATATCTTCTCCAAGCGGCATCTTCGATCTTCTTCCATCCGGTGCGGAGCGGGTCCATCTTGAAGCAGGCGACGCGGATCCATCCTCTTCTTCCGAAGTCTCCCGACTAATGACTGTTCCTTTAAGGGACGTCATCCAAGATGGCGTCCCTCGAATTCCGATTGGCTGATAGGATTCTATCAGCCAATCGGAATTAAGGTAGGAATTTTCTGATTGGCTGATGGAATCAGCCAATCAGAATCAAGTTCAATCCGATTGGCTGATCCAATCAGCCAATCAGATTGAGCTCGCATTCTATTGGCTGTTCCGATCAGCCAATAGAATGCGAGCTCAATCTGATTGGCTGATTGGATCGGCCAATCGGATTGAACTAGATTCTGATTGGCTGATTCCATCAGCCAATCAGAAAATTCCTACCTTAATTCCGATTGGCTGATAGAATCCTATCAGCCAATCGGAATTCGAGGGACGCCATCTTGGATGACGTCCCTTAAAGGAACAGTCATTAGTCGGGAGACATCGGAAGAAGAGGATGGATCCGCGTCGCCTGCTTCAAGATGGACCCGCTCCGCACCGGATGGAAGAAGATCGAAGATGCCGCTTGGAGAAGATGTTTGCCGGTCCGGATGTCCTCTTCTTGCCGGATAGGAGGAAGACTTTGGAGCACCGGATTATGGATCGCCAACCCCCGCTTGGGTTGGATGAAGATCTTGGAGCCAGGACGGATCGGTGATACCTGGATGGTGAAGACAAGGTAGGAAGATCTTCAGGGGCTTAGTGTTAGGTTTATTTAAGGGGGGGTTTGGGTTAGATTAGGGGTATGTGGGTGGTGGGTTGTAATGTTGGCGGGGGGTATGGTATGTTTTTTTTACAGGCAAAAGAGCTGAAATTCTTGGGGCATGCCCCGCAAAGGGCCCTGTTCAGGGCTGGTAAGGTAAAAGAACTTGTAACTTTTTTAATTTAGAATAGGGTAGGGAATTTTTTATTTTGGGGGTCTTTGTTATTTTATTAGGGGGCTTAGAGTAGGTGTAATTAGTTTAAAATTGTTGTAATATTTTTATTATGTTTGTAAATATTTTTTTATTTTCTGTAACTTAGTTCTTTTTTATTTTTTGTACTTTAGCTAGTTTATTTAATTGTATTTATTTGTAGCAATTGTGTTTAATTAATTTATTGATAGTGTAGTGTTAGGTTAATTGTAGGTAATTGTAGGTAGTTTATTTAATTATTTTATTGATAGGGTAGTGTTAGGTTTAATTATATCTTAGGGTAGGATTTATTTTACAGGTAAATTTGTTATTATTTTAACTAGGTAACTATTAAATAGTTCTTAACTATTTAATAGCTATTGTACCTGGTTAAAATAATTACAAAGTTGCCTGTAAAATAAATATTAATCCTAAAATAGCTATAATATAATTATAATTTATATTGTAGCTATATTAGGATTTATTTTACAGGTAAGTATTTAGCTTTAAATAGGAATAAGTTATTTAATAAGAGTTAATTTATTTCGTTAGATAAAAATTATATTTAACTTAGGGGGGTGTTAGTGTTAGGGTTAGACTTAGCTTTAGGGGTTAATCCATTTATTAGAATAGCGGTGAGCTCCGATCGGAAGTTTAGGGGTTAATAATTGAATTTAGGTGTCGGCGATGTTAGGGAGGGCAGATTAGGGGTTAATACTATTTATGATAGGGTTAGTGAGGCGGATTAGGGGTTAATAACTTTATTATAGTAGCGCTCAGGTCCGCTCGGCAGATTAGGGGTTAATAAGTGTAGGTAGGTGTCGGCGACGTTCTGGGGGGCAGATTAGGGGTTAATAAATATAACATAGGGGTCGGCGATGTTAGGGCAGCAGATTAGGGGTACATAGGGATAACGTAGGTTGCGGCGGTTTACGGAGCGGCAGATTAGGGGTTAAAAAAAATATGCAGGGGTCAGCGATAGCGGGGGCGGCAGATTAGGGGTTAATAAGTGTAAGGTTAGGGGTGTTTAGACTCGGGGTACATGTTAGGGTGTTAGGTGCAGACGTAGGAAGTGTTTCCCCATAGGAATCAATGGGGCTGCGTTAGGAGCTGAACGCTGCTTTTTTGCAGGTGTTAGGTTTTTTTTCAGCTCAAACAGTCCCATTGTTTCCTATGGGAGAATCGTGCACGAGCACGTTTTTGAGGCCGGCCGCGTCCGTAAGCAACTCTGGTATCGAGAGTTGCATTTGCGGTAAAAATGCTCTACGCTCCTTTTTTGGAGCCTAACGCAGCATTTGTTTTAACTCTCGATACCAGAGTTAAATTTATGGTGCGGCCAGAAAAAAGCCCGCGGAGCGTTAACAGCCCTTTTACCGCCGAACTCCAAATCTAGGCCAATATTTGTCCAAAAACTAAATTCGGCCGAAACGAATTGCACATGTCTAAAGTAAACCACTACATTCAAGTCCTAAGCTACTACCAGGCCAAAATGTTACTCGCCACTTCTGATCCTACACATCACCTGTCCACACCATGCCCACTACCCACCCCCTCTTTGTGTATGTTTAGTCATTGTAAAACACCTTCTTAATATAAATGCTTCTCTTAGATTTATCCATCTTACCCATAATCACATAGCACCCAGCCTAAAGTCTTTGTGCATCTCTGTTAACTTTATTTACTGTGCTTCTGTCATGTGCCTCTCAAACCCTGTCACCCCCACTGTTATACCCCCTCTTCAGGACAACTCTGGCACTGCATTTATCCTGTGAAATATTTGTGGGAATTTTTTTTTATTTTATGTAACTTTAAAGGGCCACTAAACTCAAAATCTTTCTTTCATGATTCAGTTAGAACATACAAATTTAACCCCTTAACGACCGACGACGTATGCCATACTTCCTCAAAAAAAAGCACTTAACGACCGAGGACGTATGGCATACGTCGTCGGTTAAACAGAGCACTGAAAGCGATCGAAATCGCTTCCAGCTGCTCTAACAGTATTGCAGGCTTGCCTTGATGTCTAGGCATCCTGCAATACTGTTCCCGAGTGCCGGGACCGGATTGATCACTCCCCCACGAGACACGCTTCCAATGCTCTGCTTGTGTGCTAAGTGCCTCGGTGGGTCGAGGCACTTAGTTAGTTATAAAATAAAAATAAAAAAGTTTAAAAAAAAACGTAATTTTTTTTAAAAAAGCCCTAAATAGCCCCCCCCTCCCCCTTCACTAGGCATCCAAGATGGCGATGCCCAGTGCATCATGGGGCCTCTGGGGGTGTCCCTAGCCTGCCTCATCATAGGGGCAAGCTAGGGTCACCCAATCTGAGCCTCCCACCCAAAAAAATAAATAAAATACCCCATTTGTCTGATCATGTCAATATTTGTAAATATTGACACTGATCAGTGTGGATCTCCCTCCCTCTCCTCACTTGCGATTTTGTTGGAGAGAGGGAGAGACCTGTTTTTTTTGCAGAGAGAGATTTAATTCTTTTATTTGTTAAAAAATATAGAACCAAAGGCTCTTTTCAGAGCCATTAACCCCTAGCTTGCCAGTGATCACTATAAATCACTGGCATTAGCATAGCTGCACTTTTTTTGCTGTCTATGCATTTTTATAGGGGTTAATTTTTTTTGTTGTATTTTTTTTTAAAACCCAAAGGCTCTTTTCAGAGCCATTTAGCTAATTTAATTTAATTTCCAGAGTCATTAACCCCTAGCTTGCCAGTGATCGCTATAAATCACTGGCAGTAGCATAGCTGTACTTTATTGCTGTCTGTGCATTTTTTTAGTGGTTAATTTTGTTGTAATTTTTTAAAAATCCAGAGGCTCTTTTCAGAACCATTTAGTTAATTTAATTTTCAGAGCCATTAACCCCTAGCTTGCCAGTGATCGCTATAAATCACTGGCAGTAGCATAGCTGTACTTTTTTGCTAGTTAATTTAGTTAATTAATTTAGTTACTGAATTTAATTTAAAAAAATATTTAGTACATTTTTTCTGTGACAGATACAAAAATGTCACAGAAAATATATAGTGCTGAGGAGGCGTATGCCATTCTTGCGTCAGAGTCAGATGCCTCTATGTCTGACTCAGACCCCAATTTTGACCCTGCCATATGCTCAGATACATCACTAGATGCAGTCTCAACTGATAGTGATGTATCTGTGGCTGCTAGACCCCCTGCTACCCCCCACCAGCTCCCCTGCTAGCCCCCCTGCCAGAAGGAGGCGTGTTGCTGCCATTGCTGCTGAAGAGTGGGTAACACCTCATCTCCAGAGGCCAGATATCCCACCCTTCACAGCAAATGCTGGCATAAATATAGATGTGGCAGGTTTTAGCCCCCAGCAGTTTCTGGAAGTGTTTCTGGGCGATGATGTATTGGGGAACATTGTCGCCCAAACTTATTTATATGCCCATCAGTTCCGTGCTGCAAGCCTGGAACATATTTGGCAAAGCAGCAATGGGCCCCCATCAATGTGCCAGAATTCAAAACATTCTGGGCATTGACCATGCTGATGGGCATCATAAAGAAACCCTCCATTCGCTCCTACTGGAGTAGTAGCCCCATCTGCTCTACCCCCATTTTCTCCCAGATTATGTCGAGGAAGAGGTATGAAATGATTCTGCATTTCATGCACTTCAGCGACAACAGCCTGTGCCCCCCTAGGGAGCATCCCCAATTTGACAGGCTGTATAAAATCCGCCCCCTGATAACCCACTTTTCTGCCAGGTTTGCAGAGGTTTATACACCTCGAAGTAATATATGCGTTGATGAATCCCTAATGAAGTATAAGGGAAGGCTGGGATTCAAGCAGTTTATTCCTTCCAAGCGCTCCAAATATGGGGTAAAGGTGTATAAGCTCTGTGACAGCGAGAATGGTATACTCAGGCCTTCCGGGTGTATGAGGGAAAGGATAGCCACCTTGACCCTCCAGGTTGCCCAGAACATATGGGAACCACTGGCAAGATTGTCTGGGACCTGATATTACCCCTAATGAACAAAGGGTATCACTTGTACTTAGACAATTTTTATACAAGTGTCCTTTTGTTCAAGCTACTGTATTGCTTTGATACAGTAGCTTGCGGTACAATTAAAAAGAACCGCGCAGGTTTCCCAGGACAGCTTGTACGCACCCGGCTACGAAGGGGGGAGACCTCAGCTCTGCGCCAAGAGGAGCTGTTGGCACTTAAGTACAGAGACAAGAAGGATGTATACTTTCTTACCACCATCCACACAGAGAGGACGGTGGCGGTTTCTGTACGTGGCAGAGCTGAGATCATAAGGAAGCCAGTGTGCATCAAGTCTTAAAACCGGCATATGGGTAGGGTTGATCTGGCTGATCAGCTGCTGCAGCCCTACCTAATTATGCGGAAGACAAGGGCCTGGTACAAAAAAGTTGCAATTTACCTAATGCAGATTGCAACCCACAACGCTTTTTTGTTGTTCAAAAAAGCAAACCCCAGAGTTAAAAATACTTTTTTACAGTTTCAGCTCCAGATTATTATGGGGATTTTGTACCATGATGCACCTGCTCCCCGGGCGGTGATGGGAGAGAGCAGAGTTGGGGCTACCCATTTTATTTTTAAAATCCCCCCTACTGCCGCAAAGCAGAAACCACAAAAAAAATGCAGAGTCTGTACCAAGAGGGGGAAGAGAAGGGACACCATATATCACTGTCCTGATTGCCCTGGACAGCCTGCACTCTGCATTGGGGACTGCTTCAAGCGGAACCATACAATGGTCAATTTAAAAAAAAAAAAAATACATTTTCTGTTATATATATATATTTTGTTTTGGTTATGTTTACTGTTAGATGTTTTTTTGTTTTTTTTTACTTTTACTGTGCCAGATTTTTACATTTCACTACTCTATTTTTTTCTAAAATTGGGCCTGTTTTTTTTAACCAAAACCCCTTTCAAACCTATGCATGGGGGACATAGGTGTTCTCAGGGTGCCTTGCAGAAAACAACCTGAAGTATGTTTTTGTAATAACTTACAACAGTCTCTCCTAAATCATAGTCAAAAACCAATGTGTCTGTAAAAATGATAATTGAAAAATTACCACCATACATTTTCTCCAATTTTTTGGGCTAAAACGGTTGCTTCAAAGGCATCAAAGCACACCATATACAATACCTTGGGGTGTCAACATTTAAAAAATATACACTTTGAATGCAATAAATAAAAGTGGGGTATGCGATAGGCCCCAAACTAAAGATAGGCCTATCAGAAGAAATACTCTCATTTTTAATAACTAAAATCACAAGTCATAAAATTGTAACATAACCTTCCCAAAATCCTGGCAAACCTATGCATGGGGGGCATAGGTGTACTCAGGGTGCCTTGCAGAAAACAACCTGAAGTATTCTTTTGCAATAACTTACAACAGTCTCTCCTAAATCTTAGTAAAAAAGCAATGTGTCTGTAACAATGAAAATTGAAAAATTACCACCATATACTTTCTCCAATTTTTTTGGCTAAAACGGTTGCATCAAAGTCATCAAACCACTCCATGTATAATACCTTGGGGTGTCAACTTTTTAAATATAATTACATTTATGGAAAACAAATAAATTAGGGTATGTTAAAAGACCCCCAAAAAAGACGATAGGCAAAGAAAATATGTTAAATGTGAAAAAAAATCACAAACACATGTCAGACATTTGGCATTGCACCGCCCAAACAAGCCACCAAAACTATGCATAGGTGGTATCACTGAACTCAGGAGATGTTGGTGACCACATATTGGTGTCTTCTTTGGTAGTAACACATAAAAGGAGCTGTGAATCCATGTCTAAAGTACAATGTATGTGAAAAATAACACAAAAAAATGAATGCCCAATAGTTTGACAAAGACTAGTGGTTGAATTAGTGTATGGGAAGTGTTAAAATACCTGCATTTGAAATACCCTAGGATGTCTAATTTTCAAAAATATATGGTTTGATGGGGGTAAATTACATTGGCCGGCTTCAGAAATGTCTTAAATAGGACATGGGTGCATGGGATTTGAAAATGGGAAGTATAAAAAATGGAATGCGCTTCCTAAAAATAAGGCCTTTTAGCCCCCAGAAAACCCAACACACCTATACATAGGTGGTATCACTGGACTCAGGAGAGGTTGTTGAACACATATTGAGGTGTTTTTTGGCAGTAACACATAACAGGAACTGAGAATCTATGCCTAAAGTACAATGTGTGTGAAAAATAACACATAAAAATGACTACCCAAAAGTTTGACAAAGACTGGTGGTTGAATTAGTGCATGGAAAGTGTTAAAATACCACCATTTAAAATACCCTAGGGTGTCTACTTTTCAAAAATATAAGGTTTGATGGGGGTAAATTCCATTGGCCAGCTTCAGAAATGTCCCAAATAGGACATGGGTGCATGATGACCGATGTGAAAATTCCAAGTTGAAAAACTGAAATGCGCTTCCTAAAATTAAGGCCTTTTAGCCCCCAGAGAACCCGACACACCTATACATGGGTGGTATCACTGTACTCAGGAGATGTTGTTGAACACATATTGAGGTGTTTTTTGGCAGTAACACATAACAGGAACTGAGAATCCATGCCTAAACTACAATGTGTGTGAAAAATAACACAAAAAAATGACTACCCAAAAGTTTGACAAAGACTGGTGGTTAAATGAGTTCATGGAAAGTGTGAAAATACCAGCATTTCAAATACCCTAGGGGGTCTACTTCTCAAAAATATATGGTTTGATGGGGGTAAATTTCATTGGCCGGCTTCAGAAATGTCCCAAATAGGACATGGGTGCATGATGACCGATGTGAAAATTCCAAGTTGAAAAACTGTAATGCGCTTCCTAAAAATAACGCCTTTTAGCCCCCAGAGAACCCAACACACCTATACATGGGTGGTATCAATGTACTCAGGAGATGTTGTTGAACACATATTGAGGTGTTTTTTGGCAGTAACAAATAACAGGAACTGAGACTCCATGCCTAAAATACTATGTGTGTGAAAAATAACACAAAAAAAATGACTACCCAAAAGTTTGACAAAGACTGGTGGTTGAATTAGTACATGGAAAGTGTTAAAATACCAGCATTTGAAATACCCTAGGGTGTCAAATTTTCAAAAATATATGGTTTGATGGGGTAAATTCCATTGGCCAGCTTCAGAAATGTCCCAAATAGGACATGGGTGCATGATGACCGATGTGAAAATTCCAAGTTGAAAAACTGGAATGTGCTTCCTAAAATTAAGGCCTTTTAGCCACCCGAGAACCCGACACACCTATACATGGGTGGTATCACTGTACTCAGGAGATGTTGTTGAACACATATTGAGGTGTTTTTTGGCAGTAACACATAACAGGAACTGAGAATCCATGCCTAAAGTACAATGTGTGAGAAAAATAACACAAAAAAAATGACTACGCAAAAGTTTGAAAAAGACTGGTGGGTGAATTAGTGCATGGAAAGTGTTAAAATACCAGCATTTGAAATACCCTAGGGTGTCTACTTTTCAAAAATATATGGTTTGATGGGGGTAAATTCCATTGGCCAGCTTCAGAAATGTCCCAAATAGGACATGGGTGCATGATGACCGATGTGAAAATTCCAAGTTGAAAAACTGGAATGCGCTTCCTAAAATTAAGGCCTTTTAGCCCCCAGAGAACCCAACACACCTATACATGGGTGGTATCACTGTACTCAGGAGATGTTGTTGAACACATATTGAGGAGTTTTTTTGGCAGTAACACATAACAGGAACTGAGAATCCATGCCTAAAGTACAATGTGTGTGAAAAATAACACAAATAAAATGACTACCCAAAAGTTTGACAAAGACTGGTGGTTGAATTAGTGCATGGAAAGTGTTAAAATACCAGCATTTGAAATACCCTAGGGTGTCTACTTTTCAAAAATATATGGTTTGATGGGGGTAAATTCCATTGGCCAGCTTCAGAAATGTCCCAAATAGGACATGGGTGCATGATGACCGATGTGAAAATTCCAAGTTGAAAAACTGGAATGCGCTCTCTAAAAATAAGGGCTTTTAGCCCCCCGAGAACCCGACACACCTATACATGGGTGGTATCACTGTACCCAGGAGATGCTGCTGAAGACATATTAGGGTGTTATTTGGCAGTAACCCTTAACATTATCAGTAAATGTATTCTTAAATTGCTATTTTGTCAAAAAATCTAATTATTTTTTTTTCCCCCCCAAACTTTGGCATAGATTGGTGGTAAAACGGTTGCATGAAAAAAGTCAAAATACCCCAAGTTTAATACCTTAGGTTGTCTTCTTTTAAAAAATATATACATTTGAAGGGTTATTTAGGGATTCCTGACAGATATTGGTGTTACAATGTAACTATAGCCAATTTTGAAAAAACATGGTTTTGAAATAGCAAAGTGCTACTTGTACTTATTGCCCTATAACTTGCAAAAAAAGCAAAGAACATGTAAACATTGGGTATTTCTAAACTCAAGACAAAATTTAGAAACTGTTTAGCATTGGTATTTTATGGTGGTTGTAGATGTATAAGAGATTTTGGGGCTCAAAGTTAGAAAAAGTGCATTTTTTTTTTCATTTTGTCCTCATATTTTATATTTTTTTTTATAGTAAATTATAAGATATGATGAAAATAATCATATCTTTAGAATTTCCATTTAATGGCGAGAAAAACAGTATATAATATGTGTGGCTACAGTAAATGAGTAAGAGGAAAATTACAGTTAAACACAAACATCGCAGAAATGCAAAAATAACCTTGGTCCCAGATGGTCAACAAATTGAAAAGTGGTCTGGTCACTAAGGGGTTAAACAACATTACAATTTACTTCTATTATTTATTTTGCTTAATTTTTAAGATATCCTTATTTGAAGAAAAAGCAATGCACATGGGTGAGCCAATCACATGAGGCTTATATGTGCAGCAATCAATCAGCAGCTACTGAGCATATCTAGATATGCTTTTCAGCAAATAATATCAAGAGAATAAAACAAGTAAATTAGAAAGATGTTTAAAAATGCATTCTCTTTCTAAATCATGAAAGAAAAAATGTGTGTTTCATGTTCCTTTAAGTATTATGGAGAGGCTCCAGTTTTTCTGTTGGGTGGAACAAATACAGTTCTCAAAGGTAGTAGGCAGCAAATGAAAGCAAAATAACTAATAAGGCCGCAATCCGATTTACCGCGCAGGTTTCGGCGCAAGCGTGGTTTCAGCTCTATATACGGCGCCGTAAGTCTGACAAACCAGCGATGTACAGAAATCTGCGTAAGTACAAATTTCTGGAGTCGCCAGTGACTTACGGCACTTTAGAAACTGCCGCAGCATAAAAAACCTGACTAAGTTATTAAATCACCCGTACTGTCTAACATGCCTCCCGAACATAGCCCGACACGTATACTCCTCTATCCGCAATCCCACCTCTCACTCCTAACAATAAATATATTAACCCCTAAACCGCCGCTCCCGGACCCCGCCGCCACCTACATTATCTATATTACCCCCTATTGTGAGCCCCCTACCCCACCCCTACCTACATTAAATGTTTTACCCCCTAATGTGAGCCCCCTACCCCGCCACCACCTACATTAACTATGTTACCCCCTAATATGATCCCCCTACACCGCCGCCACCTATTTAAACTACATTAACCCCTAATATGATCCCCCTACACCGACGCCACCTATTTAAACTATATTAACCACTAATATGATCCCCCTACACCGCCGCCACCTATTTAAACTATATTAACCCCTAATATGATCCCCCTACACCGCCGCCTTCTATTTAAACTATATTAACCCCCTACACCGCCGCCACCTATATTAAAATTATTAACCCCTAATCTAATGCCCCTTACACCGCCGCCACCTATATTAAATGTATTAACCCCTAAAATACTAAAATTTCCCTACCACTAAACTTAAGTCTAACCCTAGACTTAACCCCAAAGTAACCAGCTCTATTACCAGCCCTTAAAAAGGCCTTTTGCGGGGCATTGCCCCAAAGTAACCAGCTCTTTTACCAGCCCTTAAAAGGGCCTTTTGCGGGGCATTGCCCCAAAGTAACCAGCTCTTTTACCAGCCCTTAAAAGGGCTTTTTGCAGGGCCACCACCTATATTAAATATATTAACTCCTAATCTAATCCCCCTACACCTCCGCCACCTATATTAAATATATTAATCCCTAATCTAATCCCCCTACACCGCCACCACCTATATTAACTATATAAACCCTAATTATATTAGGGTTAATATAGTTATTATATTATCTATATAACTATATTAACCCTAATTATATTATGGTTAATATAGTTAATATAGTTATTATATTATATATATTAACTATTTTAACCCTATTTAACTCTAACACCACTAACTTAATTATTATTAAAATAAATCTAAATAATATTAATAATATTAACTAAATTATTCCTATTTAAAAATAAATACTTACCTATAAAATAAACCCTAAGATAGCTACAATATAATTAATAATTACATTGTAGCTATTTTAGGGTTTATATTTATTTTACAGGTAACATGGTATTTATTTATTTATTTATTTATTTATTTTTTCAATTTTAAACAAATTTTATTGAGATTCAAAATAGCATACAATAATAAGATGTTACAGAGAAACCACAAAAATGTTACAAGTGATTCACAATTCACATCAAAGCTCGTCACAAAAATAAGAGGGATTCAAATGTACAATAACCGCTATATATACGTGTGAACTCTGGTCATAGTACAACATTTAGCTCAATAGGAATCTCAAATAATGAAACAAATAAGTTTAATATTTAACGCTAGAAACCTGGATTATCATCTGTAAACTTCAAACTGTATCAAGTTAACCGGTTTGCCTCAACTAGTCATGTATTTTAAGGGTAGAAGTGGGGATGGGGAGAAGGGTGAGGGATTCAGAACCTGACTAGGAGGGGGGGGGGGAAATTACAGAAGAGAGAAAAAAATAAAAATAAAAAATAAATAAAGGGGAGGATAATTATATGGAGCAGGTTTTACTTTTGGACGATTTCCACCCAATCTGCTGGGTAATGTTACTTTTGTGCTTTTAAAGTTATTGAATTTTAATCCAGTCTTCCCTAGATCGCCCAGTAGTCGTCTATCCGCTCCAGAGCATTATATGCAAATTTTAGCCAGATATTGTACTACCTCGCAAACAGCTGTAATAGTAGGTGGGTCAACATGTTTCCATGCTCTGGCTATGCAAAGCTTTGTGGTCGCCAGAATATAGATTACTAATTGTTTATTGCATTTAGGTAGTTGTTTGTCAAATATATGAAAGAGAGCCTGGCTAGGGGTCAACCGTACAGTCACATTCATGGAGTGCAGAAGAGTCTCAACATCCCTCCATAGATCAAGGATCTTAGGACAGGACCACCACACATGGGAATCTGATCCTTCACCGCCACAAAGCCTCCAGCACCTCGGTGAGGTAGCAGGGAACATTTTAGACAGTCTGGTGGGCACCCTGTACCAGCGTAGAATGAGTTTTATGTAACCCTCAAAGATGGTTGTACAATGTATCGGTTTTTTTCGTTAAATTAATAGCAATGCTAAATTCTGCGTCTGATATTTTTAAGGACAGCTCTCTGCACCACCTTTTGATTTGACCGGGAAGACCAACCGAGTGATCCTGCAATATAGCCTGATAGTGGAACGTGAGGGGCTTGTATGTACCCAACTCACTCATCCATCTTTCCTCCCACTGGGAGTATGGTCTAAGCCCGTGGGCCCCAAATTTCCAGGAATGTAGGAAACTGAGTATTCTAGAGCATTCAAAATGAAACCAGAGAGGTGGTCCTCTCAAGGAGTCAAGGACCTGAGGGACTATCAATAGCTTGTTATTGGAGAATAATTGTTCCACCGTATCGAGATCATGCTGGATCCAAAACTCGACATGGACATTCGGGTGACCCCACATCAAGCCCCGCAATTGATGAAATGGCGAGGGGTGCGGGGCAATCTTTGAGTGATGTCTGAGTGTATGCCATATTCTGATGTTGTGCTGAACAACAGGATTGGTAAGTATGTTTACTAGTTGTTTATAACTAGGAACCCACAGAAGACTGGGAAGATCCAAACCCTCTGGCAATTGGAGTTCCTCTAATCTGAACCATCCCGGCCTTTCGGCAGTAGGGCCCCAGGCCGTGATGTGTGACAGTCTTGTAGCCTCGTAATAAAGGAATATGTTGGGAAAAGCAACTCCGCCCCTTGCGTACTCTCTCTGCATAATTTTATGGCTGATCCTTGGAGGCCCATGTGCCCAAACATATCTGCTAAAGATCTGGTGGATCTGCTGTAGGATGCCGTGGGGGATATTCAAAGGTATGCAACGAAAAAGGTACAATGCCTTTGGGAGTAAAGACATATTGACAGTGGCCACTCGTCCCAACCAAGAGACCTCATTGAAGTCCCATCTATTCGTCAAGTTCTTTAATTCCTTGATCAGCGCATCAAAATTCATCAATAAAATTTTATCCATGTCCTCACTCAGATAGACACCCAAATGCTTGATAGCATCTGAGGACCAATGAAAATCATGATTACCTCTCAAATGTAAAAGTTGCTCACCAGAGAGGTTAATCCCATAAGCTTCAGTTTTGGTCTTATTTACTTTGTAGTAACTTAGAGCACTGAAGCTGTCTAATGTAGCAAAAACTGTCGGGACTGATGACGTGGGATTCGTGAGAAGAAGAGTCACATAGTCGGCATACAACAGGATTTTCTCCTGAGCAGAGCCCATTGGTAAGCCTTCAATAGTTGGTGTAGACCATACCAGCTCCGCCAGCGGTTCCATGACCAGGGCAAAAAGCAGGGGTGACAATGGACACCCCTGTCTGGTGCCATTGGAAATGGCAAATATCGGGGAGCAGAAGCCCGTACCTCTCACCCTGGCACTTGGATTGGAGTATAGGGCTTTAATCATATTGATGGTCTGAAGTGGAAAGCCGAAAGCCCCCAAAACTCTCCACATGTATTCCCATCTGACCCTGTCGAACGCCTTTTTGGCATCTAGGGACAGGGCCAGAAGGGGAGCTCCCGAACGTCTCGCCTCCGTAAAGACTGTAACCAGGCGCCTAGTATTGTCAGGGCCTTGGCGCCCCTTCACAAAACCCACCTGATCGGTCGCTATCAGAGATGGAAGTAGAGATGCCAATCTATCTGCTATGAGGTTGGAATACAATTTTATATCTACGTTTATCAACGAGATAGGGCGGAAGTTGCAACAATATGAGGGATCCTTGCCTGGTTTAGGGATAGCGACAATAGTCGCTTCTAGGAACTCCTCAAGTATCTCCTCTCCCTTACAGATTTCATTATACACCTGGCATAATACGGGCTTCAGCAGTGTTTGTGTCTTTTTGTAAAATGGCCCCGGAAACCCATCTGGGCCCGGTGCTTTGCCGTTTTTCAATTGCTTAATCCCCAGTCCTATTTCTAACTCATTAAAGGGCTCAATCAATTTGTCTTTGTCCTCATCGGACAATGTGGGTAAATTTAGTTTCTCTAGAAATAAGGATATTTCGGAAGGTGTAGCTTTTATAGGTGCCTCAGAGGCCTCAATGTTATAAAGCCGTTCATAGAAATCCGCAAAAGCCTTCCCTATATCATCTGGTGCATAGAACTTCTGCCCGTTATGATTAATATAGGGTATTCTGGAGATAGCTGTCCTCTGTTTTAGCTTGTTTGCCAACAGAGTGCCCGCCTTGTTACTTTTCGAATACATGACCATCTTGAACTTGGCGAGTGCACTCTTGACTCTTTCCAGTTCCAGGTTTTTAATTTGTGTTTTCAGATCAAGAATGTCAGCAGACAGACTAGCAGTAGGGGATAATTTTTTTTTTTCTTTGGTACGCAGGTCAGCTTCCCCAAAGGGGCACCCCAATTCTTTTTAATATTTGCGGCTTTAGCAAAACAGAATCTTCTGACAAATGCCTTTAGAGCCGCCCATTTGATTTGGTGGGAGGTATCGTGGGGGCCATTCGTCTCCAAGAATTCCTCTATCTCTCCGAGTAGCTCTGGGATAAAAGACACGTCTTCCCACAGGAACTTGGGGAACCTCCAGGAGGGTCTGCATTAAGCGGACCCATCCATATTTACTGACATCACCACAGCGTCATGATCCGACCATGGGCAGCTGCATATGGTGGAGCTCGTAGCTTTATTCAATGTCCAGGAGTCTACAAAAAAGAAGTCTAATCGTGAATATGATCGGTGTGGGGGTGAAAAGTAAGTGTAATCCCTAGTGTCCGGATGGCAGGCTCTCCACACGTCATAAAGAGAAGACTGATATATAAGGTTTTGAAATTTAGGAGCTGTGGACTGTGAATATTGATCCGTCGCTTTGCCGCTTGAGAGCCGCTTGTCAAGCTGGGGATCCCAGATCAGATTGAAGTCCCCGCCCAGCACTAGAGTGCCCTGTCTCAAACCATCTATGAAGGATAGCATCCTAGGCAAAAATTTAATCTGACCCTGATTGGGGGCATATACATTCACGAGGGTAAATAAGTGCAAGTTCAGTCTACAGACCAGTAGCAAAAATCTCCCCTCCGGGTCTGTTTCAACATATATCTGTTGAAAGGCTACCGTTTTGCTAATGCATATCGAGACTCCTCTACTCTTTTCTTGGAAAGTCGAACTAAGGACCACCGGGTAATGTCTAGATTTAAAGGTCAGGATTTTGTTGGATGCCCAGTGTGTCTCCTGAAGAAAGGACACATCACATTTGAGTTTAGTCAGAAAGGATTGTAAAAGACTTCTTTTAGAGGGTGAGTTGGGGCCCTTCGTATTTAGGGAGATAAATTTAAGTCCATTTTAGGTCAAGAGAGAAAAAAAAAAAAAAAAAGGGGGGGGGGGGGAGAAGGAGGGGGAAGGGATAAAAGTAGGAAGGGGTGTGTGGAGAGGAGGGTTTAAGGTAAAGGGAAAAGTTAATGGTCCAGTACAGAGGACCAGAGAGGCAACGCCAAAATAGTTATGACCCTAGTGTCCGCCTCTCTGCCTAAGAGACGTGAACCAGTATTACATGCGTTTAAATTAGTTTCGAGTGAATCTATGTTCTCTTGCTTACTTCTAGTAAGCTTCGGTTTTACCCTTGGGGGGGAAGTGAAGAGTAACGTTGCAATATCTACAAGAGTTAGTATCTAGAACAGGGGTAAGGTAAGGCCGGGGCAAGCCTAAATTCGGGGGGAGTTAATGTCACAATCGGGGATGGTTACATGTCACGCCTGCGCTAGTTACTCTAACTATCAGGGGGGGGGATAATATTCCCTCATTCTTGCGATAAGCCAGCTGGTTAAATGTAACGTGCGTTCAGGGGGGTATGTATTGACCAGCCTGCGCTAATTTGTGTTTTAGTTGCCATGGTGGGGGTTATTTTAAGTTTAGGAAGGTATACATCATGTTAAAATGTCAACTGTTGGCTCAGAGCTATTGAAACATGCCAAATGCTAGCATTGTAGTTAAATCCTGTCATCTAGGTTATCTTAAACAAGCCTGAAGTTGTATGTACAATGATATTATTGCTGTTTAGAGTTGTGTGTGGCAGAAGGACAGGGCGGATGCATGTACACTTGAGAGTGAGCCAAGATAGAGTGGCAGAGCAAGCATCCAACGCTGCCCCAGCCACACACAAACCAAGGGTCTCGTAGCAGTAGTAAATAACTTAGCAAAGCTGTAAACAAAACCTGTTTAGGTAGTAAAATATAACATAAAACTAGGCAAGTATATATTGCGTTAATAGGTTAATCAATGACTCGTATCCGCTATAACCTGCCAAATGCTAACATTCTGGTTAATCTGAGCAGACATCAGTGCAATAGCTGTATATTGTTCCTCAAGTATTACATCATATGAGAACCACATAAAATCACACAGAGTAAAGTTGTAAACAGGGTCATATGATTAGGCATAACATAAGTTGAGTTGAGTATACATTGTATTAATAGGATAACTGTTGGCTCATAACTACCATAATATGCCCATTGCTAACATTTTGAGTAAATCTTGGCGTCCAGGCTGTCCCAAATGAGCCTAAAATTGTGGGTACATTAACAATGACACAGTTTAGAAATGCACATGGCTGAAGGACAGGACCGGCACATGGCCATATGGGAGTGGTAATGAGAAAATGGGGGAAAAGTTTCTGTGGTGTGAAGACAGTCCAGAGGGAACAAGTGACAATCTGAGTGTTCCACAGTGAAAATATTAGATGGGTAAGTGTGGATACATAACTGCTCAATTCCTGAAGATAGGGGACATGTAACGCACCTGATTACTCCATATGCAGTAATAAAATACCCTCCGGAGGGGAACACTTATAATTCACATCACTTAACCCCCTGTGTGTTAGCGCTTTAAACAACAGCGGAGTTCCTCCACCCCACTGTACAGAATGATATATGGAGAACGGACCTCAAGTACTAGATGTAACATGCTGTTTAGAAATTAAGTTACACAACTCACCAGACACAGTGTACAATCATACCTTTAGTTCCCAGAGCGTTGCAACATAGAAAGTCTTACTGCTCCGTGATCGTCACTCCGTCCGTGTTCCGGTCCCTTGTCTCCAATAGCGCTCCAATGTACGACTACCCCTGCAGCCCTTAGCCGCTAGCTCCGTGCTCACTCTGGCCGTGAACCAAACAGAACTGTACAGAAACTTGAGAAGCACTTGAGCGGCAGCAGTTTGGTTTGGTTACCCTTATGTTGTTGCTTTGTGCACCATTTCTGTATTTGTCCTCTGCTGGAATTCACAATAAATATTTTATATGCACTAACTGCTGCCACTTAAGTGCTTCTCAAGTTTTTGTACAGTTCCATATGGGAGTGGACTGAGTCATAGTGATAGAATAAACGTCCATCACTGTCACAGCCATGCACAGCCAAAGGGCCCCATAATAATAACAAATAACATAATAGAGCTGTAGATCAAACCTGGTTAGGTAGCAAAACATAGCATAAATCTAGACAAGTGTGCATGGCATTAATAGACTAATCAGTGACTCATACCCGTTAAAACTTAGCATATGTTAACATTCTGATTAATCTGGGCCATCATCAAAGCAATAACTCTGTGTTGTTAATCATGTATTACGTCTAATGGGTCTAACCTAGAGTTGCGCAAGATAATTATTAGGGGCACAAATGGGGAGAAAGCAGTCTACAGGCCTAGGCCCATGTGTACAGTACTAATAACTTTAACTTCCTAAGGGCATGGAGGTGAGATAGGGCAGGCAGGTTTCCACATGGAGTTGACCAGATGTGGAGTAATCCAGAACTCAGCCGTCACTGTCCCAGCCATGCACAGTTCAGTGTACCACAAGTCACTAGCAAATATCTCAACTAAACAATAAACATACTAGTTTAAACATTGAACATTGTTGTTATGGAACTAGCCAAAGTCTTGCAATGTGTACCCATCTTGCAGTGTAGTAAATTTTCTGAATAACCCTTCTTATGAGTTCCCAAACAGCCAGGTATGTTCCTGGATATGGTATGCAACCACAAATATCAGAAAAGTTGGCGGTGATCGGTAAAAGTCTACATGTTAGAAGGAAATTTGGAGTTCTGGGCCACATCAGAGTCTGTGGGAGCTATGAGGTTATACAATCACCCACCAAAGTAAGCAGATGAGTGCTGTAGTCATATACGATGAAAAGGAAATGAGGGCAGGAACCCCCCCCTGTAAAGCAACAGTTCTCCAAAGTGCACAGGATATGGATAAAAGATACCCCGGGAACAAATAGGCAAAATCTCCCCCATTATAACATAGCAATAACTACATGTCATGAAAGAAAGTTATACTTATCAGTCCTCGTCTTCAGAGGGGTTCTCCGCTCCTGTCGGCAACAGCTGATGGGAAATTGAATTCCTTCTTTTAGGGGTAGCGGACCTCTGTGCAAGCAGTCTCCATTCAAAAGCTGTGGGTCTCAGAAGTGAGGAAGATGAAGTGCTCCACTCTGTACTCAAAGGAGCAGAGGATCCAGCCTCCCTGCTATGGTTGCCTTGTGTTGACCATCCTTTAAGAAGTAGAAGCCCTTTATCAGGTGTGTCAGCAGTGTAGAGGTGTCCATCCTTTTGAATCAGCAACTTAGTAGGGTAACCCCATCTGTATTTTATTCCAAACTGTCTCAGCGATTTGGTAACCTCTCTGAAAGTACCTCTTTTTTGTACTGTATATTGAGATAGATCTGGGAATATTTGTCTAGATTCGAATCGCTTAGGTAGTGCTGGTCGTTGAAACATGGCCCTAAGAATCTGCTCTTTATATGTAAAGTAATTAAATCTAGCGATCACGTCCCTGGGTTTATCCGCTGAAACATTTCTTCCTCTAGGGAGACGATGGACCCTGTCAACCAGAGTTTCATTAGGGAAGGCAGGGGTGTGTAGGACTTTGCAGAACTCATTGAGGAACTTGCCTAGCTCTGCAGGGGAAACATCTTCTGAGATGCCTCTAAATCTCAAATTGTTCCTACGTGAGCGATCTTCCATGTCTGCCATTTTGGTTTCAATAGAGTCTATCATGTCGGCCAAAACTTGTGAGTGGTGGGATAAGTTTTCTTGTTCCACAGTTAAGTCTTCTTGTTTTCTTTCCAGCACATCAATCCTTTCACTAATGGCCCCAGTATCTTTTCTGAGGTCTGCCGCAGAGCCCTTAATAGCTGGTTTGAGGGTCTCTTGGAGGGAGTTTATTCTCTGTGTGAGGGTGGATACGATATTGGCAGCCATAGAGCCAGAGAGGTTATTGACTTCTCCAGTAGGTTCTGTCATGTCAGGACTATTGACCATATGCTTTTGTGAGGTATACAGGTCAGTTGTAGTTTTCCCAGCAACAGGCGTAGTTTTAAAGTGATCCACCACTGATTTCTTATACTCAGAAAGATTGGCCGTTTTCCTTCTAGAGCCCAGTGGCATGTTAGAGATATGAGAGGCCCAGATAAGAGACAGTGATAGAAATTCGTCAGGTGTAGCAGGAGTCCCTCAACAGAATGTCCACAAGCTATGTCTCCATGTATTATCTTACAGGCAGTAAATGCAAACCCCGGCCCCACAAGGCCTGCACCTTAAGGCATAATTGTGCAGTATCTAGTTAAGTTCTGAATTCTTTTCTTCATAGTAAGGCCCGTCTGGGCAAAGCTAGGGGTTTGATACCAGATATAATGTTGGTGTGGCAGCGTTTGCGTTTGCCCTCAGTGCCCTGTCTTTAGATGTAGTATACAGAAGCAGGAGGATTATTCTGTTAAAAGCAGTACAAAGTGTTGGATAAAACCTGTCCGTCTAGTAAAGGGTATATCTGCCCTGCTGAGTGCTGCTACAAAGCTTGATGGACTTGTTTTACAGACTTCAATATGTGTGATACTGTCCACAGTCTTTTGACCAGGGCAGAGTGTGCTTGTTCAGGAAGGGATACTTATCCAGCTTAGTAAGTAACTACAGGTTGTCTTTAGATGTGGGTGTTGTGCATCCCAAACAAATGGGTAGTAGTTAGCAACCTGCACAAGTCTAAACCAGTGTGGCATAGGCAAAGTACCTCTGAGATTCAGTAAACAGCTATAAAGCAGCCAGCCCTACTGTAATCCTATATAAATTGGGAGGTAGGTGTAATATGTATTGGCAGGATGCTTTCTTACCTCCGCTATGAATATCGTGCTGTATTTATGACTTTCTGCGGCGCCTCAGGGCCTAGGACGCTTCCAAAGTGAAGGCCGCAAGATGGCGAGGGTTTCGCGCCAATCTGCCAGCAGTCCTGCGCTAACCGCTGGGTCACCCTAATGATTTGCCCGGGTCTCTGCAGGGACTAATCAGATGCACCCCCAGGCTCTCCGATATATCGGCACAGTGGTAAGTTGCCAGGGATCCTTAGCCCACTTCAATCGTCCGCTTCAGGCTGCCGCTCCAACACTGGCCTGCTATTTATGACACGCTGCTGCACCGGAGCGGAGCCCCGACCCTCCGGGCAGCAGTGTCGTAGTGTAGGAGACAGATGTGTCTAAGTTCGGAGATCCTTAGGTGATGAAATTACCAGGCCACTGGTGATAGGCGCAACTGCCGTTAGTAAGGCCGGTCTCCGGTTCCCAGGAGATTCCCAGCTGCGTTGTGTCTGTGGTACAAATTATGTTTTCCCACGCATAACATGGTATTTATTTTAACTAGGTACAATAGCTATTAAATAGTTAATAACTATTTAATAGCTACCTAGTTAAAATAATTACCAATTTACCTGTAAAATAAATCCTAACCTAAGTTACAAATACACCTACACTATCAATAAATTAATTAAATAAACTACAAATATCTAAACTAAAATACAATTAAATAAAATAAACTAAATTACAAAAAAACCCACAAAATAAAAAAAGATTAAAAGATTTTTAAGCTAATTACATCTATTCTAACCCCCCTAATAAAATAACAAAGCCCCCCAAAATAAAAAAAATTCCCTACCCTAATCTAAATTACAAAAGTAATCAGCTCTATTACCAGCCCTTAAAATGGCCTTTTGTGGGGCATTGCCCCAAAGTAATCAGCTCTTTTGCCTGTAAAAAACAACAACAATGCCCCTCATTACAACCCACCACCCACATACCCCTACTCTAACTCACCCAATCCCCCCTTAAAAAACCTAAGTCTAACCCCCAAGTGCTCCTTACCTGTCCTGAAGGCCGGCGGAGAAGGTCCTGTTCCAGGCGAAGTCTTCTTCCAGGCGGAGACCTCTTCTACTTCCAGGATCCAGCTGGCGTGGAGCGGAGGAGTTGAAGACCGATGACCGCGGAGCTGAAGACCGTCCATCTGGAACTGAAGATTGGCGATGCTGGAACTGAAGATCGGCGACGCTGGAACTGAAGACCTCTGGAACTGAAGACCGGAGCCGGAGCGGGGAGGGCTGATTTGAGCCATCAAATTCAAATCAGCCAATCGGATGCAAGCTACTTTAATTCTATTGGCTGATTTGAATAGCCAATAGAATAAGAGCTACTGTAATTCTATTGGCTATTCTATATAAATTTAATATAGGTGGCGGCGGTATAGGGGGATTAGATTAGGGGTTAATAAATTTAATATAGGTGGCGGCGGTATAGGGGGATTTAGATTATCGGCAAAAGAGCTGATTACTTTGTGACAATGCCCTGCAAAAGGCCCTTTTAAGGGCTGGTAATAGAGCTGGCTACTTTGGTGCAAATCCACGCAAAAAGCCCTTTTCAGGGCTATCTTTAATTTAGTTTAGGGTAGGGACATTTTAGGGGGTAATGCATTTATTATAGGTGGCGGCGGTGTAGGGGGATTAGATTAGGGGTTAATATATTTAATATAGGTGGCGGCGGGGTAGGGAGATTAGATTAGGGGGTAATATAGTTAAAATAGGTGGCGGCAGGGTAGGGGGATCACATTAGTGGGTAATAATTTTAATATAGATGGCGGCGGTGTAGGGGGATTAGATTAGGGGTTAATAATTTTAATGTAGGTGGCGACGGTGTAGGGGGCTCACATTAGGGGGTTAGACATTTAATGTAGGTGGCCGGGTCCGGGAGTGGCAGTTTAGGGGTTAAACACTTTATTAGGGATTGCGGCGGGGGATCGCGGTTGACAGGTAGATAGAAATTGCGCATGCGTTAGATGTTAGGTTTTATTTTGCAGTTCGCGGTTGACAGGTAGATAGACATTGCGCATGCGTTAGGTGTTAGGTTTTATTTTGCATCTAGTTTAAGGAGTTACGGGGCTCCAATACACAGCGTAAGGCTTACTACGCCTGCAATTTGTGGCAAGGTGAAATTGGAGTAAGATTTCTCCATTTTCGCCATGTAAGTCCTTACGCTGTATATTGGATACCAAACTGCGCTGGTTTGGTATACCGGTCTATGGGCCAAAAAACTACGGCCGAAGTCAGAAATATACGAGCGTAACTTCTATGTTACGCCGTATATGTGATACCAAACCAGCGCAAAATTTGGCGTCGCCGGGTTTTGCGGGTGCCAATTTATATTGGATCGCGGCCTAAATATCTATTTAACTGTTTTCTTAATCAAACCTGTTTTTTGAGGAGATTACATGTCCATCTTAATGCCCCTTTAAGCATTTAAAAATAAAAAAAATGCCATGAATAGACCTTGTTTGGAATAACAAAGAGACTGTAGTCAAACACATAGAACTCTATTTAAAAAGCTGCAAATGCAGCTTTGGAGCACCTCCGGGTGCAGGCTTGTAGTTAAAGGGACAGTCTATTCAAAATTAAACTTTCACAATTCAGATAGGGCATGCAATTTTAAACAACATTCCAATTTACTTTATCATCAAATTTGCTCTGTTCTTTGTTAAAAGCTAAACCTAGGTAGGCTCATATGCCACCTCTTATATCTGTGCATTTGGACAGTTTTTCACAGCTAGACAGCGCTAGTGCATGTGTACCAATATATATATATAACATTGTGCTCACTCCCATGGAGTTATTTAGTCAGCACTGATTGGCTAAATTGCAAGTCTGTCAAAAGAACTGAAATAAGGAGGCAGTCTGCTGAGGCTTAGATGCAAGGTTATCACAGAGATAAAAAGTATATTAATATAACCGTGTTGGTTATGCATAACTGGGGAATGTGTAATAAAGGGATTATCTATCTTTTTAAACAATAGCTGTAGACTGTCCCTTTAAGAAGCAGAGGTCACCAGCATGATTGACAGCTGTGCATGAGCATAGAGTAGCGATGCACAAGCAGCGGCTTGTACGATGATAAATATGGGCAACATTGGAGATATCTGTCGTGCGTTGGCTAAAAAGACCCGATAATATAGTCCTTACCAATAGTAATGGAAAATCAGTTTATCCATAACAATCGTCTTCCCATTGGTTTGATATTGGTCTGCAAAAAGGCTGGCAAAACCAATGTTTCTTAAAGTTTAAGAGCAACACAACATTTTTAACTTGTAATATGAGCAATGTTTAGCGAGGTCGCAATATCCATTGAAAGGATAGGGCTCGCTAAAGGGATATGGCTGCACTAAACATTCTCTGTTTATTCAGTTTTACCAAAGACTTGCAATAGCAGATTGTTTGCCAATCTTAGCATGGTTCTGCGATATTGATAACGCGCCCTGTGCAATCAGTAGTCCCCCACTTGTAATCTAGGCTTGAAATGAAAACACTCACGCCCAAGAACTTTATCATTGAATAAAAGTTATTTGAACAGTCAAGAAATGGCACTCAAATCTGGCCAGTTCAAGATCATTCAAGAGTAAAGAGGCGATTATAAGAAAAAACAACTTGCAGCATATAGAGAAATCATGCAATATAAGCATAATATTATAATGTAGGAGTCAATCCTGCATAGTAGCGGGGAAAAGATATGGGGAATTTATTGTCACTTTGTGCGTGACAGAATAAGTGTGCATATTATGAGCTGAATTTAATATGTGTCGGGTTAGCGTGACAGAGCTTTGGTTAACTGTTATGCAAGACAAAAAAGTTGTAAAAAAACACATAAAAATGCATTTACCAGTACAGTTACACTCATATTAATGCTGTTTGATAAAAAATATTTAACAAATATTGCATTAAAATGTTCTAATTGCTCAAAGATATTTAATAAAGTATTTAAATATGTATTTACTGTAAATATTTCACATTCCAATGTTCTTCAAATAGGGGAATATGTTCTAAGTATTTTTTAATATATACAGTACACTGTACCTATATATACAGTATATATATATATATATATATATATATATATATATATATATATATATACATATTGATATATATATATATATATATCTGTATAGCTATACACCTATAC
Organism: Bombina bombina; assembly: GCF_027579735.1. Lineage (NCBI taxonomy): Eukaryota > Metazoa > Chordata > Amphibia > Anura > Bombinatoridae > Bombina > Bombina bombina. The sequence continues at coordinate 1,539,389,512 of NC_069499.1, forward strand.
ATAATTATATATAAAAATATATAGGTATATATTTTTGAAAAACAAACATCAGCTATATATATATATATATATATATATATATAAAAATATGTATTTAATAATATATAGCAAAGCTTGGTGAAAGGGAAACAATTTGTTTATTAGCTCTATTTTATAGGCAGTGCAGACCCTTAAAATTATGCAATATTCTCCAACTCTAAAAAGAAAGGACATAAGAGAGTGTTATATACACAGAAAAAAATCAGGGATTTCAGCACTTCAGAAAGTAATCAAAACAATTAAATGTATTGATATATACTTTTTATTTTAACACATATATCTCCTTCTGCACCAATGGCACAACCAAAGGTAGACACTAGTTATCCTAAATAATGTCTTAGCATCATGGGAAATGTAGTTCAAAAACATCTGGAGAGCCAAGGTTGCTTACCCATGCAGCAGTACGTATTGTCAGCATCAAAATAACCTTATTCCGAACACCTAATTAAAAGCATGGCCAGTTTACTATTTGCATGTAAATACATAGAAATGAAATATAAATCATTCAGATTGGCTGCAACACCTCTACCAAAGGGCGACTCTGCAAGTTGCCAGAATCTGTCTCCATGGATAACCGATGAACATCTATGCAGTACATTTACCCTACATGTTAACAAATTATAACTAAGGATGTTTAATAAGAAAAGTGTATACATGTAGGGCAGGCATCGGATGAACAAAACCTCTATCAGAGGATAACACCACTAAATCTGGCAGCTATCTGTTATCATTGGTAACCCTTAGGATCTATGTTCATCTGGATGAAAAATAATACATCAGTAAAGAAAGTTATATATTAAATAGTTCTATTCACCAAAAAGTCAATGGAAACATCACTGCAGCCTTTTAGGACATTTGAAATGATACTTTTCAAATAGCCAAATATCGCATTTAGCAGAAAAACACTTTTAAATCCAGTGCTTGTGTTTCCCTTTTTAAGCCATATAAAGCTGAGTCAACAAATTGTGAACTATTGAAAAAGTTACTTTCCTTTAACATTGACATATTTTCTTCCAACATCAGTAGTTAAAACATCCAAGGCAGTAGACGCCTATTCTCTACATCCTGTTCCAAATTATTATGCAAATTCTATTTCAGGGTCACAAAGATTAAATTTTTTTTTTTCAGGTTAACTCATGGATGGCATTGTGTCTCAGGGCTCTTTTGATCACTGAAAACAATCTTGGACAACTATAATAATTAGATTGCCAGGTGAGCCCAATTAAAGGAAAAACTACTAAAGGAGGGTGTTCCACATTATTAAGCAGAGCACCATTTTCAAGCAATATGGGGAAGAAAAAGGATCTCTCTGATGCCGAAAAGAGTGAAATAGTTGAATGCCTTGGACGAGGTATGAAAACATTAGATATTTCATGAAAAACTTAAATGTAATCATCGCACTATTAAGAGATTTGTGGCTGATTCAGAGCACATATGGGTTTGTGCAGATAAAGGCACATTGAGGAAGATTTCTACCAGATCCATGCATCGGATCAAGAGAGCAGCTGCTAAAATACCATTACATAGCAGCAAACTGATATTTGAAGCTGCTGGTGCCTCTGGAGTCCCACGGACATCAAGCTGTAGAGTCTTCCAGAGTCTTGCAACTGTGCATAAACCTTCCATTTGGCCACCACTAACTAATGCTCACAAGCAAAAACGGCTGCATTGGGCAGAAAAATACATGAAGACTAATTTTCAAACAGTCCTGCTCATTTATGAGTGCCGTGCAACCCTGGATGATCAAGATGGATGAAGTAGTGGATGGTTGGTGGACAGCCACCCTGTTCCAACAAGGCTGCAACGTCAGCAAGACATTGGTGGAGTCATGTTTTGGGCCGGAATCATGGGAAGAGAGCTGGTCGGCCCCTTTAGGGTCCCTGAAGGTGTAAAGATTACCTCTGCAATGTATGTGGAGTTCCTGACTGACCACTTCCTTCACTGGTACAGAAGGAAGAACTATGCTTTCCGTAATAAAATCATCTCTATGCATGACAATGCACCATCTTCTGCTGCAAAGAATACCTCTGCATCAATGGCTGCTATGGGGATAAAAGGAGAGAAAGTGATGGTGTGGCCTCCATCTTCCTCTGACCTCAATCCTATTGAAAACCTTTGGAGCATCCTCAAGCAAAAGATCTATGAGGGTGGGAGGCAGTTTACATCCAAACAGCAGCTCTGGGAGGCTATTCTGACATCTTGCAAACAAACGGCTAGATTTAGAGTTCTGCGGCCAAAGGGGTGCGTTAGCTACGCGTGCTTTTTTTCTCCCGCACCTTTTAAATACCGCTGGTATTTAGAGTTCACAGAATGGCTGCGTTAGGCTCCAAAAAGGGAGCGTAAAGGCATATTTACCGCCACTGCAACTCTAGATACCAGCGTTGCTTACGGACGCGGCCAGCTTAAAAAACGTGCTTGTGCACAATTCCCCCATAGAAAACAATGGGGCTGTTTGAGCTGAAAAAAAACCTAACACCTGCAAAAAAGCAGCGTTCAGCTCCTAACGCAGCCCCATTGTTTGCTATGCGGAAACACCTCCTAAGTCTGCACCTAACACCCTAACATGAACCCCGAGTCTAAACACCCCTAACCTTACACTTATTAACCCCTAATCTGCCGCCCCGTTATCGCTGACCACTGCATATTATTATTAACCCCTAATCTGCCGCTCCGTACACCGCTGCCACCTACATTATAGTTATGTACCCCTAATCTGCTGCGCCTAACACCGCTGACCCCTATATTATATTTATTAACCCCTAATCTGCCCCCCTCAACGTCGCCTCCACCTGCCTACACTTATTAACCCCTAATCTGCCGAGCGGACCGCACTGCTACTATAATAAAGTTATTAACCCCTAATCCGCCTCACTCCCGCCTCAATAACCCTATAATAAATAGTACTAACCCCTAATCTGCCCTCCCTAACATCGCCGACACCTAACTTCAATTATTAACCCCTAATCTGCCGACCGAATCTCGCCGCTACTGTAATAAATGGTCTAACCCTAACACTAACACCCCCCTAAGTTAAATATAATTTAAATCTAACGAAATAAATTAACTCTTATTAAATAAATTATTCCTATTTACAGCTAAATACTTACCTGTAAAATAAACCCTAATATAGCTACAATATAAATTATAATTATATTGTAGCTATTTTAGGGTTTATATTTATTTTACAGATAACTTTGTATTTATTTTAACCAGGTACAATAGCTATTAAATAGTTAAGAACTATTTAATAGCTAAAATAATTACAAAATTACCTGTAAAATAAATCCTAACCTAAGTTACAATTAAACCTAACACTACACTATCAATAAATTAATTAAATAAAATCCCTACAATTATCTACAATTAAACCTAACACTACACTATCAATAAATTAATTAAATACAATATCTACAAATAAATACAATGAAATAAACTAACTAAAGTACAAAAAATAAAAAAGAACTAAGTTACAAAAATTAAAATTTTTTTTACAAACATTAGAAAAATATTACAACAATTTTAAACTAATTACACCTACTCTAAGCCCCCTAATAAACAAAAAAACAAAGCCCCCTAAAATAAAAAAGTGCCCTACAATATTCCAAATTAAAAAAGTTCAAAGCTCTTTTACCTTACCAGCCCTGAACAGGGCCCTTTGCGGGGCATGCCCCAAAGAATTCAGCTCTTTTGCCTGTAAAAAAAAACACATAAAATACCCCCCCCCAACATTACAACCCACCACCCACATACCCCTAATCTAACCCAAACCCCCCTTAAATAAACCTAACACTAAGACCCTGAAGATCATCCTACCTTATCTTCACCATGCCAGGTTTACCGATCCGTCCTCGGAAGTCTTGATCCAAGCCTCGGAAGTGTTGATCCAAGCCCAAGTGGGGGGCTGAAGAGTGACGTCCATCCTCGGGCTGAAGTCTGGATCCAAGCGGCGGCTGAAGAAATCCATCATCGGGCTGAAGTCAGAAGTCCATCATAAGGGATGAAGTCTTCTATCAAGCAGCATCTTCAATCTTCTTTCTTCCGGAGCGGAGCGGAGCCATCTTCTTCCCAGCCGACGCGGATCCATCCTCTTCTAACGACGCCTACTAGCCGAATGACGGTTCCTTTAAATGACGTCATCCAAGATGGCGTCCGTCGAATTCCGATTGGCTGATAGGATTCTATCAGCCAATCAGAATTAAGGTAGGAAAATTCTGATTGGCTGATGGAATCAGCCAATCAGATTGAGCTCGGATTCTATTGGCTGATCGGAACAGCAAATAGATCGGATCAGCCAATCGGATTGAACTTGAATCTGATTGGCTGATTCCATCAGCCAATCAGAATTTTCCTACCTTAATTCCGATTGGCTGATAGAATCCTATCAGCCAATCGTAATTCGACGGACACCATCTTGGATGACGTCATTTAAAGGAACCGTCATTCGGCTAGTAGGCGTCGTTAGAAGAGGATGGATCCTCGTCGGCTGGGAAGAAGATGGCTCTGCTCCGCCCCGGAAGAAAGAAGATTGAAGATGCTGCTTGATAGAAGACTTCATCCCGATGATGGACTTCCGACTTCAGCCCGATGATGGATTTCTTCAGCCGCCGCTTGGATCCAAACTTCAGCCCGAGGATGGACGTCACTCTTCAGCCCCCCGCTTGGGCATGGATCAACACTTCCGAGGCTTGGATCAAGACTTCTGAGGACGGATCGGTGAACCTGGCATGGTGAAGATAAGGTAAGAAGTTCTTCAGGGGCTTAATGTTGGGGGGGGGGGGGATTGTATGTGTTTTTTTTACAGGCAAAAGAGCTGAATTCTTTGGGGCATGCCCAGCAAAGGGCCCTGTTCAGGGCTGGTAAGGTAAAAGAGCTTTGAACATTTTTAATTTAGAATAGGGTAGGGCATTTTTTTATTTTTGGGGGCTTTGTTATTTTATTAGGGGGCTTAGAGTAGGTGTAATTAGTTTAAAATTGTTGTAATATTTTTCTAATGTTTGTAAATATTTTTTTATTTTTTGTAACTTAGTTCTTTTTATTTAATTGTATTTATTTGTAGGTATTTTATTTAATTAATTTATTGATAGTGTAGTGTTAGGTTTAATTGTAGATAATTGTAGGTATTTTATTTAATTAATTTATTGATAGTGTAGTGTTAGGTTTAATTGTAACTTAGGTTAGGATTTATTTTACAGGTAATTTTGTAATTATTTTAACTAGGTAACTATTAAATAGTTCTTAACTATTTAATAGCTATTGTACCTTGTTAAAATAAATACAAAGTTGCCTGTAAAATAAATATTAATCCTAAAATAGCTACAATATAATTATAATTTATATTGTAGCTATATTAGGGTTTATTTTACAGGTAAGTATTTAGCTTTAATTAGGATTAATTTATTTAATAAGAGTTAATTTATTTCGTTAGAATAAAATTATATTTAAATTAGGGGGGTGTTAGGGTTAGGTTAGAATTAGCTTTAGGGGTTAAAAAATTTATTAGAGTAGCGGTGAGGTCGGCAGATTAGGGGTTAATAATTGAAGTTAGGTGTCGGCGATGTTAGGGAGGGCAGATTAGGGGTTAGTACTATTTATTATAGGGTTATTGAGGCGGGAGTGAGGCGGATTAGGGGTTAATAACTTTATTATAGTAGCAGTGCGGTCCGCTCGGCAGATTAGGGGTTAATAAGTGTAGGCAGGTGGAGGCGACGTTGAGGGGGGCAGATTAGGGGTTAATAAATATAATATAGGGGTCGGCGGTGTTAGGCGCAGCAGATTAGGGGTACATAGCTATAATGTAGGTGGCAGCGGTGTACGGAGCGGCAGATTAGGGGTTAATAATAATATGCAGGGGTCAGCGATAGCGGGGGCGGCAGATTAGGGGTTAATAAATATAATATAGGGGTCGGCGGTGTTAGGGGCAGCAGATTAGGGGTTCATAGGGATAATGTAGGTGGCAGCGGTGTGCGGTCGGCAGATTAGGGGTTAAAATTTTTTAATAGAGTGGCGGCGATGTGGGGGGACCTCGTTTTAGGGGTACATAGGTAGTTTATGGGTGTTAGTGTACTTTAGAGCACAGTAGTTAAGAGCTTTATGAATCGGCGTTAGCCCAGAAAGCTCTTAACTCCTGTTTTTTTTCTGCGGCTGGAGTTTTGTCGTTAGATTTCTAACGCTCACTTCAGCCACGACTCTAAATACCGGCATTAGAAAGATCCCATTGAAAAGATAGGATACGCAATTGACGTAAGGGGATCTGCGGTATGGAAAAGTCGCGGCTGCAAAGTGAGCGTTAGACCCTTTCCTGACTGACTCCAAATACCAGAGGGCAGTAAAAACCAGCGTTAGGAGCCTCTAACGCTGGTTTTGATGGCTACCGCCCAACTCTAAATCCAGCCGAAATTCAAGCAGAAACTGTCCAAAAACTCACAAGTTCAATGGATGCAAGACTTGTGAAGCTGCAATCAAATAAGGTGTCCTATGTTAAAATGTAACGTGACCTGTTAAAATGTTTAAAAAGTTAAAATGTTGTTCAAACTTTGATTGAAATAGCTTTTGATTTCAGTAAATATGCCACAAACACAACAAATGACAATTTTCAGTTCTTTACAACCTATAAAGTGTTTTGAAACTTACTGTGCGTAATAATTTGGAACAGTGCATTGTAAGTTTTTTATTTTGAAAAAAAATACTGTTATCATTAGGAGGTTTGTTCAATAAAATTTGAATTGTACTTATAATAGTTAACATGAGAATTATGCTGACTGTTGTTTACATCAATTATTTAGGTAAATGAGAAAGATATCATTAGCATAATAATTTGGAACAGGGTGTATTCAGGCAGTACAAACTGGCTACTCCACAAACATATAATATCACATGCTATGTATTTAAGAATAAAGAGAACATATTCTGCTATGTGAAGAACATTGGAATGTTAAATATTCATATTGCATGTCGGGTTAGTGCACTTGAGAATATGCAATCATGTTTTCAACCTTTTTTGCACCATTGACTTCTAAGGGGGATACGTTAGCGGGTTAGCGAGCGAGCAAAAATGTTTTACTTTCATCTTTTAATATGGACGCTACTCGACATGCGCAAAAAGCTTACTTCAAGCGCACGAGTGGGAGTGCAAAATACTGCTCCACTTGTAATCTTGCCCATAGATGCCATTAATTTGTGCTCTAATTTTGAAGAGAGTTTCTATATTAAAGGGACATTATACACTAGATTTTTCTTTGAATACATTTTTTTTAGATGATCCATTTATATAGCCCATACAGGTTTTTTTTTGTACAAATGTATAGTTTTGCTAATTTTTTTATTTAATTGTGCTGATTTTTAGACTTCTAGCCAAGCCTCAAGAATGTAAAAGTAAACTGTTGTCTACCTACTCCAGTTTGCTCCTGTTTGTGTAAAGGGTCTTTTCTTATGACGGAGAGGGGGATGTCTGCTCCATTTTCTTTTCATCCCATTTCAGGTGGTGTCCCAGCCTAAACTTTTCAACAGTGCTAAACTGGGAGCCTCAAAGTTAGTTTTTAAAAAGTTTTATGCTGGATTTTAGATCAGTATCTGTAGTAGTGTGTATTAAATGCAGTTATATGTAAATTGGTGTATACTGCGCCTTTAAATGTTCCCATTGTAGGAGCCAAACAGTTAGTAGAAGCTTGAAACAGGCTGTTGATAGTTCAATAGAATGTTAGCATGATCACTAATCAGACAGAGTATACAAAGCTTACCAACAGTGGCGTCACTAGGGTTGGTGTCACCCAGTGTGGTAAGTCATGGTGTCACCCCCCCCCCAGAAAGCAGACACACACAAAAACACAGGCAAACAGCTCTACATACAAAATATGTAAACTGCACTGCATTAATTATAAAGCTCATGCCTAGAGCTGCTCCCTGGCTCAGCAGAGCATCAGATGAAAGATAAACAGAGCACTCTAAAATAAATCACTGAAGAAAAGGTTTAGGCGCGCAAACTATGAAAATTCTGCTCTCTGACTCTGTTCCAAGTCTGTCAGTGCACAGTCCTGGGCCGCATGTCACTGAGCAGTGAGCACAGATAGGCAGGCAGGTTTAGGCTAGCAGCGCAACTTTGCAAGCCCCACGGCACACCCACAACATTCATCATAAAATTGGGCAGGGGAGGAGCAAAGTACAAACAAGCAAAAGCAGCTGGGAAAACTATTTGTTGAAATTGCAGCACTGGCTCAAGGGGCAAACAAATTGTGTGTCTACAACTTCCCCAGTCCCACTAATGTTCACAAATGCCAGCCTCTAATAAAATAATCTATGCATCTCAACATTGAATTTCAATAAAATTTAAACAAAAAAAACAAAAAAAAAATTTTTTTTTTTGGTGTCACTCCCTGGAGGGTGTCACCCTGGTGCGGCCCTCACCCCCCTAGTGACGCCACTGCTTACCAACCTCCGGTGTGTCAGACGTAATCACCCGTATCATCTTGGGACTAAGATGTCCATAATACACAACCTCTATTTAGGAGATACTGCTGCTTCGTTCCTGTAACAGTCTGTAATTCAAGGTTTGCTTCATATAACTCACAGCTTGTAGCTTCTGACAGCGTCTATAACAGACCATTCTTTTTGATCCGCTGCATGAGAATGAAGTTTTGTAATCTTTGCAGCACAACTATGGATAGCCTCATTAACTTGGATAACCTCGACAGCGATATCTGTCCATCAGTTTGTGAGTAGTGATGTTGCAAATACAGGGAGTGCAGAATTATTAGGCAAGTTGTATTTTTGAGGATTAATTTTATTATTGAACAACAACCATGTTCTCAATGAACCCAAAAAACTCATTAATATCAAAGCTGAATATTTTTGGAAGTAGTTTTTAGTTTGTTTTTAGTTATAGCTATTTTAGGGGGATATCTGTGTGTGCAGGTGACTATTACTGTGCATAATTATTAGGCAACTTAACAAAAAACAAATATATACCCATTTCAATTATTTATTTTTACCAGTGAAACCAATATAACATCTCAACATTCACAAATATGCATTTCTGACATTCAAAAACAAAACAAAAACAATTCAGTAACCAATATAGCCACCTTTCTTTGCAAGGAAACTCAAAAGCCTGCCATCCATGGATTCTGTCAGTGTTTTGATCTGTTCACCATCAACATTGCATGCAGCAGCAACCACAGCCTCCCAGACACTGTTCAGAGAGGTGTACTGTTTTCCCTCCTTGTAAATCTCACATTTGATGATGGACCACAGGTTCTCAATGGGGTTCAGATCAGGTGAACAAGGAGGCCATGTCATTAGATTTTCTTCTTTTATACCCTTTCTTGCCAGCCACGCTGTGGAGTACTTGGACGCGTGTGATGGAGCATTGTCCTGCATGAAAATCATGTTTTTCTTGAAGGATGCAGACTTCTTCCTGTACCACTGCTTGAAGAAGGTGTCTTCCAGAAACTGGCAGTAGGACTGGGAGTTGAGCTTGACTACATCCTCAACCCGAAAAGGCCCCACAAGCTCATCTTTGATGATACCAGCCCAAACCAGTACTCCACCTCCACCTTGCTGGCGTCTGAGTCGGACTGGAGCTCTCTGCCCTTTACCAATCCAGCCACGGGCCCATCCATCTGGCCCATCAAGACTCACTCTCATTTCATCAGTCCATAAAACCTTAGAAAAATCAGTCTTGAGATATTTCTTGGCCCAGTCTTGACGTTTCAGCTTGTGTGTCTTGTTCAGTGGTGGTCGTCTTTCAGCCTTTCTTACCTTGGCCATGTCTCTGAGTATTGCACACCTTGTGCTTTTGGGCACTCCAGTGATGTTGCAGCTCTGAAATATGGCCAAAATGGTGGCAAGTGGCATCTTGGCAGCTGCACGCTTGACTTTTCTCAGTTCATGGGCAGTTATTTTGCGCCTTGGTTTTTCCACACGCTTCTTGCGACCCTGTTGACTATTTTGAATGAAACGCTTGATTGTTCGATGATCACGCTTCAGAAGCTTTGCAATTTTAAGAGTGCTGCATCCCTCTGCAAGATATCTCACTATTTTTGACTTTTCTGAGCCTGTCAAGTCCTTCTTTTGACCCATTTTGCCAAAGGAAAGGAAGTTGCCTAATAATTATGCACACCTGATATAGGGTGTTGATGTCATTAGACCACACCCCTTCTCATTACAGAGATGCACATCACCTAATATGCTTAATTGGTAGTAGGCTTTCGAGCCTATACAGCTTGGAGTAAGACAACATGCATAAAGAGGATGATGTGGTCAAAATACTCATTTGCCTAATAATTCTGCACACAGTGTAGTTAGCCGGCGAATAGTTCCCGGCAAACATAGCATGTTCGCTTTCGTCGCGCTGGGCGAACATATGCAATGTTCGATCCACCCCCTATTTGTCATCATTGAGTAAACTTTGACCCTGTATCTCACAATCTGCATACATATTCCAGCCAATCAGCAGCAGACCCTCCCTCCCAGACCCTCCCAGCTCCTGGACAGCAGCCATTTTAGATTCATTCGGAAGCTGCTTTGTTAGTGAGAGGAGGGACAGTGTAGCTGCTGGTGATTTAATAGGGAAATTGATAGCTAGGCTAGTGTATTCAGTGTCCACTACAGTCCTGAAGGACTCACCTGATCTCTGCTGTAAGGACAGCAACCCAAAAAGCCCTTTTTTGGGCTAGAACATCATTTTTTATTTATTTTATTTTTTTCCTGTGTAATCTAATTGCAGTTGCCTGCCTGCCTGCCAAGCCACTTGCCCAGTGCCACCACTCATATCTGGTGTAACAGTAGTGTAAATTTAAAAAAAAAACTTTTTTGACTGTGAAACATCAGTCTGCTAGTGTAATCTAATTGCAGTTGCCTGCCTGCCAGCGTGTGTGCCAGGCCCACTTTCCCAGTGCAACCACTCATATCTGGTGTAACAGTAGTGTAAATTAAAAAAAAAAACTTTTTTGACTGTGAAACATCAGTCTGCTAGTGTAATCTAATTGCAGTTGCCTGCCTGCCAGGGTGTGTGCCAGGCCCACTTGCCCAGTGCCACACCACTCATATCTGGTGTAACAGTAGTGTAAATTTTTTAAAAAAAAATTTTTTGACTGTGAAACATCAGTCTGCTAGTGTAATCTAATTGCAGTTGCCTGCCTGCCAGCGTGTGTGCCAGGCCCACTTGCCCAGTGCCACCACTCATATCTGGTGTAACAGTAGTGTAAATTTAAAAAAAATAATCTTTTTTGGCTGTGAAACATCAGTCTGCTTGTGTAATCTAATTGCAGTTGCCTGCCTGCCAGCGTGTGTGCCAGGCCCACTTGCCCAGTGCCACCACTCATATCTGGTGTAACAGTAGTGTAAATTTTAAAAAAAGAAAACTTTTTTGACTGTGAAACATCAGTCTGCTTGTGTAATCTAATTACAATTGCCTGCCTGCCAGTGTGTGTGCCAGGCCCACTTGCCCAGTGCCACCACTCATATCTGGTGTAACAGTAGTGTAAATTAAAAAAAAAAAAACTTTTTTGACTGTGAAACATCAGTCTGCTAGTGTAATCTAATTGCAGTTGCCTGCCTGCCAGCGTGTGTGCCAGGCACACTTGCCCAGTGCCACCACTCATATCTGGTGTAACAGTAATGTAAATTAAAAAAAAAAACTTTTTCGACTGTGAAACATTAGTCTGCTAGTGTAATCTAATTGCATTTGCCTGCCTGCCAGCGTGTGTGCCAGGCTCACAGCGTATACTATGCCCACTTGCACAGTGCCACCACTCATATCAGGTGTAACAGTAGTGTAAATTTAAAAACAAAAAAACATTTTGGACTGTGAAACATCAGTCTGCTTTTTTGTGTCAGGCTCACAGCGTATACTGTGCCCACTTGCCCAGTGCCACCACTAATAACATAATTTATGCTTACCTGATAAATTTATTTCTCTTGTAGTGTGTTCAGTCCACGGGTCATCCATTACAGGAAGTTGCAAGAGGATCACCCAAGCAGAGCTGCTATATAGCTCCACCCCTCACATGTCATATCCAGTCATTGGACCGAAACAAGATGATAAAGGAGAAACTATAGGGTGCAGTGGTGACTGAAGTTTTAATTAAAATTTAGAACTGCCTCAAAAAAAGACAGGGCGGGCCGTGGACTGAACACACTACAAGAGAAATAAATTTATCAGGTAAGCATAAATTATGTTTTCTCTTGTTAAGTGTGTTCAGTCCACGGGTCATCCATTACTTATGGGATACCAATACCAAAGCTAAAGTACACGGATGATGGGAGGGACAAGGCAGGAACATTAAACAGAAGGAACCACTGCCTGTAGAACCTTTCTCCCAAAACCAGCCTCCGAAGAAGCAAAAGTGTCAAATTTGTAAAATTTTGAAAAGGTATGAAGTGAAGACCAAGTTGCAGCCTTGCAAATCTGTTCAACAGAGGCCTCATTCTTAAAGGCCCAGGTGGAAGCCACAGTTCTAGTGGAATGAGCTGTAATTCTTTCAGGGGGCTGCTGTCCAGCAGTCTCATAGGCTAAACGTATTATGCTACGAAGCCAAAAAGAGAGAGAGGCGGCTGAAGCCTTTTGACCTCTCCTCTGTCCAGAATAAACGACAAACAGAGAAGAAGTTTGCCGAAAATCCTTAGTTTCCTGTAAGTAGAACTTCAGAGCACGGACTACGTCCAGATTATGCAAAAGACGTTCCTTCTTTGAAGAAGGGTTAGGACATAATGATGGAACAACAATCTCCTGATTGATATTCCTATTAGAAACAACCTTAGGTAAAAATCCAGGTTTAGTATGCAAAACTACCTTGTCTGAATGAAAAATCAGATAAGGAGAATCGCAATGTAAGGCAGATAACTCAGAGACTCTTCAAGCCGAGGAAATAGCCATCAAAAACAGAACTTTCCAAGATAAAAGCTTAATATCAATGGAATGAAGGGGTTCAAACGGAACACCCTGAAGAACTTTAAGAACCAAGTTTAAGCTCCACGGAGGAGCAACAGTTTTAAACACAGGCTTAATCCTAGCCAAAGCCTGACAAAAAGCCTGAACGTCTGGATTCTCTGCCAGACGTTTGTGTAAAAGAATAGACAGAGCAGAAATCTGTCCCTTTAACGAACTAGCGGATAAACCCTTTTCTAAACCCTCTTGTAGAAAAGACAATATCCTAGGAATCCTAACCTTACTCCATGAGTAACTCTTGGATTAACACCAATGTAAATATTTATGCCATATCTTATGGTAAATTTTTCTGGTAACCGGTTTCCGAGCCTGTATCAATGTATCAATAACCGACTCCGAGAAACCACGCTTTGAGAGAATCAAGCGTTCAATCTCCATGCAGTCAGCCTCAGAGAAATTAGGCTTGGATGGTTGAAAGGACCCTGAAGTAGAAGGTCCTGCCTCAGAGGCAGAGACCATGGTGGACAGGACGACATGTCCACTAGGTCTGCATACCAGGTCCTGCGTGGCCACGCAGGCGCTATCAGAATCACTGATGCTCTCTCCTGTTTGATCCTGGCAATCAGACGAGGCAGCAACGGAAACGGTGGGAACACATAAGCCATGTTGAAAATCCAAGGGGCTGCTAGTGCATCTACCAGCACCGCTCCCGGGTCCCTGGACCTGGATCCGTAACAAGGTAGCTTGGCGTTCTGGCGAGAAGCCATGAGATCCAGTTCCGGTTCGCCCCAACGAAGAATCAGTTGAGCAAATACCTCCGGGTGAATTTCCCACTCCCCCGGGTGAAAGGTCTGGCGTCTTAGAAAGTCCGCCTCCCAGTTCTCCACGCCTGGGATGTAGATCACTGACAGATGGCAAGAGTGAGACTCTGCCCAGCGAATTATCTTTGAGACTTCTAACATCGCTAGGGAACTCCTGGTTCCCCCTTGATGATTGATGTAAGCCACAGTCGTGATGTTGTCCGACTGAAATCTGATGAACCTCAGTGTTGCTAACTGAGGCCAAGCTAGAAGAGCATTGAATATCGCTCTTAATTCCAGAATGTTTATTGGAAGGAGTTTCTCCTCCTGAGTCCATGATCCCTGAGCCTTCAGGGAATTCCAGACTGCGCCCCAGCCTAGCAGGCTGGCATCTGTTGTTACAATCGTCCAATCTGGTCTGTGAAAAGTCATTCCCTTGGACAGATGAATCCGAGACAACCACCAGAGAAGAGAATCTCTGGTCTCCTGGTCCAGATTTAGTAAAGGGGACAGATCTGAGTAATCCCCATTCCACTGACTCAGCATGCATAATTGCAGCGGTCTGAAATGCAGGTGCGCAAATGGCACTATGTCCATTGCCGCGACCATTAAGCCGATTACTTCCATGCACTGAGCTACTGATTGGAATGGAATGAAGGACACGGCAAGCATTTAGGATTTTTGATAACCTGGACTCCGTCAGGTAAATCTTCATCTCTACAGAATCTATAAGAGTCCCTAGAAAGGGAACCCTTGTGAGTGGTAACAGAGAACTCTTTTCCATGTTCACTTTCCACCCATGCGACCTCAGAAATGCTAGAACTATCTCTGTATGAGACTTTGCATTTTGAAAACTTGACACTTGTATCAGAATGTCTTCTAAGTACGGAGCCACCGCTATGCCTCGCGGTCTTAGTACCGCCAGAAGCGAGCCCAGAACCTTTGTAAAAATTCTCGGGGCCGTAGCTAACCCGAAGGGAAGAGCTACAAACTGGTAATGCCTGTCTAGAAAGGCAAACCTTAGGTACCGATAATGATCTTTGTGAATCGGTATGTGAAGGTAGGCATCCTTTAAGTCCACTGTGGTCATATACTGACCCTCTTGGATCATGGGTAGGATGGTTCAAATAGTCTCCATTTTGAATGATGGAACTCTTAGGAACTTGTTTTCATCTTTATGTCCAAGATTGGTCTGAAGGTTCCCTCTTTCTTGGGAACCACAAACAGATTTGAGTAAAATCCTTGCCCTTGTTCCGTCCGCGGAACTGGGTGGATCACCCCCATTACTAGGAGGTCTTGTACACAGTGAAGAAAAGCCTCTTTCTTTATTTGGTTTGCTGATAACCTTGAAAGATGAAATCTCCCTTGTAGAGGAGAAGCTTTGAAGTCCAGAAGGTATCCCTGAGATATAATCTCCAACGCCCAGGGATCCTGGACATCTCTTGCCCAAGCCTGGGCGAAGAGAGAAAGTCTGCCCCCCACTAGATCCGTTTCCGGATAGGGGGCCCTCTCTTCATGCTGTCTTAGGCGCAGAAGTAGGCTTTCTGGCCTGCTTGCCATTGTTCCAGGACTGGTTGCTTTTCCAACCCTGTCTGTAACGAGCAGCAGTTTATTCCTGTTTTGGAGCGGAGGAAGTTGATGCTGCTCCTGCCTTGAAATTACAAAAGGCACGAAAACTAGACTGTTTGGCCTTTGATTTGGCCCTGTCCTGAGGAAGGGTGTGACCCTTACCTCTAGTAATGTCAGCAATAATCTCCTTTAAGCCGGGCCCGAATAAGGTTTGCCCTTTGAAAGGAATATTAAGCAATTTAGATTTAGAGGTTACATCTGCTGACCAGGATTTAAGTCATAGCGCTCTGCGCGCCTGAATGGCGAATCCGGAGTTCTTAGCCGTTAGTTTGGTTAAATGCACAACGGCATCCGAAACAAATGCATTAGCTAGCTTAAGGGCTTTAAGCTTCTTCAAAGTCTCATGGTGCTGTGCGAATAGCCTCTTCCAGTGACTCAAACCAGAAAGCCGCTGCAGCAGTGACGGGCGCAATGCATGCAAGGGGCTGTAATATAAAACCTTGTTGAACAAACATTTTCTTAAGGTAACCTTCTAATTTTTTATCCATTGGATCTGAGAAAGCACAACTATCCTCCACCGGAATAGTGGTACGCTTGGCTAAAGTAGAAACTGCTCCCTCCACCTTAGGGACCGTCTGCCATAAGTCTCGTGTGGTGGCGTCTATTGGGAACATTTTTCTAAATATCGGAGGAGCGGAAAAAGGCACACCGGGTTTATCCCACTCCTTGTTAATAATCTCTGTAAGCCTTTTAGGTATAGGAAAAACGTCAGTACACACCGGTACCGCATAGTATTTATCCAGCCTACATAATTTCTCTGGGATTGCAACCGTGTCGCAATCATTCAGAGCCGCTAATACCTCCCCTAGTAATACACGGAGGTTCTCAAGCTTAAATTTAAAATTTGAAATGTCTGAATCCGGTCTCCCTGGATCAGATACGTCACCCACAGAATGAAGCTCGCCGTCCTCATGTTCTGGAAATTGTGACGCAGTGTCAGACATGGCCCTCATATCATCAGCGCGCTCTGTCCTTAACCCAGAGCTATCGCGCTTGCCTCTTAACTCAGGCAAATTAGATAATACTTCTTTCATAACATTAGCCATATCTTGTAAAGTGATTTGTAAGTGCCTTGATGTGCTTGGCGCCACAATCTCATGCACCTCCTGAGCGGGAGGCAAAGGTACTGACACGTGAGGAGAGTTAGGCGGCATAACTTCCCCCTCGTTGTCTGGTGATAATCTCTTTACCGGTAAAGACAGACTTTTATTTAAAGTAACATCAATACAATTGGTACACATATTTCTATTGGGCTCCACATTGGCCTTTAAACATAATGAGCAAGCAGATTCATCTGTGTCAGACATGTTTAAACAGACTAGCAATGAAGCTATCAAGCTTGGAAATTTCTTTCAATAAGTTTACAAGCAATATAAAAAATGCTGCAGCGCTTTTAAAAACACAAAAATACTGTCACAGTTGAAATAACAACGAACTAATACGGTTATAGCAACCAATTTTAAACAGTAAATGTATAAAATTAGCAGAGGATTGCACCCATTAGCAAAAGGATGATTAACCCCTCAATACCCAAAACGGATAATCAATTTAAGATTTAACGCTTTTCTCACAGTCAAACACACTGTCACAGGTCTGCTGTGACTGATTACCTCACTCAAAAATGAATTTTGAAGACCCCTGAGCTCTCTGGAGACGTCCTGGATCAAAGAGGAAGAATCAGGAAGACTGTGCAAGAATTTTAACTGCGCAACAAGGCGTTAAAAAAAGGTCCCTCCCACTCATATCACAACAGTGGGAGACCTGATATAATGGTGTCTATGCAATACGTTAGCCATTTGGAAAAAAATCATGCCCAAAAAGATTTATCACCAAAGTACCTCACAAAACGAATAACATGCCAGTAAACGTTTTAAAAAACAACTTTCCAGTGTTATGCAAAGTTATCACTAAGCCTGCTACCAGTCGCTTCTACTGCAGTTAAGGCTCATACATTTATTTCAGTACTAACAGTATTTAAAGTTAAATTCTAGTCCCTAGAAAATAACTCAACTGCGCATACATTTATCAGCCTGATACCAGTCGCTACTACTGCATTAAAGGCTGTACTTAAGTCATATGGGTAACAGCAGTGTTTTCATAGTCAATTCCATTCCTAGAAAATATTTTACTGCACATACCTCATTTGCGGGGGACCCCGCATGCTATTCCCTTCTCTGAAAGTACCCCACTCCTCAGAATGTGCGAGAACAGCCAGTGGATCTTAGTTACGTCTGCTAAGATCATAGAAAAAACGCAGGCAGATTCTTCTTCTAAATACTGCCTGAGAGAACAAACAGCACACTCCGGTGCTATTTTAAAATAATAAACTTTTGATTGAAGAATGTTACTCCTGTCTCCTCTCACAACCTCCTTTGTTGAGACTAGCAAGAGAATGACTTGATATGACATGTGAGGGGTGGAGCTATATAGCAGCTCTGCTTGGGTGATCCTCTTGCAACTTCCTGTTGGGAAGGAGAATATATCCCATAAGTAATGGATGACCCGTGGACTGAACAAACTTAACAAGAGAAATCTTGTTTAATAGTAGTGTAAGTGTACATTTAAAAAAATAAAAACTTTTTGGACTGTGAAACATCAGTCTGCTTTTTTGTGTCAGGCTCACAGCTTATACTGGGCCCACTTGCCCAGTGCCACCACTCATATCTTGTTTAATAGTAGTGTAAGTGTACATTTAAAAAAATAAAAACTTTTTGGACTGTGAAACATCAGTCTGCTTTTTTTGTGTCAGGCTCACAGCGTATACTGTGCCCACTTGCCCAGTGCCACCACTCATATCTTGTTTAATAGTAGTGCAAGTGTACATTTAAAAAAATAAAAACTTTTTGGACTGTGAAACATCAGTCTGCTTTTTTTGTGTCAGGCTCACAGCGTATACTGTGCCCACTTGCCCAGTGCCACCACTCATATCTTGTTTAATAGTAGTGTAAGTGTACATTTAAAAAAAAAAAAAAAAACTTTTTGGACTCTGAAACATCAGTCTGCTTTTTTGTTTTAGGCTCACAGCTTACACTGGGTCCACTTGCCCAGTGCCACCACTCATATCTTGTTTAATAGTAGTGTAAGTGTACATTTAAAAACAAATAAAGTTTTTGGACTGTGAAACATCAGTCTGCTTTTTTGTGTCAGGCTCACAGCTTATACTGGGCCCACTTGCCCAGTGCCACCACTCATATCTTGTTTAATAGCAGTGTAAGTGTACATTTAAAAAAATAAAAACTCTTTGGACTGTGAAACATCAGTCGGCTTTTTTGTGTCAGGCTCACAGCGTATACTGTGCCAACTTGCCCAGTGCCACCACTCATATCTTGTTTAATAGTAGTGTAAGTGTACATTTAAAAAAATAAAAACTTTTTGGATTGTGAAACATTAGTCTGCTTTTTTGTGTCAGGCTCACAGCGTATACTGTGCCCACTTGCCCAGTGCCACCACTCATATCTTGTTTAATAGTAGTGTAAGTGTACATTTAAAAAAATAAATACTTTTTGGACTGTGAAACATCAGTTGGCTTTTTTTGTGTCAGGTTCACAGCGTATACTGTGCCCACTTGCCCAGTGCCACCACTCATATCTTGTTTAATAATAGTGTAAGTGTACATTTAAAAACAAAAAAAACTTTTTGGACTGTGAAACATCAGTCTGCTTTTTTGTGTCAGGCTCACAGCGTATACTGTGCCCACTTGCCCAGTGCCACTTTTCATATCTTGTTTAATAGTAGTGTAAGTGTACATTTAAAAAAATAAAAACTTTTTGGACTTTGAAACATCAGTCTGCTTTTTTGTGTCAGGCTCACAGCTTATACTGGGCCCACTTGCCCAGTGCCACCACTCATATCTTGTTTAATAGTAGTGTAAGTGTACATTTAAAAAAATAAAAACTTTTTGGACTGTGAAACATCAGTCTGCTTTTTTGTGTCAGGCTCACAGCGTATACTGTGCCCACTTGCCCAGTGCCACCACTCATATCTTGTTTAATAGTAGTGTAAGTGTACATTTAAAAAAATAAAAACTTTTTGGACTGTGAAACATCAGTCTGCTTTTTTGTGTCAGGCTCACAGCTTATACTGGGCCCACTTGCCCAGTGCCACCACTCATATCTTGTTTAATAGTAGTGTAAGTGTACATTTAAAAAAATAAAAACTTTTTGGACTGTGAAACATCAGTCTGCTTTTTTTGTGTCAGGCTCACAGCGTATACTGTGCCCACTTGCCCAGTGCCACCACTCATATCTTGTTTAATAGTAGTGCAAGTGTACATTTAAAAAAATAAAAACTTTTTGGACTGTGAAACATCAGTCTGCTTTTTTGTGTCAGGCTTACAGCGTATACTGTGCCCACTTGCCCAGTGCCACCACTCATATCTTGTTTAATAGTAGTGTAAGTGTTAGTGTAAGTGTACATTTAAAAAAATAAAAACTTTTTGGACAGTGAAACATCAGTCTGCTTTTTTGTGTCAGGCTCACAGCGTATACTGTGCCCACTTGCCCAGTGCCACCACTCATATCTTGCTTAATAGTAGTGTAAGTGTACATTTAAAAACAAAAAAACTTTTTGGACTGTGAAATATCAGTCTGATTTTTTGTGTCAAGCTCACAGTGTATACTGTGCCCACTTGCCCAGAGCCACCACTTATATCTTGTTTAATAGTAGTGTAAGTGTACATTTAAAAAAAAAAATGACAGGCAGAGGCAGGCCACCCCGCAGGTGCCGTTGTGGTCGTGGTGCTGTGATTCCCTTTGGCCCTAGAATAATGCCCAGTGTTCAGAGGCCACGTCCCATGAACTCGAAAAGTTCTGAGGAAATTGTTGACTTTTTAACACAGGACACCCAATCTTCTATAGCTTCCGCTCCGAACCTTGACACACCATCCTCCTCCAACTTATCTTCGGGCACCTCTCAAGTTACCACTCGCCCGCCTGCCGCCACCACCAACACTAGCACCACAGCCGCTTCACTTGATCTGTCAGAGGAGTTTTTTACACATCAGTTGGAAGAAATGAGTGATGCGCAACCATCAATGACAGAGGATGTAGATAACAGTGATATGTCTCAGTCTGGCAGAATTACAGACATGGACGTATGATGTGATGATGATGATGTTGTACCCGCTGCTGCTTCCTTTGTTGATTTGTCAGATACAAGTGAAGCAGTTGATGATGACGATGCGTCCGTGGATGTCACGTGGGTGCCCACTAGAAGAGAAGAAGAACAGGGGGAAAGTTCAGATGGAGGTATGTGTGTATCTCCAGCGCCACAAATGAATCTACACAGGCTCCTATATGCAAGATCTCTCAACCAGATCTTAAGTAAATAACAGAAATACTATAGGCTGAAAGGAGCGCTTAGAGCACCTAAGGAGTTCTTAGCTAAGTAGAGTCAGCGGGGTTGTGGGAAATGAGTATATATCAAATTGTAGAATAAAAACAAATCCTTTTAATATACATAAGACAAAATCTATAACAATCGCACATACAAGTTTCCTAAAATTACATTTAGATTGGGTAGTGAAGAATAATGAGGTAAGGACCCTGATATGATTAGAGTATTAGGAGTCCTGTTACTACCTCAAGTTAAAAAATATATAAAAATATATAAAAATGTATAGAAAATGCCGGTCTTCTAAAATGTACTGACTGTAGATAACAGATAACACTATCTGATGTAGATAACAGATATCACAATATCTGAGAAATTCCAGATGAAAAACATACAAAAATACACAAAAATACAAATGTGGATTTACAATAAGGCTAGCAAATTCATAACAGATACATGCTCAATGCAAAATCAATAAATGTTAAAACTTAGGTATACCAAATCCAAAACATTGTCCATTAAAATAAAGTATCCATATGAAAAAATCGAAGCCGTGTAGAGTGAAAGAAAAATATATAAAAAAATGTCAAAAAATGTCAAAAAGTGTGGAAAAATTGTGAGGAATGATATTGGTAGGTAACAGGTGTACACCTTTAAAATGTTTAGGAAAACAAAAAAAACTTTTTGTGTCTCACATACAATTGTGGTTTGGTAAGTCCAAAAAAAATCTCATAAATAACACCTTTGTGAAAAAATATATATATCTTGGTGAAAAATTGTGGGTGAATGTTTTAGTAA
The DNA here is from genome assembly GCF_027579735.1 of Bombina bombina. Classification (NCBI taxonomy): domain Eukaryota; kingdom Metazoa; phylum Chordata; class Amphibia; order Anura; family Bombinatoridae; genus Bombina; species Bombina bombina. The sequence goes on from NC_069499.1 coordinate 1,539,410,992, forward strand.
AAAAATCTTATAAGTGGATTATCCAAATATCCTTCGATTATTACAATTAAAATCCAATTTGTAACAGGTGATGATATCCTTGATAAATGTTTGGTAGTTCCTATATATGTCTTTAATCCAAATGTGATATTCCCATGTCTTTATATCTTCAATGTCCTATGCAAAAGAATAAACAAACATAGTGCAATAATGCTAATCCAAAATGACTAATTAGGTAATAAACTCACCAAATGGGAACCTGAGCCGTGAATATCAGCAATCTACGTGTTTCGATCCTTCTGGATTTTTCTCAAGACTGATATTGGATCTGCTAATGTCTTACCTTAAATAGGCTATTTGGTCCAAACATTAAAAACGCCAAAAATAATGGCCCCAAAACAAGCATCTTCCGTTGGTCATCTTTGACCCGGATATGCTGCGAAAGGTTGTGTCTGTTATGGAAATTTTTTCTAAACATATATCCGCTCCTAGGTTTGTACCTACATTGGGAGTTACTGTTGCTATATGAAACCGGAGGTTATACTTTCTGTGCAGCCTTATACGTTGCTATAAGGTTGTTCCTGTTGTGATGTGTATCCGCTCTTAGGTATATGCCTCCCATTGGAAGTTGCGGTGACTGAACTGAACCGGAAGTGACGCTCTACACATGACGTCACTTCCGGAGTTTCACTTTCTATTTTGGGCGTTAGTATTATGGCTCAGTATACAGCGGTTAATTATGAATTTAGTTGGGGGATGTTCACCCAATTCTCAAGTCCCCTATTCGTGAGTTCTATTACCTTTACAAAAAATTGTTACAGGGAATTCTGTATATCAGTGTATAGCCTACAATATAGGCTAGATACATTTAGATTTTAGCTCGAGATCAAATACATATACTTCAAATAATCAAAAACATGTTACGGTCATTTCAATGTATAGCCCATTTTGGATCTTAAATACACCTGAATTGAGGTTTGTGGTAGAATACATATTATTAGACCAAAAAAGATATATATTACTGAGAGATAAAAAGGTAAATTAGTTGATCTGGTTGAGAATGTGTATAACCTTATTTGCCTTAATTCCTTTTTCTCTAATACTATTTGGTCCGGGAGAGAGGTCTTTATACAATAATAACATTAGCCACATGGATTATTGTAGTTTAACAATAAAAACATGGGTATAAATTTCCAGAATATTAACACATAAATGGAATATCTATTTTGTGTCAAAGATATTAGAGGAGTATATTGTAAATGTTAAAGGGTTTTGTTATTATAATAAATAACTATGCCTGTATATAAAGATTGTAGTTTGAATATTTATGATGCTATATGATAGTACTTTATTCATATCGACCATACAGGTCTTACCATCAATGTTATACATTTTGGAACTCTGAAAAATCTGTTTCATTATATTAACCTTTGTAGGATAATGTTTTAAGCCTGTGATTCAAGCATATGTGATAGAAAATAGGTTCACTAGGTCCCTATGAATAATTTTAAATCCCATATTTTATTCATACCCTTTGGGAAGCCTGTTTGAAGTTTGTGAATCCGAAATGCTTCCTTTCTATCTAGAAAGGCTAATCTATCACTTCCTGTAATTCGTTTAGTGACACAATCTATAGCTTGAAATTCAAATAAGGATTGGACATATTTTATTGTTTCATCATCAAACTTTAATCCTGGTCTGTGTCTTGCAAAGGGATCTGCCACTGGTGTTTTGGGTTCAAATGCCTCCAAAGAAAGCAGGTGTTCCCGAATGTGATCCTTTAGGGGTCTAATTGTTCTGCCTGTATATTGGCAGCCACATAATCTACATGAGATAAGATAAACCACGTAGTTCGATGCACATATCAGGTGATGATATATCTTAAATTTGTTTCTTGTTATGTTAGAGTGGAAAATATCTCCCACTCTAACATGATAACAACATTTGCATGGTCTTACCCCACATTTAAAGGTCCCATTCTTTTTACTTAGCTAATTCCTAGTAATGGATGGCTTAGTTTTTGAGAAATTCCTTTTTACAAAGTTCCCTATAGTTTCTGCTCTCCTCGACACAAATTTAACTCCCTGAGCAGGTATATTTGTTAATGATGGCTCTTTATTTAGAATGGGCAAATATATTTCTACTATTTTACAGATATTGTGGTACTGATTACTATATTTTGTAGAGAATACAAGCTTTTTATCATTTATTCCGTCCCTGGATCTGTCTGTTAAAAGATATTCTCCATCCATTGATCTAACTTGTTCAAGGGACTCTTTAAGCACATTCTCTCTATACCCTCTTTCTTTTAGCCGATTTTTTAAGTCTTCAGCATTAATATCATAATCTCTGAGACTGCTGCAATTTCTGTGCAGCCTTATAAATTGTCCCTTTGGAATAGCGTTCTTTAGATGATTAGGGTGATGAGAGTCTGATCTTAAAATTGTGTTCCCTGCAATATCCTTTCTGTAAGATTCTGTAAGTAAAATATTGTTATCAGTATCTGTCTTGATCTTAAGGTCTAAGAAAGTTATATTATCCTTAGCCCAAGTGTATGTGAACTTAAGGTTCATACTATTATCATTTAGTTCCTTAATGAATTTTTCCAACTGATTAATGCCACCCTGCCACACCATTAGGACATTGTCGATAAATCTCGTGTAAAATATGATGTTGTCCTTAAAGCTATTTAGTTCACCAAAAATTTTAAAAATCTCAAAATATCCAAGATAAATATTTGCATATGAGGGGGCAAATTTTGCCCCCATTGACGTACCTCTATTCTGCAAATAAATCTTGTCTTCAAAAACAAAATAATTATGTGTCAATAAGAATTTGACCGTATCAATCAAATAGCTAACAAAGACAACATCATATTCAGTATATAGTTTTATAACCTCCTCCAACGCAAGGAGACCTTGATGGTGCGGTATGCATGAATATAGGGACACAACATCTATAGTTAATAATAGATAGGTATCTTTCCAAGTGAAATTATCCAATTTCCTAAGTAGTTGCTTAAATATCCAGGCATATTTTTCACAATCGGTTGGAGAAATCCATCAATCCATTCCCCTAGTCTTTCACCTAGTGTCCCTATAGTTGAAATTATTGGCCTCTCAGGAGGGTTAAGGGGGTCCTTATGTATTTTCGGTATGTGTTTGAATGTAGAAATAGTAGGGAATCTTATTAATAAATGTTCAGCTGTTCTTTCATTAAGTATTCCTAGTCTTTTGCCCTCCAATAGCAACTTTTCCAATTCACTAACAAACTTTAGGGTAGGGTTAAATGTTAATCCCTTATAGGTGCTGTTATCACTAAGCTGTTTGTTGGCCTCTTTGACATAAGCAATTCTATATGTCACCGTTACTGTACCTCCTTTATCTGAATTGGTTATTACTATGTCATCACTTTGTAATTCCCTGAGGGCCTTCTATTCCTAAGTGCCTTTCCTGCTTCAATGCTATTTAGTCTAGTTATCTCTTGTTCTACTATAGTGTGGAAAGTATCTATAGTGTCACCCCTGGATTGTGAGGGGTAAAATGATTTACTAGTTACATTTATGTTACTTCTTGGAATAGTTACATTTTCTTCACTAAATCTGACACAGTCTCTGTTTAGAGAGGCCATATTAGTTCGATCACATAATTCAGTAAAGCCTTAGCATGTGAGCCGGACAGATAGCTTAGCATGCTAAGGCACTGTAGCTGAGCTCTGTAGCAACCCAAGGGTTGCAGGTTTGATCCCCGGCGAGTTCCACTCAGCCTTTCATCCTTCCGAGGTAGATAAAATGAGCAGCGCCTTGAGACCCTTATGGGTGATTACCCACGCTTTACAAGTACCCAATACATTCATACATTGTTTACCATAGGTGTATCAGTATTAATATTATTATCACCATTGTCAGTTTTATCAAAAAAATGTTTTCTCAATGTGACTTTTCTTATGAATTTATTTAAGTCCAGCAAGGTATCAAATAGATCAAAGTCATTAGAGGGGGCATAACTGAGTCCTTTGGATATAATTATATATTGTTCTTTGGTAAGAACTTTATTTAATAGATTTATCACATTTTGCCCCTCTGACTCTTTCCGTTTTTTGATCCCTTATTGGCCCTGCTGGGATATCTTGGTATTTCATCTTTAGCATTTTGTTCTGTTGACATCTTCTTATCTCATGAGTTAGGTATATTTCTTCTTGTCACCAGCTCAGATAGTGGTCTTCTATTAGAATTTTCTTTGGGTCTTGCACCTAGTTCTTTTTCTTTATCTTTATTGATTTCTGTAGATTTCACCTCTGACTCTTTTTCTATGTGTCCCTGTTCTTCCATATTAGCCTCTACTGTCAATTCTGTATCTGAATTAATTGCTGTATTGTCTGTGTCATCTGTTGAATAGTCAGTACTATTACTGCTTTCATTGAACGTGACTTTTCTATGTCCAGAATTCTTTCTTTTGTTCCGAGACTTCCTTCTCTTTCTACCATTCACCCCATTGCTATTGGTGTTCCAGTTATATACTATATTCAGTTCATAATCTTTACAATCGCAATGATATTTGTTAATTTTCCTTTCCATGATGTCCATATCCAGTTTTTCCAATGTTTCATTGCATTGTTTAACATATGCTTCATGTTTTATATCTTCCTTATGAATGTCTAGTTCTTCTTGTAATTCAGCCAAGTCTGCAAGAACTATTTCCCTTTCTTTCCTCTTTTTATTTAATAATTGTGTTAAGGAACACTTGGTTAGGGTATTGTTCCAATCTTCCATAAATTCCTTATCTTCCCTTTCATTTGCAGGGTATTTTTTCATTCTTAAGCCTCTTGGGACTTTATTTTCATCAATGTATAATTGTAGGAATTCAATCTCCCACCATAACCTTAATTCCTTTATGCTGTTTTTTTCTTTCTTTGAGAATAGATTTCCTATATCACCCTGTGTGCTGTCTTGGGTTGTGGTGTCTTTAATTAGACTCTCCAGTTTTAATATGCTTTTATACATTTTTGAATTTTATTCCAAGTTTGGTGCAGCCTGCGATTCCTTTTCCCTTTGGGACTGGAAGTTTAGTTTAGGCTAGGGGTTTTATTATTTTGGGGGGGCTTTTTTATTTTGATAGGGCTATTAGATTAGGAGTAGTGATGTCGCGAATAGTTCACCGGCGAATAGTTCCCGGCAAACATAGCTTGTTCGCGTTCGCTGCGGCGGGCGAACATATGCAATGTTCGATCCACCCCCTATTCGTCATCATTGAGTAAACTTTGACCCTGTATCTCACAGTCTGCAGACACATTTCAGCCAATCAGCAGCAGACACTCCCTCCCAGACCCTCCCAGCTCCTGGACAGCAGTCATTTTAGATTCATTCTGATCCTGCATTCTTAGTGAGAGGAGGGATAGTGTAGCTGCTGCTGATTTTATAGGGAAATTGATAGCTAGGCTAGTGTATTCAGTGTCCACATAAGTCCTGAAGGACTCATCTGATCTCTGCTGTAAGGACAGCACCCCAAAAAGCCCTTTTTAGGGCTAGAACATCAGTCTTTTTTTTTTTGCCTGTGTAATTTTGACTGTGAAACATCAGTTTGCTAGTGTAATCTAATTGCAGTTGCCTGCCTGTAGTGCCACCACTCATATCTGTTGTAACAGTAGTCTAAATTTAAAAAAAAAAAACTTTTTTGACTGTGAAACATCAGTCTGCTAGTGTAATCTAATTGCAGTTGCCTGCCTGCCAGCGTGTGTGCCAGGCCCACTTGCCCACAGTGCCACCACTCATATCTGTTGTAACAGTAGTGTAAATTTAAAAAAAAATCTTTTTTTACTGTGAAACATCAGTCTGCTAGTGTAATCTAATTGCAGTTGCCTGCCTGCCAGCGTGTGTGCCAGGCCCACTTACCCACAGTGCCACCACTCATATCTGTTGTAACATAAACACATATAAATGTGTTAGTTATGCAAAACTGGGAAATGGGTAATAAAGGGATTATCTATCTTTTAAAACAATAAAAATTCTGGTGTAGACTGTACCTTTAAACGTGGAGTTTGGTCTGTCACTGTGAAGCGGGTGTAGCCCTTACACTACCTGATCAATACAACCTCATACCTGATGTTTTAAAGCACGTTATTCCAAACAATTTAGGAACATTAGGTGATTTATGCCCTTTATGGCTTAAAACCAGACTCTGCATCAACTATGTAATTTTCCATGGGAGTTTTGCCATGGATCCCCCTCCAGCATGCCACAGTCCAGGTGTTAGTCCCCTTGAAACAACTTTTCTATCATTATTGTGGCCAGAAAGAGTCCCTCTTGGTTTTAAAGTTTGCCTGCCTATTGAAGTCAATGACGGTTCGCCCGGTTCGCCCGTTTGCGAACAGTTGAGGAAGTTTGAGTCCGCCGTTTGCGAACCTAAATTTTTAGGTTTGCGACATCACTAATTAGGAGTAATTTGTTTCTATTTTTGATCATTCCTTTTTATTATTTTTTGTAATTTAGATAAATGTATTTTTTTTAAATTTAATTTATTTAATTTTATTGTAATAGGTGTTAGTGTAACTCAGGTTAGGTTTTATTTTACAGGTAAATTTGTGTTTATTTTAACTAGCAGATTAGGGGTGTTTAGACTCGGGTTTATGTTAGGGTTTTAGGTATAAACATACATTTTCTTTCCCCATAGACATCAATTGCGGAGCTTTACGCTCCGCGATTGCAGGTGTTAGACTTTTTTTAGCTGGCTCTCCACATTGATGTCTATGGGGAAATCGTGCACAAGCACGTCAAAGCAGCTCAAAGCAGCGCTTGTATTTGTGTGCGGTATGGAGCTCAACGCAACCATATTGCCCGCAAACGCTGGGTTTTTGCAAACCTGTAATAGCAGCGCTATTAAAGGTGAGCGGTGGAAATAACTTGCAAGTTATTAGCGAGCAACTCATAACGCAAAACTCGTAATCTGGCTGATTGAGTGCAATTACGCTCAACAGCGCTACATTTTTTGAGCTCCACTTACAATCTAGCCCTTTGTGTTTAATGCCCTTTACGTATTTTGAGGTCTCTTTTTAAATTATATATATTGTATTATTTCAGAGCTCAAGGTAAAAAATCAGCGCAGCCACATTTGCAAGCATTTTACAGGCTGAACATAAAAGCGTAGTGTGTGAGCGCCAGACTCAGCTAACTGCATTGGCTCAGATATTGAGATTGTGCTAACTCCTTCTCCCCTTAGACTTCTATGGGGCATGATGAAAAAATGCCTTTTACTTATCAGTCATGCGCTAACCCGACACTGCGCTAAAGCCGAAGATGCTTTAGCAATACTTCACATACCTATGTTCTTCACCTATAAGAAAATGTTATTTTTAAACAGATATTTCTATTTGTGTATAGGATTATTTTTTTTTTTTGTCAAATATATATCTATATCTACATTTATATGGATAAATACATTTATAGAAAGTGATGTCGGTCACGTTAACCCTTCTCTGGTAAATGCATGGACTTATGAAGTCAACGATATTGCATGTCAGGTCCAGCGCTATCTTTGGCAACCCACTTGTAATTTGTCTCTAAAGAGGCATCAAACGCAACATTTACTTCTATTATCAATTTCCTTAGTTCTGATGTTATTCTTTGTTCAAGAGATACCTAGGCAGGTAGTGTGCACATGTCTGGAGCACTATAAAATGCCAGGTTTTTAATATGCAAAAATAGGAAAAAAACAAACAAACAATATGAATGTAAGATTATTTTTCCATCTGTAACGTAATCTTCCAACAAACAGAATTTTTTTTAATTATTAGGTACATTTTAAATAAAAATAAAATAAAAAATACAACACCTAGATTGCAAAAGTCCATCCAACTAATACTTTGTGGAAGCACCATTTGTATTTATTACAGCAGCAAGTCTTTGTGAATAAGTTTCTATTAACTTTCCACAACTAGACTTTCAAATTTATCCCACTCTTCTTCTCAAAAAAGTTCATGTTCCTTCAAATTGTGAGGGGATCTCCTATGTAAAGCTTTCTTTAGGTTTTCAATGGAATTGAGCTTTGGTCTCTTACTGGGCCATTCTAAGACTTTGATTTTCCTTTTCTGAAGCCTTGGTCAACTTGGATGTGTGCTTTGAGTCATTGTCATGTTGGAATGTAAAATTATTCTTTCTATTTAGCTTACTGACAGAGGCCAGCAGGTTTGTGCCAAGTAATATTTAGATTTATATCTTGACAAGAGATCCAGCTAAAGAGAAGCAGCCCTAAAGCATGATTATGCTACCACCACTATGCTTTAAAGTCGGTGTTCCTTGGGCGATAAGTTTTATTGGCTTTGCACCAAACATAGGTTTTACGATTTAGGGCAAATAGTTCAACCGTTGTCTCTTCAGACCATAGCACATTTTCCCACATGGTTTGGGATCACTGAATTAATCTTTTGGCATACTTTAGACAGGCATTGAAATAAAAAATGGTTTCTTTCTTGCCATCCCACCACATCGCTCATACATTTTTAACATCCACAACAAGGCAAGTGAGTCTCTCTAGGGCAGCATGTGTGTGAAGCTTCCCACCATTGACTACCCATCTCTGAAGGACAAATGCATTGCCACAGTGAACCAGATATGTGTGTTTAATCCTCTCCTGGGGGCTTTAAACACAGAGTGGTTGATCACACTCTTGCACTCGTTTTCAGCAGATAAAGATGTCTTAACTTTAGCCGAACTTTAGCTGAACTTTTATTATCAGTGTGTTTTACGAGTGACCACAAACCTAAAATGTCTCTTCCATTAAAACCCCTAAAGTTTGGCATTGTTACCTCCCAAAGGCAACACAAAATCATTATCTGCATCATTTATATCACAATTTTGTAATACAAAAATAAAATGAGCATGATTAACAACAAACAAAATGTTGATTTCAGGGTTGTGTTATATCACAGGTGGAATAGTCTGTATGTTGATTGATGTTAATAGACGACATATGTGAAATTAACCTGTTGTGCTCCAAAACCGTAGAAATATGTTGGTATGAGGCCTTTTTTTCAAAGGTCTTGTGGACCTGATCCGACAGTGCAGATCGGGTCCACAAGACCTCGCTGAATGTGGAGAGCAATACGCTCTCAATATTCAGCATTGCACCAGCAGCTCACTGCAGACTCGCGGCCAATCGGCCGCCAGCAGGGAGGTGTCAATCAACCCGATCGTACTCGATCGGGTTGAATTGTGGTGATTCCTGTCCGCCTGCTCAGAGCCGGTGGACAGGGTTATGGAGCAGCGGTCTTTAGACCGCTGCTTCATAACCACTGTTTCTGGCGAGTCTGAAGACTCGCCAGAAACACAGGCCCGCAAGCTCCATTCAGAGCTTGATAAATGGGCCTCTATGTCTCTTTAAGGGACTTGAAAAAGGGCAATATCAGAAAAGTGGGCATGTGTGTTTTTGGGGGGTTATTAATTTGGCTAATTGTTATTAGTACAAAAGTGCTTATTATTACTTTTTAAACTTTAATTGATTAAGTTTTTTTTTATTTATTTTGTGAATTTGCTTCCTTACACCATCTTATATTGCAGGTGTGATGTGAGTGTGCTTTGCCTATATGCAACACCGATGTTTTAACAAAGTGTTTTAGGAGTACTCAGGAATAAGTGTAAAAGTGTTGTATGGGGTTTATCAAGTCCCGTTATCTGTGTGTTGTTAAGGAACAAGCATTTGGATTGTGATCAGGAAAACAGGACTGGCAAGGGACAGTCTACTCCAGAATTTGTATTGTTTAAAAATATAGGTAATACCTTTATTACCCATTCCCCAGTTTTGCACAACCGACACTGCTATATCAATATATATTTCTTTCATGTAATTAGCAAGAGTCCATGAGCTAGTGACGTATGGGATATACATTCTTACCAGGAGGGGCAAAGTTTCCCAAACCTCAAAATGCCTATAAATACACCCCTCACCACACCCACAATTCAGTTTTACAAACTTTGCCTCCGATGGAGGTGGTGAAGTAAGTTTGTGCTAGATTCTACGTTGATATGCGCTCCGCAGCAAGTTGGAGCCCGGTTTTCCTCTCAGCGTGCAGTGAATGTCAGAGGGATGTGAAGAGAGTATTGCCTATTTGAATGCAGTGATCTCCTTCTACGGGGGCTATTTCATAGGTTCTCTGTTATCGGTCGTAGAGATTCATCTCTTACCTCCCTTTTCAGATCGACGATATACTCTTATATATACCATTACCTCTGCTGATTCTCGTTTCAGTACTGGTTTGGCTTTCTACAAACATGTAGATGAGTGTCCTGGGGTAAGTAAATCTTATTTTCTGTGACACTCTAAGCTATGGTTGGGCACTTTGTTTATAAAGTTCTAAATATATGTATTCAAACATTTATTTGCCTTGACTCAGAATGTTCAACTTTCCTTATTTTTCAGACAGTCAGTTTCATATTTGGGATAATGCATTTGAATTAATCATTTTTTTCTTACCTTCAAAAAATTTGACTCTTTTTTCCCTGTGGGCTGTTAGGCTCGCGGGGGCTGAAAATGCTTCATTTTATTGCGTCATTCTTGGCGCAGACTTTTTTGGCGCAAAAATTCTTTTCCGTTTCCGGCGTCATACGTGTCGCCGGAAGTTGCGTCATTTTTTTGACGTTATTTTGCGCCAAAGATGTCGGCGTTCCGGATGTGGCGTCATTTTGGCGCCAAAAGCATTTAGGCGCCAAATAATGTGGGCGTCTGATTTGGCGCTAAAAAATATGGGCGTCGCTTTTATCTCCACATTATTTAAGTCTCATTTTTTATTGCTTCTGGTTGCTAGAAGCTTGTTCTTTGGCATTCTTTCCCATTCCTGAAACTGTCATTTAAGGAATTTGATCAATTTTGCTTTATATGTTGTTTTTTCTCTTACATATTGCAAGATGTCTCACGTTGCATCTGAGTCAGAAGATACTACAGGAAAATCGCTGTCTAGTGCTGGATCTACCAAAGCTAAGTGTATCTGCTGTAAACTTTTGGTAGCTATTCCTCCGGCTGTTGTTTGTATTGATTGTCATGACAAACTTGTTAAAGCAGATAATATTTCCTTTAGTAATGTACCATTGCCTGTTGCAGTTCCCTCAACATCTAAGGTGCAGAATGTTCCTGATAACATAAGAGATTTTGTTTCTGAATCCATAAAGAAGGCTATGTCTGTTATTTCTCCTTCTAGTAAACATAAAAAATCTTTTAAAACTTCTCTCCCTACAGATGAATTTTTAAATGAACATCATCATTCTGATTCTGATGACTCTTCTGGTTCAGAGGATTCTGTCTCAGAGGTTGATGCTGATAAATCTTCATATTTATTTAAAATGGAATTTATTCGTTCTTTACTTAAAGAAGTACTAATTGCTTTAGAAATCGAGGATTCTGGTCCTCTTGATACTAATTCTAAACATTTGGATAAGGTATTTAAAGCTCCTGTGGTTATTCCAGAAGTTTTTCCTGTTCCTAATGCTATTTCTGCAGTAATTTCCAAAGAATGGGATAAATTGGGTAATTCATTTACTCCTTCTAAACGTTTCAAGCAATTATATCCTGTGCCGTCTGACAGATTAGAATTTTGGGACAAAATCCCTAAGGTTGATGGGGCTATTTCTACCCTTGCTAAACGTACTACTATTCCTACGTCAGATGGTACTTCGTTTAAGGATCCTTTAGATAGGAAAATTGAATCCTTTCTAAGAAAAGCTTATCTGTGTTCAGGTAATCTTCTTAGACCTGCTATATCTTTGGCTGATGTTGCTGCAGCTTCAACTTTTTGGTTGGAAACTTTAGCGCAACAAGTAACACATCATGATTCTCATGATATTATTATTCTTCTTCAGCATGCTAATAATTTTATCTGTGATGCCATTTTTGATATTATCAGAGTTGATGTCAGGTTTATGTCTCTAGCGATTTTAGCTAGAAGAGCTTTATGGCTTAAAACTTGGAGTGCTGATATGGCTTCTAAATCAACTCTACTTTCTATTTCTTTCCAGGGTAACAAATTATTTGGTTCTCAGTTGGATTCTATTATTTCAACTGTTACTGGTGGGAAAGGAACTTTTTTACCACAGGATAAAAAATCTAAAGGTAAAAACAGGGCTAATAATCGTTTTCGTTCCTTTCGTTTCAACAAAGAACAAAAGCCTGATCCTTCATCCTCAGGAGCAGTTTCAGTTTGGAAACCATCTCCAGTCTGGAATAAATCCAAGCCAGCTAGAAAGGCAAAGCCTGCTTCTAAGTCCACATGAAGGTGCGGCCCTCATTCCAGCTCAGCTGGTAGGGGGCAGGTTACGTTTTTTCAAGGAAATTTGGATCAATTCTGTTCACAATCTTTAGATTCAGAACATTGTTTCAGAAGGGTACAGAATTGGTTTCAAGATGAGACCTCCTGCAAAGAGATTTTTTCTTTCCCGTGTCCCAGTAAATCCAGTAAAAGCTCAAGCATTTCTGAATTGTGTTTCAGATCTAGAGTTGACTGGAGTAATTATGCCAGTTCCAGTTCCGGAACAGGGGATGGGGTTTTATTCAAATCTCTTCATTGTACCAAAGAAGGAGAATTCCTTCAGACCAGTTCTGGATCTAAAAATATTGAATCGTTATGTAAGGATACCAACGTTCAAGATGGTAACTGTAAGGACTATCTTGCCTTTTGTTCAGCAAGGGAATTATATGTCCACAATAGATTTACAGGATGCATATCTGCATATTCCGATTCATCCAGATCATTATCAGTTCCTGAGATTCTCTTTTCTGGACAAGCATTACCAGTTTGTGGCTCTGCCGTTTGGCCTAGCTACAGCTCCAAGAATTTTTACAAAGGTTCTCGGTGCCCTTCTGTCTGTAATCAGAGAACAGGGTATTGTGGTATTTCCTTATTTGGACGATATCTTGGTACTTGCTCAGTCTTTACATTTAGCAGAATCTCATACGAATCGACTTGTGTTGTTTCTTCAAGATCATGGTTGGAGGATCAATTTACCAAAAAGTTCATTGATTCCTCAGACAAGGGTAACCTTTCTGGGTTTCCAGATGGATTCAGTGTCCATGACTCTGTCTTTAACAGACAAGAGACGTCTAAAATTAATTACAGCTTGTCGAAACCTTCAGTCACAATCATTCCCTTTGGTAGCCTTATACATGGAAATTCTAGGTCTTATGACTGCTGCATCGGACGCGATCCCCTTTGCTCGTTTTCACATGCGACCTCTTCAGCTCTGTATGCTGAATCAATGGTGCAAGGATTACACAAAGATATCTCAATTAATATCTTTAAAACCGATTGTTCGACACTCTCTAACGTGGTGGACAGATCACCATCGTTTAATTCAGGGGGCTTCTTTTGTGCTTCCGACCTGGACTGTAATTTCAACAGATGCAAGTCTCACAGGTTGGGGAGCTGTGTGGGGATCTCTGACGGCACAAGGAGTTTGGGAATCTCAGGAGGTGAGATTACCGATCAATATTTTAGAACTCCGTGCAATTTTCAGAGCTCTTCAGTTTTGGCCTCTTCTGAAGAGAGAATCGTTCATTTGTTTTCAGACAGACAATGTCACAACTGTGGCATACATCAATCATCAAGGAGGGACTCACAGTCCTCTGGCTATGAAAGAAGTATCTCAAATTTTGGTTTGGGCGGAATCCAGCTCCTGTCTAATCTCTGCGGTTCATATCCCAGGTATAGACAATTGGGAAGCAGATTATCTCAGTCGCCAAACGTTGCATCCGGGCGAATGGTCTCTTCACCCAGAGGTATTTCTTCAGATTGTTCAAATGTGGGAACTTCCAGAAATAGATCTGATGGCGTCTCATCTAATCAAGAAACTTCCCAGGTATCTGTCCAGATCTCGGGATCCTCAGGCGGAGGCAGTGGATGCATTATCACTTCCTTGGAAGTATCATCCTGCCTATATCTTTCCGCCTCTAGTTCTTCTTCCAAGAGTAATCTCCAAGATTCTGAAGGAATGCTCTTCCACCTCTGCCGCCTCTTGCCAACCGTGGACTCTTCCGTTAAGACCAGACCTTCTGTCTCAAGGTCCTTTTTTCCATCAGGATCTGAAATCCTTAAATTTAAAGGTATGGAGATTGAACGCTTGATTCTTGGTCACAGAGGTTTCTCTGACTCTGTGATTAATACTATGTTACAGGCTCGTAAATCTGTATCTAGAGAGATATATTATAAAGTCTGGAAGACTTATATTTCTTGGTGTCTTTCTCATCATTTTTCTTGGCATTCTTTTAGAATACCGAGAATATTACAGTTTCTTCAGGATGGTTTAGATAAGGGTTTGTCCGCAAGTTCCTTGAAAGGACAAATCTCTGCTCTTTTTCACAGAAAGATTGCTATTCTTCCTGATATTCATTGTTTTGTACAAGCTTTGGTTCGTATAAAGCCTGTCATTAAGTCAATTTCTCCTCCTTGGAGTTTGAATTTGGTTCTGGGGGCTCTTCAAGCTCCTCCATTTGAACCTATGCATTCATTGGACATTAAATTACTTTCTTGGAAAGTTTTGTTCCTTTTGGCCATCTCTTCTGCCAGAAGATTTTCTGAATTATCTGCTCTTTCTTGTGAGTCTCCTTTTCTGATTTTTCATCAGGATAAGGCGGTGTTGCGAACTTCTTTTGAATTTTTACCTAAAGTTGTGAATTCCAACAACATTAGTAGAGAAATTGTGGTTCCTTCATTATGTCCTAATCCTAAGAATTCTAAGGAGAAATCGTTGCATTCTTTGGATGTTGTTAGAGCTTTGAAATATTATGTTGAAGCTACTAAATCTTTCCGAAAGACTTCTAGTCTATTTGTTATCTTTTCCGGTTCTAGAAAAGGCCAGAAAGCTTCTGCCATTTCTTTGGCATCTTGGTTGAAATCTTTAATTCATCTTGCCTATGTTGAGTCGGGTAAAACTCCGCCTCAGAAAATTACAGCTCATTCTACTAGGTCAGTTTCTACTTCCTGGGCGTTTAGGAATGAAGCTTCGGTTGATCAGATTTGCAAAGCAGCAACTTGGTCCTCTTTGCATACTTTTACTAAGTTCTACCATTTTGATGTATTTTCTTCTTCTGAAGCAGTTTTTGGTAGAAAAGTACTTCAGGCAGCGGTTTCAGTTTGAATCTTCTGCTTATGTTTTTTCATTAAACTTTATTTTGGGTGTGGATTATTTTCAGCAGGAATTGGCTGTCTTTATTTTGTCCCTCCCTCTCTAGTGACTCTTGTGTGGAAAGATCCACATCTTGGGTAGTCATTATCCCATACGTCACTAGCTCATGGACTCTTGCTAATTACATGAAAGAAAACATAATTTATGTAAGAACTTACCTGATAAATTCATTTCTTTCATATTAGCAAGAGTCCATGAGGCCCGCCCTTTTTTGTGGTGGTTATGATTTTGTATATAGCACAATTATTCCAATTCCTTATTTTATATGCTTTCGCACTTTTTTATCACCCCACTTCTTGGCTATTCGTTAAACTGAATTGTGGGTGTGGTGAGGGGTGTATTTATAGGCATTTTGAGGTTTGGGAAACTTTGCCCCTCCTGGTAGGAATGTATATCCCATACGTCACTAGCTCATGGACTCTTGCTAATATGAAAGAAATGAATTTATCAGGTAAGTTCTTACATAAATTATGTTTTTATCTCTGTGATTACCTCTGTATCTAAGCCTCTGCAAACTGCCCCATATTTCAATTCTTTTGACAGTCTTGCATTTTAGCCAATCAGTGCTGACTCATAAATCATTCCACGGTAGTGAGTACAATGTTATCTATATGGCACACATGAACTAGTGCTGTTTAGCTGTGAAAAACTGTCCAAATGCACTGAGACAAGAGGTGGCTTCAAGCGATTAAAAATTAGCACATATGCCTAACTAACGGCTAGATTTGGAGTTTGGCGGTAAAAGGGCTGTTAACGCTCCGCGGGTTTTTTTCTGGCCGCACCATAAATTTAACTCTGGTATCGAGAGTTCAAACAAATGCTGCGTTAGGCTCCAAAAAAGGAGCGTAGAGCATATTTACCGCAAATGCAACTCTCGATACCAGAGTTGCTTACGGACGCGGCCGGCCTCAAAAACGTGCTCGTGCACGATTCTCCCATAGGAAACAATGGGGCTGTTTGAGCTGAAAAAAAACCTAACACCTGCAAAAAAGCAGCGTTCAGCTCCTAACGCAGCCCCATTGTTTCCTATGGGGAAACACTTCCTACGTCTGCACCTAACACTCTAACATGTACCCCGAGTCTAAACACCCCTAGCCTTACACTTATTAACCCCTAATCTGCCGCCCCCGCTATCGCTGACCCCTGCATTACACTTTTAACCCCTAATCTGCCGCTCCGTAAACCGCCGCCACCTACGTTATACTTATGTACCCCTAATCTGCTGCCCCTAACCCCGCCGACCCCTATATTATATTTATTAACCCCTAATCTGCCCCCCACAACGTCGCCGACACCTACCTACACTTATTAACCCCTAATCTGCCGAGCGGACCTGAGCGCTACTATAATAAAGTTATTAACCCCTAATCCGCCTCACTAACCCTATCATAAATAGTATTAACCCCTAATCTGCCCTCCCTAACATCGCCGACACCTACCTTCAATTATTAACCCCTAATCTGCCGACCGGAGCTCACCGCTATTCTAATAAATGTATTAACCCCTAAAGCTAAGTCTAACCCTAACACTAACACCCCCCTAAGTTAAATATAATTTTTATCTAACGAAATAAATTAACTCTTATTAAATAAATGATTCCTATTTAAAGCTAAATACTTACCTGTAAAATAAATCCTAATATAGCTACAATATAAATTACATTTATATTATAGCTATTTTAGGATTAATATTTATTTTACAGGTAACTTTTTATTTATTTTAACCAGGTACAATAGCTATTAAATAGTTAAGAACTATTTAATAGTTACCTAGTTAAAATAATTACAAATTTACCTGTAAAATAAATCCTAACCTAAGATATAATTAAACCTAACACTACCCTATCAATAAAATAATTAAATAAACTACCTACAATTACCTACAATTAACCTAACACTACACTATCAATAAATTAATTAAACACAATTGCTACAAATAAATACAATTAAATAAACTATCTAAAGTACAAAAAATAAAAAAGAACTAAGTTACAGAAAATAAAAAAATATTTACAAACATAAGAAAAATATTACAACAATTTTAAACTAATTACACCTACTCTAAGCCCCCTAATAAAATAACAAAGACCCCCAAAATAAAAAATTCCCTACCCTATTCTAAAATACAAAAATTACAAGCTCTTTTACCTTACCAGCCCTGAACAGGGCCCTTTGCGGGGCATGCCCCAAGAATTTCAGCTCTTTTGCCTGTAAAAAAAAACATACAATACCCCCCCCCCCAACATTACAACCCACCACCCACATACCCCTAATCTAACCCAAACCCCCTTAAATAAACCTAACACTAATCCCCTGAAGATCTTCCTACCTTGTCTTCACCATCCAGGTATCACCGATCCGTCCTGGCTCCAAGATCTTCATCCAACCCAAGCGGGGGTTGGCGATCCATAATCCGGTGCTCCAAAGTCTTCCTCCTATCCGGCAAGAAGAGGACATCCGGACCGGCAAACATCTTCTCCAAGCGGCATCTTCTATGTTCTTCCATCCGATGACGACCGGCTCCATCTTGAAGACCTCCAGCGCGGATCCATCCTCTTCTTCCGACGACTAGACGACGAATGACGGTTCCTTTAAGGGACGTCATCCAAGATGGCGTCCCTCGAATTCCGATTGGATGATAGGATTCTATCAGCCAATCGGAATTAAGGTAGGAATATTCTGATTGGCTGATGGAATCAGCCAATCAGAATCAAGTTCAATCCGATTGGCTGATCCAATCAGCCAATCAGATTGAGCTCGCATTCTATTGGCTGATCGGAACAGCCAATAGAATGCGAGCTCAATCTGATTGGCTGATTGGATCAGCCAATCGGATTGAACTTGATTCTGATTGGCTGATTCCATCAGCCAATCAGAAAATTCCTACCTTAATTCCGATTGGCTGATAGAATCCTATCATCCAATCGGAATTCGAGGGACGCCATCTTGGATGACGTCCCTTAAAGGAACCGTCATTCGTCGTCTAGTCGTCGGAAGAAGAGGATGGATCCGCGCTGGAGGTCTTCAAGATGGAGCCGGTCGTCATCGGATGGAAGAACATAGAAGATGCCGCTTGGAGAAGATGTTTGCCGGTCCGGATGTCCTCTTCTTGCCGGATAGGAGGAAGACTTTGGAGCACCGGATTATGGATCGCCAACCCCCGCTTGGGTTGGATGAAGATCTTGGAGCCAGGACGGATCGGTGATACCTGGATGGTGAAGACAAGGTAGGAAGATCTTCAGGGGATTAGTGTTAGGTTTATTTAAGGGGGTTTGGGTTAGATTAGGGGTATGTGGGTGGTGGGTTGTAATGTTGGGGGGGGGGTATTGTATGTTTTTTTTTACATGCAAAAGAGCTGAAATTCTTGGGGCATGCCCCGCAAAGGGCCCTGTTCAGGGCTGGTAAGGTAAAAGAGCTTGTAATTTTTGTATTTTAGAATAGGGTAGGGAATTTTTTATTTTGGGGGTCTTTGTTATTTTATTAGGGGGCTTAGAGTAGGTGTAATTAGTTTAAAATTGTTGTAATATTTTTCTTATGTTTGTAAATATTTTTTTATTTTCTGTAACTTAGTTCTTTTTTATTTTTTGTACTTTAGATAGTTTATTTAATTGTATTTATTTGTAGCAATTGTGTTTAATTAATTTATTGATAGTGTAGTGTTAGGTTAATTGTAGGTAATTGTAGGTAGTTTATTTAATTATTTTATTGATAGGGTAGTGTTAGGTTTAATTATATCTTAGGTTAGGATTTATTTTACAGGTAAATTTGTAATTATTTTAACTAGGTAACTATTAAATAGTTCTTAACTATTTAATAGCTATTGTACCTGGTTAAAATAAATACAAAGTTACCTGTAAAATAAATATTAATCCTAAAATAGCTATAATATAAATGTAATTTATATTGTAGCTATATTAGGATTTATTTTACAGGTAAGTATTTAGCTTTAAATAGGAATCATTTATTTAATAAGAGTTAATTTATTTCGTTAGATAAAAATTATATTTAACTTAGGGGGGTGTTAGTGTTAGGGTTAGACTTAGCTTTAGGGGTTAATACATTTATTAGAATAGCGGTGAGCTCCGGTCGGCAGATTAGGGGTTAATAATTGAAGGTAGGTGTCGGCGATGTTAGGGAGGGCAGATTAGGGGTTAATACTATTTATGATAGGGTTAGTGAGGCGGATTAGGGGTTAATAACTTTATTATAGTAGCGCTCAGGTCCGCTCGGCAGATTAGGGGTTAATAAGTGTAGGTAGGTGTCGGCGACGTTGTGGGGGGCAGATTAGGGGTTAATAAATATAACATAGGGGTCGGCGATGTTAGGGGCAGCAGATTAGGGGTACATAGGGATAACGTAGGTGGCGGCGATTTGCGGTCGGAAGATTAGGGGTTAATTATTTTAAGTAGCTTGCGGCGACGTTGTGGGGGGCAAGTTAGGGGTTAATAAATATAATATAGGGGTCGGCGGGGTTAGGGGCAGCAGATTAGGGGTACATAAGTATAACGTAGGTGGCGGTCGGCAGATTAGGGGTTAAAAATTTTAATCGAGTGGCGGCGATGTGGGGGGACCTCGGTTTAGGGGTACATAGGTAGTTTATGGGTGTTAGTGTACTTTAGGGTACAGTAGTTAAGAGCTTTATAAACCGGCGTTAGCCAGAAAGCTCTTAACTCCTGATTTTTTCAGGCGGCTGGAATCTTGTCGTTAGAGCTCTAACGCTCACTGCAGAAACGACTCTAAATACCAGCGTTAGAAAGATCCCATTGAAAAGATAGGCTACGCAAATGGCGTAGGGGGATCTGCGGTATGGAAAAGTCGTGGCTGTAAAGTGAGCGTTAGACCCTTTAATCACTGACTCCAAATACCAGCGGGCGGCCAAAACCAGCGTTAGGAGCCTCTAACGCTGGTTTTGACGGCTACCGCCGAACTCTAAATCTAGGCCTTAATTTTGCTTTTAACAATGAATATCGACAGAACACAGCAAATTTTATGACAAAAGTAAATTGGAAAGTTTTTTTTAAAAGACATACCCTAACTTAATCATGCAGTACAGGACTATTTTTTTACTAAAAAGATAATGTAATATTTTACCGACCCAAATGCCTCCCATCATATTGATACAAAAATTACAAGAGTTTTTCCATTTAATAAGGATTCGGAGATATCTCCACTTAATAATTGGATGACTCATAAATGTTTTATACAAGGGGAATGTATTAAACAATAATCTCACATCAAAAAGCAACAACGATCAGTGTATGAAAACTTACTATCCACATTAACAGAACTGGAAAAAGCACATAAAAAATCTCTGACTAATCAACAAATACTGACTGACATGACTCATGCAAGAGAGAATCTAAATCAATATCTACAAAAACGAACACATCGTAAAGCCATATCTACTAACTCAAAATGATATGCTGAAAATAACAAAGCAGGTAAATTACTAGCTAGAACTCTCAAGAAAATACAAGTGAAACGTTTGGTACACATTATAAAAGATAGCAAGGGAAATAAGGTAGCTTCTAGCACACAAATTGCCAAATTATTTAAACAATATTATAGCTCATTATACAACTCCACACACCCATCTACAATTACACCTGCAACTCCCACCAGCTTGCTAGATAAATATCTAAGCGACACTAAGGTACCCACCATGTCCATAGATGATAGGAAACTTTTAGATTGACCAATTACGCCACAAGAAGTCAAAGATACAATAACTAACAAGTCTTCCTTAAGGTAAATCACAAGGACCGGATGGGTTCACCATAAAATATTATTCCCTTTTCCAACACACCCTCAAACCACATCTCACAACTGTGTTTAATTATATCTCTAAAGATAATCATCTACCAAAGGAAATGCTAGAAGCACACATTACAGTGCTACAAAAGCCAAGCAAGTCCCCAGATCACCCTCAAAATTATAGACCTATATCACTCTTAAACAACAATATAAAAATCTATGCAAAAATATTGGCAACGCGAATCAATAAAATTCTCCCAAAGCTAATACACAGTGACCAATCCAGATTTGTCCCTGAAAGAGAAACCAGAGACAATACCATCAAAGCATTACAATTAATCAATCATGCCCACTTCCTTCCCACACACTCTATACTATTAGCAATAGATGCTGAAAAAGCAATTGATTGGGTGAATTTATGGGTTCTTAACTGCTACACTATCGAGATTCGGCTTTAGTAAACCACTTATTGATAAAATATTAGCCCTATATCACAACCCAACAGCAAGAATAAAAGTTAATGGTAGTCTATCGGATTGCTTTACTATTCACAATGGAACCAGACAAGGTTGTCTCTTATCCCTTATACTATTTGTTTTGACTATTGAAATTTTAGCAAGTAGAATTAGAGCCAATACCAACATTAAATGTATACCCCTTAAAGAAACGTAAGAAAAACTGTCCCTTTTCGTAGATGATGTTTTATTGACTCTAACAGACCCACAACACTCATTAAATTACCTAGATAATAACTGAACATAGCAAATAGTCCTACTTTCTGGTGAATAAAAACAAATTGGAAATTATTAACATCACAATCCCGGTTTACATCATACAACAAATGCAATCAAGGACAAATTATCAGATAGTTCCTCATTCCATCAAGTATCTAGGCATATTCCTATCTCCCACCTTACAAGACATATACAATAAAAACTACCCATGCCTATTACAAACCATCAAAACCGAACTACTTTCCTGGCAACACAAACCCTTGTCATGGCTAGGCAGAGTAGCAGCAATTAAAATGACAATTCTACCAAAGTTTTTCAAAAAGCTTTCAAGCAATCCCCATCACAGTTCCAAATAGGTATTTTAAAGAGGCTCAAACTTTGATAAATAGATTAATTTGGGGAAATTTGTGACCCAGAATGTCTATTCCAATGACATATATACGGAGAAAACTTGGAGGGCTGGGAGTGCCACACCTAGTACCTAATACTATTATCAAGCCACCCACTTGGTAAGCATATGGAATTGGCATAAAGGAAGGGAGAATAAACAATGGATAGGAATAGAAGAGGATTGTGTATTGCATCATAATTTGGGAGGCCTATGAGGCCTTTACAAAAATGAAAGAAATATTACTAAAGACAAATACCCACTTATATTTGAAACCCTTTCAGTATGGAACACAATCTTAAGGAAAAAAAAAACATATCATCAATACCATCCCCACTCACCCCCTCCTAGGAAACCCAAATCTAGGGAAAAAATCTAGGAAAAAAGTAGAGCCAGATTACTCCATATTTCTAAACAATATCCCAATCTATAAAATCTTCAAGCAAAATATGATAAAACCTTTTATAGAACTAAAAGACGAGATAGGACCTCCATTCAGACATTATTTTCAAGTGAGAGATTATCTGAACAACCATAAACAAAAACAATTTTTTTTGAGGCTAACACCGTATGAACAGTGTTGCACTACAGATCTCCCATCCAAACACCTACTATCACTGTTTTATAAAATACTACTAGATACAGGATCACACATACCACCTACATTCACCAAGAAATGGGAAAATGATCGTCAGATCTCTTTAACCTCTAACGAATGGAAGCACATATTTTTAAATACTACAAAGAGCTCTATGTCTACACTAACAGTGGAGACTAACATTAAAATACTAACAAGGTGGTATATTACACCATATAAACTACACCAGATATATCCAGAGAGGGTGTGGCGAGAGGGTTACCCTATTACATATTAGGTGGGAATGCAAATTAATAGAAGAGTTTTGGAATTTGCTACATACGATTATTACTAACCTACTAAACTGTCAAATACCAAAAACTACTTTAATTTATCTTTTAAATAACAAAGTAAAAATGGCTTGTAAATTCCGACAAGCACTCTTTACAATACTCACCAACTCTGTGAAGAAACTAATTCCACGGTATTGGAGAAAAAAACATCCCATTTCTTCCCTCACATCTTCCTCATTTGAAACCCACATGATTCACTTATTCTCTCTATACGTGTTGCAGTCATATACTGACCCCCTGTCTCCTCAACTCAATTTATAGATCACTTGGCTGCCTGGCTACCGTATTTCCTAACCCATGTCAGTAACTGTCTTTCTCACATCTCTTCCTGGATGTCCTCTTACTACCTCAAGCTAAATCTCTCCAAAACTGAGCTCCTTATTTTCCCTCCTTCTTCCAAAATCTCCAACCCCAATCTCTCTATCACTGTTGACAATGCCATCATTACCCCTACCCCGCATGCCCAATGTCTTGGGTTCACACTTGACTCAGATCTTTTTTTCACTCCTCACATTCAGTCCTTGGCTAAATCCTGCCGCTTCCACCTTAAAAACATCTCTAAAATTAGACATTTCCTTACACAAGACACAACTAAGATTTTAATCCACTCTCTCATCCTTTCCCATCTCGATTACTGCAACGCTCCTTTACAATCCATAGTGAATGTCTCTGCCAGGCTCATCTTCCTTACACGTCGCTCTTCATCTGCTGCACCTCTCTGCCAATCCCTTCATTGGCTTCCTCTTGCCTCCAGGATTAAACACAAAATTCTCACTCTGACTCGAACTCTCTGAACTCTCTGCCTCGCTCCACAAGACTCTCCCCTAGTTTTGAAAACTTCAAGAGCTCCCTAAAGACTCTACTGTTCAGGGATGCATACAACCTACACTAACCTTTCTTTATACCGTTTCCTCTCCTCCATTGCTATCCCCTTGAACCCCCTTTGCATGTAAGCCTAAGAGCCATGCTGTTTGTAGATCACCTTCATTAGAGTTGACTACAACAGTGCAACTCTTGGCAGGGCCATCTACCCGTCTGATCCCTATAAATGTTTCCTTGTATTCTGACTATGTTTATAGCATTGCGGAATCTGTTGGTGCTCTACAAATAACCGATAATAATAATAATAATAAAAGCGAGATTTTTTTCGTCATAATGGAGTTGTACTGGTCAATAGACAGAATCTAATCCATAGTAAATAAACATAACGAAGGTTCAAACCAATATAGAAAGAAGCAATCTGAAGCAGACTGAGTCACTGAGTAAAGCATTTTCTCTTTCTAAAGCTCAAAAAAGATAATACACTGATATTGGATTTTACCGGGAAGCCGCCTATTACTTACCACCCAAGTACTAATCACCACACCTTTGACCAAAAACCATAAGAATCACCATCAAATAAAGAATGATTACAATAGCCCGAAGCATAAATAAAATATTTCTATACGAATTCGTAGAAATGTACACTTATGGCTTTATCTATACCTTTTTTCCAGGTTCAATTTTCTCCTTTTTCTTAACTCCCTTTTGTTAATTTTTCAGTTCCCTTTTTTTATTTTTTTATTTCTCCTACATCATTTTAACATTCTGTAGTTTGCAGAACAAATCGACAATTTGCTGTGTTTATGAGCAATCTTCTAATGTTATTATTGGAATCAAATCATAGCTGACTATGCAAGTTATACAATATGTACCATTTGTATTGCAAATATCATTTTGTACAAGTATGCAAAATTCAATACAAATAAAAATATATATATAAAGATAATGTAATAAGTTTTACCAATAAACTATGAAAATGGCTTATTATGATTGGATCAGCATGGAAAAGGACTGATCTGGGCCAATGACATGCTGATAATTTACCAACCGATCGATTGTGATCCTCTGCATAGTTATATGAGAACAGTAATAAAATAATTAGATGCTGTAGAACGTTTAATATGTATGTCAGTGTTTTCTATAGATGTCAAAATAAAAGACATTTCTAGTTTCCATCAGTTTTTCTTTCTTAAAGAGACATGAAACCCAAAATTCTTTCATGATTCAGACAGAACATACATTTTTTTAAAAGTTTCCAATTTACTTCTATTAACAAATTTGCTTTGTTCAATTGTTATTCTTTGTTGAAGAGATATCTAGATAGGTAGAGTGTGCATGTCTGGAGCACTACATGACAGGAAATAGTGCTGCCATCTAGTGCTCATGCTAATGTATAACATTAGTACTACATGACAGGAAATAGTGCTGCCATCTAGTGCTCTTGCTAATGTATAACATTAGTACTACATGACAGGAAACAATGCTGCCATCTAGTGCTCTTGCTAATGTATAACATTAGTACTACATGACAGGAAATAGTGCTGCCATCTAGTGCTCTTGCTAATGTATAACATTAGTACTACATGACAGGAAATAGTGCTGCCATCTAGTGCTCTTGTTAATGTATAACATTAGTACTACATGACAGGAAACAATGCTGCCATCTAGTGCTCTTGCTAATGTATAATATTAGTACTACATGACAGGAAACAGTGCTGCCATCTAGTGCTCTTGCTAATGTATAACATTAGTACTACATGACAGGAAACAGTGCTGCCATCTAGTGCTCTTGCTAATGTATAACATTAGTACTACATGACAGGAAACAGTGCTGCCATCTAGTGCTCTTGCTAATGTATAACATTAGTACTACATGACAGGAAACAGTGATATAATCTAGCGCTCTTGCTAATGTATAACATTAGTACTACATGATAGGAGACAGTGCTGCCATCTAGTGCTCTTGCTAATGTATAACATTAGTACTACATGACAGGAAACAGTGCTGCCATCTAGTGCTCTTGCTAATGTATAACATTAGTACTACATGACAGGAAACAGTGCTGCCACCTAGTGCTCTTGCTAATTTTTTTTTTGTGATTGTTTACGAAATCTCCGGGACTTCCGTTGGGGGCGGTGCAGTATAGTTTACCTGCACGCAGGTGTGGTGAGAGGACGCCTTCTACCGGTTCCCTGCTCTCTGCCACGTACCTGGGTAATCCACCCCAGGTTGATGGTGGCGTTCTGCAGAGTTTGTTTCCTGCCGAGGGTTGGAAGTCCGTTGAAGCTGAATTGGCTGTGACTGCGGGGCAGTCCGAATTTTAAAATCCCTTTCACTAGGGTCATCACAGAAAGATTCGCAGGCTGGTGCTGATAATAAGCAAAGGAAGAACTCGTGCTGGGCAGTCAAGATACCTATCCCCCTGGATGGGGCTCTCTTTCTCTGGTGCAGCGGAGTCGGGAGTTGGAGTGCAGTAAGTGGCCTGTGCCGGTTAGGATAAGCCCCCGCTGGGGTTGGATACATTTCAGGACGCCAGCCGGTAAGCTAGAAGCTAAGAAAGGAAAGAAAAATCTTGTGTTGCACCTGTGGGGTTAGTGTACGCCCCATGCTCCTGGCTGTGTAGCAGGTAAGAGCTGCAGCTGTGAGAGACTTACCGCTAGATTTGGCACCGCTTGAGAACTGTGTATCTGTATACTTAATGCGCTGGTAACTGCTATTACTCGAGTTAAGGCTGTCTTGAAAAGCCCTATATACCAGGCTCCCGGCTCCGCTAAGCTTTGGGTATTATCTTGCTGAGGTCAGAGTCACTTGTACAGGGAAGGGTACAGGAGCAGGCTAAGAGAACTCCACGTTTTACAGGAGTGGTGAGAAGGCCAGTATCCTTGTTTTGCACATATCATTTGCCTGCATTTACACGGGGACACTCTTACCTGGGTCTGGGTCTACAATAAACTCCCTCTCCCCTGGAAAATCTACCGTAACACAGAGCTGTACGGCCAAGGAGGATTGGAATAAATTACCCTTTAACCTGAGGGATACATATTGAACTTTGGAGAATACAGGTGTAGTGGAGGAGGCGAGGGCGCCTGAAAGAGGCCGCAAAGGTTAGCACTGTATCTGCATTGAAGTGTGTTAAAAGCAAGTGCATTGTCTCCCATACGCTAATTCACACTTTTCAAGGAGTCCCATCACTTTACTGGACCGGTGGACTCAGACTATGATTTTTCTTTTTTTTGGAAATGTGACGATGGCGTGTAAGTAGGAAAGGAAAAAGGGAGAAAAGGGAGAGAGAAGGAGGGGGAAAGAAGAAAAAGGACTAAAAGTCAAAAGGAAGGCTAAAGACTAGCTAAGTTCATTCCAACAAGGCTAATATTGTCACTAAAGATGTTTTTGGTCTGATATGGACTGTATTAAATGAGGTGTTAACTGTATATCATTTGTGCCCTACAGGTATATTTTGAGCAAGTTTAATTTTTTGTTTAGAAATGTTTCTGTTTACAGGGGGTTGTATTGGTAAATAATGACCTTACTGTGTGGCTTAATTCCATGTATATATAGGTTGAAAAGTAGTTGAAGCTTTAATATTGGTTGGTAACTGAGTTCAGGTAAAAGACAGCTTTAGAGAGTGCTTTGGGCATCAGGCTGTAATATCACTTTGTTTGCTGTGTTTAATAATTTCACTAGCTTTTCACTAGTTTTTTTTCCTCACTTAAGTAGGGCTGGTTGTGATACCGGAGTTTTCACGCTTTGTTATTTCAATTTGTTTTTTTTTTTGTTTTTTTGTTTTTTTTCTTCCACTCCTTTAAAACATTTAAGGTTTCTTGGCAGGACCGCTGTGTCCCCTAATTACACTTTTTTTTTCTTTTTTTTTTTTCCTCCCTCTTTTCTCCTCCCTTAAAATACTTTCACTAGAATAATATTAATTCACTGTATTATAGACACATGGAAAAATTTGTGACACAGGGAAAGGTTAACTCACCAAGAATGCCTGTTAAAAAGGATAAAAAAGCTAAGCTGACAGATGCTAGTATAGAAAATATGCCTGATAATATACCTAATGAAACTTACACTCTGGTTGCCCAACTTGCTGATATTTTTACCCCCCAATTTGAGAGCATTAAAAAAGAGTTGGGGACTATTTCCGCCGACTTGAGTCTATTATCTGTTGAGGTGAGACAATTTGCCTCCCAAATGCAGGAGGCAGAGGACAGAATTTCTACACTAGAAGACAGAGTCCATATTCAAGAGGAGACTATCTCCAGTCAAGACACCAAAATTAATGCGCTACAATTACGCCTTGAGGATCTTGAGGATCGCTCAAGGCGTAATAACATTCGTATTGTAGGCCTGCCCGAGTCCCCCGAATTTGAGGATCTCATGCAATTTACAACTGTTACATTGCCCAAAGCGTTAGGGTTCCCCCCTCAGCAAATACCGCTATCCATAGAAAGAGCCCATAGAGTGGGCCCAAGAAACTCCCCTGGAAATGGTAGGGCAAAAGATAGAATGGTTATTTTTAAACTCTTAAATTTCCAGGATAAAGTGGAAATTTTCCAAATGTTTAGGAAAAGGGCCCCGTTTATGATAGGGAATAATAAAATGTTATTGTTCCAGGATTTCTCCTCTGAGACAGCGGCGAGGAGGAAGTTGATGTCCCCGTTCTGTTCCCAACTTATTAAGGCTGGACTACGTGCCTGGATGATTTATCCAGCCAAGATTATAGTAGAGGACGGGGGCAGTAGGCTGACCTTCGCGGAGGTCTCAGAGGTGAAGAACTTTATTCATGCAAAACAGGTCTAGGGGCCCGATTATTGGAGTTTTTTTTTTTCTTTTTTTTATGCTTTTTTTTTTTTAGAAGAGCTGCAAAGAATGGTATATGTTCTGGAGTGTTCTAGGGGTTTTTCCCTAGGAAAGGCTATAAGGATCCCTCCGTTAGTTAGGATGTTATTTGTGATGATCAATGCTGTTTTGTTTTTTTTTCCCTTTTTTTTTTTTTTTTTTTTTTTTTTTTTCTTTCTCGCTGTGGGCTTCCTTCCTCAGTTGCCATTTTTACTCTATTTTTTTCTCTCGACTCATATTGTGTGGGGTGATTTGCATGGCTGGGATCTGGAGATTTTGATAAAATTTGTTTTGGGATGATGTCTACAGGTAATATGAAGATTTTATCTTGGAATGTGGGAGGGGTGACATCCCCTATTAAGCGCAAATTAATAATCAAAAGACTGGGTAAATTAGTCCCGAGTATAGTGTTTTTGCAGGAAACACACCTTAAAGATAAAGAGATCCCAAAACTCAAATCTAAATGGGTTGGGGAGGTAATTGCCACCCCCTGTACGACTAGGAAAAATGGGGTAGCTATACTTTTTAATAAAGATTTTTCATATAAAGTGGTTAATATAGAAAGAGATGAGAACGCTAGATATATTCTAGTACACGTCCAAATTAATGACACAAGACTAGTACTGTGCAATATTTATGGCCCCAATAGGTTTTCTATTGGGTTTTGGGAAAAAATGAGGTCTAAGTTGTTTCCATATATTAATCAAAATTTGATTATTGGGGGAGATTTTAACATGTCTCTCTGTCCTGAACTGGAGAGACATGGGTCAAGAAATATGGCAGAATATAACAAACAAGCTAAATATTTCAAGAGATTTTCCCAAAAGTTAAAGATAGTAGACGGCTGGAGAATAAAGAACCCGGATTCTCGCACATATACGTGTGAATCTAAAGTTCATAAAACCTTTTCAAGGATTGACTTTTTATTGATTGCTGAGTCTTTATCTGTCTTAAAAACAGAGTTTTGTATAAATGATATAATGATTTCAGACCATGCTATTATTTCGGTTTCTTTTGATGCCAATTTTCAGCGTAAGGATCAGAATACGGGTTTTTTCTTCCCTAAATATCTTTTTAATAATGCGAGATTTACACAGTGGTTAAGACAAAAGTGGAAAGAATATTTTGATCATAATAGGTCTTATTATGATAAAATAGAGATATTTTGGGAAGCGGCGAAAGCTTTCCTGCGTGGGGAAATCAAGGCATATCTCTGTACAAAAAGGAAAAAAATGAATGCCCGGGAAGTACAACTGTCTAATCAGGTAAGAAATACTTATAGAAAGTTTGTTGTAGAGCATGGGGACTTTAACTGGGATAATTACATTAAAGCCAGGCAAGAGCGAGATATCTTCTTGAAAAACAAATCACAAGAAGAAGAGTTAAAGACTAGTCTTCTCTATAGTGGCATTCATGGTACCTCGGCGAAATATCTTGCAAGATTGGTACAAAATAGAAAGAGAAGGAACTTTATTCTTGCTATTCGTGAGGGAAAGCATAGATATACAGAAATGGAAGATATCAGTAAAGTGTTTTTTAAATATTATCAGGAGCTTTATACAAACCCAGATATTAATGTAATAAATCAGGAAAACTTCTGGGCTAGCATTGAGATGCCGAAGGTATCTGATATAGAATTGGTGGCGTTAAATAGCCCAATTACAGCTGATGAGATTCTTAAGGGCATTGATAAGGCTAAATTAAATAAAGCAGCGGGCCCTGATGGGCTGCCGGCAGAGTTTCTGAAAATATTGGCAGATGATATTAAATATACATTAGAAAAATTGTTTAATAGCTATTATAGTATAAATATGGTCCCGTCCAGATTTTTTTCAGCAGCAAATATTTCACTGATCTTGAAAAAGGATAAACATTCTGAGGAACTGGCTTCGTATAGACCAATCTCAGTATTAAATGCCGATTATAAAATCCTGGCGGCGATTATTTCAGAGAGGTTGTCTAAATGTCTTAATAAACTCATACATACAGATCAGGTAGGTTTTATGAAGACAAGAAATTCTTCCAAGAACATACGGAAGGTAATCAATTACTTGGATCTCGTGTGGAACTCTGAGAAAAACCCGAGTTATAGTAGAGTTGATTCAGCTATCATTACACTCGATGCTGAGAAAGCTTTTGACTCTATTGTCTGGAAACATCTTTTTAGAGTACTAGTAGAAATGGGATTTAAAGATAAGTTTGCCCAGTTTATTCAGAATTTATATAAACACCCAATATCATATCTGTTAATTAATGGGGCCCTCTCTCCTCAGATTAATCTCGGTAGAGGAACTAGACAGGGGTGTCCACTATCTCCCTTACTTTTTAATATGGCTATCGAACCATTGGCAATCTGGCTCCGAAACTCTATCAAGGGGATCGGTTTGGGGGTGCACAATCTTAAAACCCTCTTATATGCAGATGATCTGTTGATATGTGTGGAGAATACATCTCATGAAATTCCAATTATTCTAACATGCCTGGAGACATATGGTTCCTTTTCAGGTTATAAAATTAATTGTGAAAAGAGCGAACTGATGTGGATAAAAAGGTCAGCGCATAGTCTACAAAAGCTACCTTTCAAAGAAGTAGTTACATTAAAGTATTTGGGTATATTTCTTAATGCTAATCCTAAAACCTGGTATCAGATGAATTTTGCCCCTCTTATTGAAAAAATTAAATCTGACCTGGAAGTTTGGGTGCAGCTCCCGTTATCGATAACGGCAAGGGTGAATGTAATTAAAACAA
Source organism: Bombina bombina (assembly GCF_027579735.1). Lineage (NCBI taxonomy): Eukaryota > Metazoa > Chordata > Amphibia > Anura > Bombinatoridae > Bombina > Bombina bombina. The sequence continues at coordinate 1,539,442,346 of NC_069499.1, forward strand.
TTGTTTTCCCTCGCCTGCTATATCTTCTTCAAAATCTCCCTCTTTTGATCCCTAAAGGTGACATCAGAGGTATCTATAAGTCTTTTTCAAAATTTATATGGAAAAACAAGAAACCTCGTATTTCATTGGAAAAATTGATGCGACCTTGTAAAATGGCAGGTCTGGCTTTACCTAATATCTATTTATATAATATTACTATGCTGGCAAGGATCGCTGTCGATTGGTTATCGGATGCTAACATTTTTTCTACCATTGATTTGGAAAGTCATCTATCATACCCTTTCTCTTTAAAAGCCATTTTACATTGCCCAGTCAAGAAACTTCCAGCAAATGTTGCTGGTCTTGTGTCATTAAAGAATGTAGTTATGGCGTGGCAGAAGCTGTGTATTATATTAGAAATGGATTTTTCTTTTTCAGAGTTTCTGCCAATAAGGGGTAACGTAAATTTCTCTCCAGGGTTACACCAGTTAGTATTTCAGACCTGGGCTGAAAAGGGTCTCATAGTTATCCAACAGCTTTTCTCAGCTGAGGGGTCTTTATTGACGTTTGAGAATCTTAGGAATAAATTTGGTCTTCATAGTAATAATTTTTACGCGTATTTACAAATAAGACACTATATACAGGAATGGAATTGGGATGTGAGCAGGGAAGGAGAGTGGGCCGAGGTTAAGAGTTGGATGAAAATTTTCAGAGCTGGGAATACATCCATATCTTTGATGTATGATATAATGCTTGTCAAACAAAGTTTGGTTTTATTGGATAAGACTTGTGAGTCCTGGTTACCCTATCTGGCAGATATAAACACGGATAATATTATTGCAAGTTATACTATGATAAGTAAATATCAGATTCCGATGAGTTGGAGGGAAGCCCATTTTAAACTTATAAATAATTTTTATTTAACTCCGGCTAGGCTCGCAAGATTTTCTTCCCAGCTAAGCTTTGTGTGCCCACGTTGTTCATCGGGGGCAGCAGACCTGGTACATATGTACTGGTATTGTCCAAAGATCTTACAGCTCTGGAAGAGGGTGGCTTTTTGGTTTAATAAGTTGTATCAATTAAATATCACCTTAAACCTAGAGAATATATTCTTGTTGAATACCCAGAGCGTGGTCTACCCTCTAGGCCTGACTATACTAAATATTATAATCCTTTTAGTAAGACATTTAATAGCTAAAAATTGGAAGGCAAAGCGGGCCCCCTCATTTAAAGTTGTACTCCAAGAAATCCAAAATCAGATTATTTTCGAATCTTATCACACTAGGTTTCTGAAAGAGAAAAAAATTAAACAATTCTTACTCGGTTGGCTGCCCATAATTAAATCATTCCCAATTGGTACCCAAAAAGCTATTCTTTTTCCTTTCCTGAGCTCAGAAAGTTTTATGGAATTGGTCTTATTAGGAGATTTTCCTGCTGATTGGATAAGCCTTGGATAGTGCCATAGGTGGTGGTAACAGTAGGTGGGACTGAGGAAGGGAGCCTTTTTTTTTTTTTTTTTTTTTTTTTTTTTTCTTCTTCTTCTTTCTCTCCCTTTGTGCTGCCTTGCTTCCTTTTTGGTTTGTATGTTCTTTTTTTTTTTTTTTTTTTTTTTTTATTTTAAATAATGATAAAAAATCCCAGCATGGTGGTATTAATAAGGCATTTTATTTTGTAGAAGAGTATCTAATGCAAATGATAAAAGTATTGTATAGATCCGAATACAAACATGCTCATTATAAACTGATATAGTAATGGGCAATGTGCATTGTTGTATGCTTTGGTATCTTACAATTTTACTAATTGTATTGCATGTTATCACACCCTGCGTGGTGTCTTGGTTATTATGTTGTCTTTTTCTCTTTTCCTATAATACCACTTGTTGGTTATAAATAAATAAAAAAGAACATTAGTACTACATGACAGGAGACAGTGCTGCCATCTAGTGCTCTTGCTAATGTATAACATTAGTACTACATGACAGGAAATAGTGCTGACATCTAGTGGTCTTGCTAATGTATAACATTAGTACTACATGACAGGAAACAGTGCTGCCATCTAGTTCTCTTGCTAATGTATAATATTAATACTACATGACAGGAAACAGTGCTGCCATCTAGTTCTCTTGCTAATGTATAATATTAATACTACATGACAGGAAATAGTTCTGCCTACTGAACCAATAAAATGCAAGTGTTAAAAGTGGCGCTAGAAAGCTCTAAGTATTAAAAACTATGGGGAGAAACGATCCCAAATATCTGAGGTACAAATTAAAATACAATGAGGACTGACTATCAAATAAGTGGCGGGCATTAAATGGATACTGCTTAGTGGTTAATTTCTGATCTTACCCAATAAAGCCACAAGAAGAATAAAAAAAGGTGTATAAAATATAATTTACTAATAAAATAACAAATAAGCATAGAAAAACAAATACATATATTAAAATAGCAGCAACATAATTAGTGAGTTGTATGCACAATAGATATATGAAGAGAGAGCCCCGAATCAAATGGATCACAATTTGCGTATAGTAATGTCCTTTTCTTGGATCCACAAATTAATCTAAAAAGTCACTGTGAGTACCTTCCTTTTAAAACCAATAAGTATAAAATGTGATAATTATTATTCAGGTACCTTTGATGCAGCATTAAAAAATAACAGTCTTTCTTAAGACAGTGAACGATGATTTCAGGATATCCCTTTAATTACAATTGTGTTACAGTGATAGATAAAATAGTAGTGGCCAGCCACTATTTATACTTTGAGTCCCCGCTATAGAGAAGGTGTTGAAGCACAATATATCGATATATAAACACACTTTGCAGATCTATACCTCTAGGTGGATATGTGTTGTGCCTGCTATGCAGGTAATCTCACCCTTAATCGTCCGCGGTTAGATTCTGACAGGCTTCCGATATTCGTGCTTTTAATGAAGGTGGTTACTGGTCCCAGTTTTCTTCGAACTTGCGCAAATTTCCGTAGGGAACCGGTTCACTTCTCCTGCTCTTAGTACTCAAATGTACGCAGGGAGCGGTCGAATCTCTGAACTGATTTAAAAACTTTCACGTTTGGCGAATAGTCTCCTTTATAAAGTAGTGAACAAGGGAACAATCCGTCACACAGCTTTCTATGCGTTTCACCCAATTCACCCGTGAAATCATCGTTCACTGTCTTAAGAAAGACTGTTATTTTTTAATGCTGCATCAAAGGTACCTGAATAATAATTATCACATTTTATACTTATTGGTTTTAAAAGGAAGGTACCCACAGTGACTTTTTTGATTAATTGGGATCCAGCCGCAGAAAAAAGTCAGTAGTTAAGAGCTTTCTGGGCTAACGCCGGTTTATAAAGCTCTTAACTACTGTGCTCTAAAGTAAACTAACACCCATAAACTACCTATGTACCCTTAAACCGAGGTCCCCCCACATCGCCGCCACTCGATAAATTTTTTTAACCCCTAATCTGCCGACCGCCACCTACGTTATACTTATGTACCCCTAACACCGCCGACCCCTATATTATATTTATTAACCCCTAACCTGCCCCCCACAACGTCGCCGCCAGCTACCTACAATAATTAACCCCTAATCTGCTGACCGCAAAGCGCCGCCACCTACGTTATCCTTATGTACCCCTAATCTGCTGCCCCTAACACCGCCGACCCCTATATTATATTTATTAACCCCTAATCTGCCCCCTCAACGTCGCCTCCACCTGCCTACACTTATTAACCCCTAATCTGCCGAGTGGACCGCACAGCTACTATAATAAAGTTATTAACCCCTAATCCCCCTCACTCCCACCTCAATAACCCTATAATAAATAGTATTAACCCCTAATCTGCCCTCCCTAACATCGCCGACACCTAACCTCAATTATTAACCCCTAATCTGCCGACCGAATCTCGCCGCTATTGTAATAAATGGATTAACCCCTAAAGCTAAGTCTAACCCTAACACTAACACCCCCCTAAGTTAAATATAATTTAAATCTAAGAAAATAAATGAACTCTTATTAAATAAATTATTCCTATTTAAAGCTAAATACTTACCTGTAAAATAAACCCTAATATAGCTACAATATAAATTATAATTATATTATAGCTATTTTAGGGCTTATATTTATTTTACAGGTAACTTTGTATTTATTTTAACCAGGTACAATAGCTATTAAATAGTTAAGAACTATTTAATAGCTAAAATAGTTAAAATAATTACAAAATTACCTGTAAAATGAATCCTAACCTAAGTTAGAATTAAACCTAACACTACACGATCAATAAATTAATTAAATAAAATACCTACAATTATCTACAATTAAACCTAACACTACACTATCAATAAATTAATTAAATACAATATCTACAAATAAATTCAATGAAATAAACTAACTAAAGTACAAAAAATAAAAAAGAACTAAGTTACAAAAAATAAAAAAATATTTACAAACATTAGAAAAATATTACAACAATTTTAAACTAATTACACCTACTCTAAGCCCCCTAATAAAATAAAAAAGCCCCCCAAAATAAAAAAATGCCCTACCCTATTCTAAATTAAAAAAGTTCAAAGCTCTTTTACCTTACCAGCCCTGAACAGGGCCCTTTGCGGGGGATGCCCCAAAGAATTCAGCTCTTTGGCCTGTAAAAAAAAACACATACAATACCCCCCCAACAATATAACCCACCACCCACATACCCCTAATCTAACCCAAACCCCCTTTAAATAAACCTAACACTAAGCCCCTGAAGATCTTCCTACCTTATCTTCACCATACCAGGTTCACTGATCCATCCTCGGAAGTCTTGATCCTTGATCCAAGCCTCGGAAGTGTTGATCCAAGCCCAAGCGGGGGGCTGAAGAGTAGCAGCAATTAAAATGACAATTCTACCAAAGTTTTTCAAAAAGCTTTCAAGCAATCCCCATCACAGTTCCAAATAGGTATTTTAAAGAGGCTCAAACTTTGATAAATAGATTAATTTGGGGAAATTTGTGACCCAGAATGTCTATTCCAATGACATATAGACGGAGAAAACTTGGAGGGCTGGGAGTGCCACCCACTTGGTAAGCATATGGAATTGGCATAAAGGAAGGGAGAATAAACAATGGATAGGAATAGAAGAGGATTGTGTATTGCATCATAATTTGGGAGGCCTATGAGGCCTTTACAAAAATGAAAGAAATATTACTAAAGACAAATACCCACTTATATTTGAAACCCTTTCAGTATGGAACACAATCTTAAGGAAAAAAAAAACATATCATCAATACCATCCCCACTCACCCCCTCCTAGGAAACCCAAATCTAGGGAAAAAATCTAGGAAAAAAGTAGAGCCAGATTACTCCATATTTCTAAACAATATCCCAATCTATAAAATCTTCAAGCAAAATATGATAAAACCTTTTATAGAACTAAAAGACGAGATAGGACCTCCATTCAGACATTATTTTCAAGTGAGAGATTATCTGAACAACCATAAACAAAAACAATTTTTTTTGAGGCTACTAACACCGTATGAACAGTGTTGCACTACAGATCTCCCATCCAAACACCTACTATCACTGTTTTATAAAATACTACTAGATACAGGATCACACATACCACCTACATTCACCAAGAAATGGGAAAATGATCGTCAGATCTCTTTAACCTCTAACGAATGGAAGCACATATTTTTAAATACTACAAAGAGCTCTATGTCTACACTAACAGTGGAGACTAACATTAAAATACTAACAAGGTGGTATATTACACCATATAAACTACACCAGATATATCCAGAGAGGGTGTGGCGAGAGGGTTACCCTATTACATATTAGGTGGGAATGCAAATTAATAGAAGAGTTTTGGAATTTGCTACATACGATTATTACTAACCTACTAAACTGTCAAATACCAAAAACTACTTTAATTTATCTTTTAAATAACAAAGTAAAAATGGCTTGTAAATTCCGACAAGCACTCTTTACAATACTCACCAACTCTGTGAAGAAACTAATTCCACGGTATTGGAGAAAAAAACATCCCATTTCTTCCCTCACATCTTCCTCATTTGAAACCCACATGATTCACTTATTCTCTCTATACGTGTTGCAGTCATATACTGACCCCCTGTCTCCTCAACTCAATTTATAGATCACTTGGCTGCCTGGCTACCGTATTTCCTAACCCATGTCAGTAACTGTCTTTCTCACATCTCTTCCTGGATGTCCTCTTACTACCTCAAGCTAAATCTCTCCAAAACTGAGCTCCTTATTTTCCCTCCTTCTTCCAAAATCTCCAACCCCAATCTCTCTATCACTGTTGACAATGCCATCATTACCCCTACCCCGCATGCCCAATGTCTTGGGGTCACACTTGACTCAGATCTTTTTTTCCCTCCTCACATTCAGTCCTTGGCTAAATCCTGCCGCTTCCACCTTAAAAACATCTCTAAAATTAGACATTTCCTTACACAAGACACAACTAAGATTTTAATCCACTCTCTCATCCTTTCCCATCTCGATTACTGCAACGCTCCTTTACAATCCATAGTGAATGTCTCTGCCAGGCTCATCTTCCTTACACGTCGCTCTTCATCTGCTGCACCTCTCTGCCAATCCCTTCATTGGCTTCCTCTTGCCTCCAGGATTAAACACAAAATTCTCACTCTGACTCGAACTCTCTGAACTCTCTGCCTCGCTCCACAAGACTCTCCCCTAGTTTTGAAAACTTCAAGAGCTCCCTAAAGACTCTACTGTTCAGGGATGCATACAACCTACACTAACCTTTCTTTATACCGTTTCCTCTCCTCCATTGCTATCCCCTTGAACCCCCTTTGCATGTAAGCCTAAGAGCCATGCTGTTTGTAGATCACCTTCATTAGAGTTGACTACAACAGTGCAACTCTTGGCAGGGCCATCTACCCGTCTGATCCCTATAAATGTTTCCTTGTATTCTGACTATGTTTATAGCATTGCGGAATCTGTTGGTGCTCTACAAATAACCGATAATAATAATAATAATAAAAGCGAGATTTTTTTTCGTCATAATGGAGTTGTACTGGTCAATAGACAGAATCTAATCCATAGTAAATAAACATAACGAAGGTTCAAACCAATATAGAAAGAAGCAATCTGAAGCAGACTGAGTCACTGAGTAAAGCATTTTCTCTTTCTAAAGCTCAAAAAAGATAATACACTGATATTGGATTTTACCGGGAAGCCGCCTATTACTTACCACCCAAGTACTAATCACCACACCTTTGACCAAAAACCATAAGAATCACCATCAAATAAAGAATGATTACAATAGCCCGAAGCATAAATAAAATATTTCTATACGAATTCGTAGAAATGTACACTTATGGCTTTATCTATACCTTTTTTCCAGGTTCAATTTTCTCCTTTTTCTTAACTCCCTTTTGTTAATTTTTCAGTTCCCTTTTTTTATTTTTTTATTTCTCCTACATCATTTTAACATTCTGTAGTTTGCAGAACAAATCGACAATTTGCTGTGTTTATGAGCAATCTTCTAATGTTATTATTGGAATCAAATCATAGCTGACTATGCAAGTTATACAATATGTACCATTTGTATTGCAAATATCATTTTGTACAAGTATGCAAAATTCAATACAAATAAAAATATATATATAAAGATAATGTAATAAGTTTTACCAATAAACTATGAAAATGGCTTATTATGATTGGATCAGCATGGAAAAGGACTGATCTGGGCCAATGACATGCTGATAATTTACCAACCGATCGATTGTGATCCTCTGCATAGTTATATGAGAACAGTAATAAAATAATTAGATGCTGTAGAACGTTTAATATGTATGTCAGTGTTTTCTATAGATGTCAAAATAAAAGACATTTCTAGTTTCCATCAGTTTTTCTTTCTTAAAGAGACATGAAACCCAAAATTATTTCATGATTCAGACAGAACATACATTTTTTTTAAAGTTTCCAATTTACTTCTATTAACAAATTTTCTTTGTACAATTGTTATTCTTTGTTGAAGAGATATCTAGATAGGTAGAGTGTGCATGTCTGGAGCACTACATGACAGGAAATAGTGCTGGCATCTAGTGCTCTTGCTAATGTATAACATTAGTACTACATGACAGGAAATAGTGCTGCCATCTAGTGCTCTTGCTAATGTATAACATTAGTACTACATGACAGGAAACAATGCTGCCATCTAGTGCTCTTGCTAATGTATAACATTAGTACTACATGACAGGAAACAGTGCTGCCATCTAGTGCTCTTGCTAATGTATAACATTAGTACTACATGACAGAAAACAGTGCTGCCATCTAGTGCTCTTGCTAATGTATAACATTAGTACTACATGACAGGAAATAGTGCTGCCATCTAGTGCTCTTGCTAATGTATAACATTAGTACTACATGACAGGAAATAGTGCTGCCATCTAGTGCTCTTGCTAATGTATAACATTAGTACTACATGAACGGAAACAGTGCTGCCATCTAGTGCTCTTGCTAATGTATAACATTAGTACTACATGACAGGAAACAGTGCTGCCATCTAGTGCTCTTGCTAATGTATAACATTAGTACTACATGACAGGAAATAGTGCTGCCATCTAGTGCTCTTGCTTATGTATAACATTAGTACTACATGACAGGAAACAGTGCTGCCATCTAGTGCTCTTGCTAATGTATAACATTAGTACTACATGACAGGAAATAGTGCTGCCATCTAGTGCTCTTGCTAATGTATAACATTAGTACTACATGACAGGAAACAGTGCTGCCATCTAGTGCTCTTGCTAATGTATAACATTAGTACTACATGACAGGAAATAGTGCTGCCATCTAGTTCTCTTGCTAATGTATAACATTTGTACTACATGACAGGAAATAGTGCTGCCATCTAGTGCTCTTGTTAATGTATAACATTAGTACTACATGACGGGAAATAGTGCTGCCATCTAGTGCTCTTGTTAATGTATAATATTAGTACTACATGACGGGAAACAGTGCTGCCATCTAGTGCTCTTGCTAATGTATAAGATTAGTACTACATGATAGGAGACAGTGCTGCCATCTAGTGCTCTTGCTAATGTATAACATTAGTACTACATGACAGGAAACAGTGCTGCCATCTAGTGCTCTTGCTAATGTATAACATTAGTACTACATGACAGGAAACAGTGCTGCCATCTAGTGCTCTTGTTAATGTATAACATTAGTACTACATGTCAGGAAATAGTGCTGCCATCTAGTGCTCTTGCTAATGTATAACATTAGTGCTACATGACAGGAAACAGTGCTGCCATCTAGTGCTCTTGCTAATGTATAACATTAGTACTATATGACAGGAAACAGTGCTGCCATCTAGTGCTCTTGCTAATGTATAACATTAGTACTACATGACAGGAAACAGTGATATAATCTAGCGCTCTTGCTAATGTATAACATTAGTACTACATGATAGGAGACAGTGCTGCCATCTAGTGCTCTTGCTAATGTATAACATTAGTACTACATGACAGGAAACAGTGCTGCCATCTAGTGCTCTTGCTAATGTATAACATTAGTACTACATGACAGGAAACAGTGCTGCCACCTAGTGCTCTTGCTAATTTTTTTTTTGTGATTGTTTACGAAATCTCCGGGACTTCCGTTGGGGGCGGTGCAGTATAGTTTACCTGCACGCAGGTGTGGTGAGAGGACGCCTTCTACCGGTTCCCTGCTCTCTGCCACGTACCTGGGTAATCCACCCCAGGTTGATGGTGGCGTTCTGCAGAGTTTGTTTCCTGCCGAGGGTTGGAAGTCCGTTGAAGCTGAATTGGCTGTGACTGCGGGGCAGTCCGAATTTTAAAATCCCTTTCACTAGGGTCATCACAGAAAGATTCGCAGGCTGGTGCTGATAATAAGCAAAGGAAGAACTCGTGCTGGGCAGTCAAGATACCTATCCCCCTGGATGGGGCTCTCTTTCTCTGGTGCAGCGGAGTCGGGAGTTGGAGTGCAGTAAGTGGCCTGTGCCGGTTAGGATAAGCCCCCGCTGGGGTTGGATACATTTCAGGACGCCAGCCGGTAAGCTAGAAGCTAAGAAAGGAAAGAAAAATCTTGTGTTGCACCTGTGGGGTTAGTGTACGCCCCATGCTCCTGGCTGTGTAGCAGGTAAGAGCTGCAGCTGTGAGAGACTTACCGCTAGATTTGGCACCGCTTGAGAACTGTGTATCTGTATACTTAATGCGCTGGTAACTGCTATTACTCGAGTTAAGGCTGTCTTGAAAAGCCCTATATACCAGGCTCCCGGCTCCGCTAAGCTTTGGGTATTATCTTGCTGAGGTCAGAGTCACTTGTACAGGGAAGGGTACAGGAGCAGGCTAAGAGAACTCCACGTTTTACAGGAGTGGTGAGAAGGCCAGTATCCTTGTTTTGCACATATCATTTGCCTGCATTTACACGGGGACACTCTTACCTGGGTCTGGGTCTACAATAAACTCCCTCTCCCCTGGAAAATCTACCGTAACACAGAGCTGTACGGCCAAGGAGGATTGGAATAAATTACCCTTTAACCTGAGGGATACATATTGAACTTTGGAGAATACAGGTGTAGTGGAGGAGGCGAGGGCGCCTGAAAGAGGCCGCAAAGGTTAGCACTGTATCTGCATTGAAGTGTGTTAAAAGCAAGTGCATTGTCTCCCATACGCTAATTCACACTTTTCAAGGAGTCCCATCACTTTACTGGACCGGTGGACTCAGACTATGATTTTTCTTTTTTTTGGAAATGTGACGATGGCGTGTAAGTAGGAAAGGAAAAAGGGAGAAAAGGGAGAGAGAAGGAGGGGGAAAGAAGAAAAAGGACTAAAAGTCAAAAGGAAGGCTAAAGACTAGCTAAGTTCATTCCAACAAGGCTAATATTGTCACTAAAGATGTTTTTGGTCTGATATGGACTGTATTAAATGAGGTGTTAACTGTATATCATTTGTGCCCTACAGGTATATTTTGAGCAAGTTTAATTTTTTGTTTAGAAATGTTTCTGTTTACAGGGGGTTGTATTGGTAAATAATGACCTTACTGTGTGGCTTAATTCCATGTATATATAGGTTGAAAAGTAGTTGAAGCTTTAATATTGGTTGGTAACTGAGTTCAGGTAAAAGACAGCTTTAGAGAGTGCTTTGGGCATCAGGCTGTAATATCACTTTGTTTGCTGTGTTTAATAATTTCACTAGCTTTTCACTAGTTTTTTTTCCTCACTTAAGTAGGGCTGGTTGTGATACCGGAGTTTTCACGCTTTGTTATTTCAATTTGTTTTTTTTTTTGTTTTGTTTTTTTTTTTTTTGTTTTTTTTCTTCCACTCCTTTAAAACATTTAAGGTTTCTTGGCAGGACCGCTGTGTCCCCTAATTACACTTTTTTTTTCTTTTTTTTTTTTCCTCCCTCTTTTCTCCTCCCTTAAAATACTTTCACTAGAATAATATTAATTCACTGTATTATAGACACATGGAAAAATTTGTGACACAGGGAAAGGTTAACTCACCAAGAATGCCTGTTAAAAAGGATAAAAAAGCTAAGCTGACAGATGCTAGTATAGAAAATATGCCTGATAATATACCTAATGAAACTTACACTCTGGTTGCCCAACTTGCTGATATTTTTACCCCCCAATTTGAGAGCATTAAAAAAGAGTTGGGGACTATTTCCGCCGACTTGAGTCTATTATCTGTTGAGGTGAGACAATTTGCCTCCCAAATGCAGGAGGCAGAGGACAGAATTTCTACACTAGAAGACAGAGTCCATATTCAAGAGGAGACTATCTCCAGTCAAGACACCAAAATTAATGCGCTACAATTACGCCTTGAGGATCTTGAGGATCGCTCAAGGCGTAATAACATTCGTATTGTAGGCCTGCCCGAGTCCCCCGAATTTGAGGATCTCATGCAATTTACAACTGTTACATTGCCCAAAGCGTTAGGGTTCCCCCCTCAGCAAATACCGCTATCCATAGAAAGAGCCCATAGAGTGGGCCCAAGAAACTCCCCTGGAAATGGTAGGGCAAAAGATAGAATGGTTATTTTTAAACTCTTAAATTTCCAGGATAAAGTGGAAATTTTCCAAATGTTTAGGAAAAGGGCCCCGTTTATGATAGGGAATAATAAAATTTTATTGTTCCAGGATTTCTCCTCTGAGACAGCGGCGAGGAGGAAGTTGATGTCCCCGTTCTGTTCCCAACTTATTAAGGCTGGACTACGTGCCTGGATGATTTATCCAGCCAAGATTATAGTAGAGGACGGGGGCAGTAGGCTGACCTTCGCGGAGGTCTCAGAGGTGAAGAACTTTATTCATGCAAAACAGGTCTAGGGGCCCGATTATTGGAGTTTTTTTTTTTCTTTTTTTTATGCTTTTTTTTTTTTTAGAAGAGCTGCAAAGAATGGTATATGTTCTGGAGTGTTCTAGGGGTTTTTCCCTAGGAAAGGCTATAAGGATCCCTCCGTTAGTTAGGATGTTATTTGTGATGATCAATGCTGTTTTGTTTTTTTTTCCCTTTTTTTTTTTTTTTTTTTTGTTTTTTTTTCTTTCTCGCTGTGGGCTTCCTTCCTCAGTTGCCATTTTTACTCTATTTTTTTCTCTCGACTCATATTGTGTGGGGTGATTTGCATGGCTGGGATCTGGAGATTTTGATAAAATTTGTTTTGGGATGATGTCTACAGGTAATATGAAGATTTTATCTTGGAATGTGGGAGGGGTGACATCCCCTATTAAGCGCAAATTAATAATCAAAAGACTCGGTAAATTAGTCCCGAGTATAGTGTTTTTGCAGGAAACACACCTTAAAGATAAAGAGATCCCAAAACTCAAATCTAAATGGGTTGGGGAGGTAATTGCCACCCCCTGTACGACTAGGAAAAATGGGGTAGCTATACTTTTTAATAAAGATTTTTCATATAAAGTGGTTAATATAGAAAGAGATGAGAACGCTAGATATATTCTAGTACACGTCCAAATTAATGACACAAGACTAGTACTGTGCAATATTTATGGCCCCAATAGGTTTTCTATTGGGTTTTGGGAAAAAATGAGGTCTAAGTTGTTTCCATATATTAATCAAAATTTGATTATTGGGGGAGATTTTAACATGTCTCTCTGTCCTGAACTGGAGAGACATGGGTCAAGAAATATGGCAGAATATAACAAACAAGCTAAATATTTCAAGAGATTTTCCCAAAAGTTAAAGATAGTAGACGGCTGGAGAATAAAGAACCCGGATTCTCGCACATATACGTGTGAATCTAAAGTTCATAAAACCTTTTCAAGGATTGACTTTTTATTGATTGCTGAGTCTTTATCTGTCTTAAAAACAGAGTTTTGTATAAATGATATAATGATTTCAGACCATGCTATTATTTCGGTTTCTTTTGATGCCAATTTTCAGCGTAAGGATCAGAATACGGGTTTTTTCTTCCCTAAATATCTTTTTAATAATGCGAGATTTACACAGTGGTTAAGACAAAAGTGGAAAGAATATTTTGATCATAATAGGTCTTATTATGATAAAATAGAGATATTTTGGGAAGCGGCGAAAGCTTTCCTGCGTGGGGAAATCAAGGCATATCTCTGTACAAAAAGGAAAAAAATGAATGCCCGGGAAGTACAACTGTCTAATCAGGTAAGAAATACTTATAGAAAGTTTGTTGTAGAGCATGGGGACTTTAACTGGGATAATTACATTAAAGCCAGGCAAGAGCGAGATATCTTCTTGAAAAACAAATCACAAGAAGAAGAGTTAAAGACTAGTCTTCTCTATAGTGGCATTCATGGTACCTCGGCGAAATATCTTGCAAGATTGGTACAAAATAGAAAGAGAAGGAACTTTATTCTTGCTATTCGTGAGGGAAAGCATAGATATACAGAAATGGAAGATATCAGTAAAGTGTTTTTTAAATATTATCAGGAGCTTTATACAAACCCAGATATTAATGTAATAAATCAGGAAAACTTCTGGGCTAGCATTGAGATGCCGAAGGTATCTTATATAGAATTGGTGGCGTTAAATAGCCCAATTACAGCTGATGAGATTCTTAAGGGCATTGATAAGGCTAAATTAAATAAAGCAGCGGGCCCTGATGGGCTGCCGGCAGAGTTTCTGAAAATATTGGCAGATGATATTAAATATACATTAGAAAAATTGTTTAATAGCTATTATAGTATAAATATGGTCCCGTCCAGATTTTTTTCAGCAGCAAATATTTCACTGATCTTGAAAAAGGATAAACATTCTGAGGAACTGGCTTCGTATAGACCAATCTCAGTATTAAATGCCGATTATAAAATCCTGGCGGCGATTATTTCAGAGAGGTTGTCTAAATGTCTTAATAAACTCATACATACAGATCAGGTAGGTTTTATGAAGACAAGAAATTCTTCCAAGAACATACGGAAGGTAATCAATTACTTGGATCTCGTGTGGAACTCTGAGAAAAACCCGAGTTATAGTAGAGTTGATTCAGCTATCATTACACTCGATGCTGAGAAAGCTTTTGACTCTATTGTCTGGAAACATCTTTTTAGAGTACTAGTAGAAATGGGATTTAAAGATAAGTTTGCCCAGTTTATTCAGAATTTATATAAACACCCAATATCATATCTGTTAATTAATGGGGCCCTCTCTCCTCAGATTAATCTCGGTAGAGGAACTAGACAGGGGTGTCCACTATCTCCCCTACTTTTTAATATGGCTATCGAACCATTGGCAATCTGGCTCCGAAACTCTATCAAGGGGATCGGTTTGGGGGTGCACAATCTTAAAACCCTCTTATATGCAGATGATCTGTTGATATGTGTGGAGAATACATCTCATGAAATTCCAATTATTCTAACATGCCTGGAGACATATGGTTCCTTTTCAGGTTATAAAATTAATTGTGAAAAGAGCGAACTGATGTGGATAAAAAGGTCAGCGCATAGTCTACAAAAGCTACCTTTCAAAGAAGTAGTTACATTAAAGTATTTGGGTATATTTCTTAATGCTAATCCTAAAACCTGGTATCAGATGAATTTTGCCCCTCTTATTGAAAAAATTAAATCTGACCTGGAAGTTTGGGTGCAGCTCCCGTTATCGATAACGGCAAGGGTGAATGTAATTAAAACAATTGTTTTCCCTCGCCTGCTATATCTTCTTCAAAATCTCCCTCTTTTGATCGATAAAGGTGACATCAGAGGTATCTATAAGTCTTTTTCAAAATTTATATGGAAAAACAAGAAACCTCGTATTTCATTGGAAAAATTGATGCGACCTTGTAAAATGGCAGGTCTGGCTTTACCTAATATCTATTTATATAATATTACTATGCTGGCAAGGATCGCTGTCGATTGGTTATCGGATGCTAACATTTTTTCTACCATTGATTTGGAAAGTCATCTATCATACCCTTTCTCTTTAAAAGCCATTTTACATTGCCCAGTCAAGAAACTTCCAGCAAATGTTGCTGGTCTTGTGTCATTAAAGAATGTAGTTATGGCGTGGCAGAAGCTGTGTATTATATTAGAAATGGATTTTTCTTTTTCAGAGTTTCTGCCAATAAGGGGTAACGTAAATTTCTCTCCAGGGTTACACCAGTTAGTATTTCAGACCTGGGCTGAAAAGGGTCTCATAGTTATCCAACAGCTTTTCTCAGCTGAGGGGTCTTTATTGACGTTTGAGAATCTTAGGAATAAATTTGGTCTTCATAGTAATAATTTTTACGCGTATTTACAAATAAGACACTATATACAGGAATGGAATTGGGATGTGAGCAGGGAAGGAGAGTGGGCCGAGGTTAAGAGTTGGATGAAAATTTTCAGAGCTGGGAATACATCCATATCTTTGATGTATGATATAATGCTTGTCAAACAAAGTTTGGTTTTATTGGATAAGACTTGTGAGTCCTGGTTACCCTATCTGGCAGATATAAACACGGATAATATTATTGCAAGTTATACTATGATAAGTAAATATCAGATTCCGATGAGTTGGAGGGAAGCCCATTTTAAACTTATAAATAATTTTTATTTAACTCCGGCTAGGCTCGCAAGATTTTCTTCCCAGCTAAGCTTTGTGTGCCCACGTTGTTCATCGGGGGCAGCAGACCTGGTACATATGTACTGGTATTGTCCAAAGATCTTACAGCTCTGGAAGAGGGTGGCTTTTTGGTTTAATAAGTTGTATCAATTAAATATCACCTTAAACCTAGAGAATATATTCTTGTTGAATACCCAGAGCGTGGTCTACCCTCTAGGCCTGACTATACTAAATATTATAATCCTTTTAGTAAGACATTTAATAGCTAAAAATTGGAAGGCAAAGCGGGCCCCCTCATTTAAAGTTGTACTCCAAGAAATCCAAAATCAGATTATTTTCGAATCTTATCACACTAGGTTTCTGAAAGAGAAAAAAATTAAACAATTCTTACTCGGTTGGCTGCCCATAATTAAATCATTCCCAATTGGTACCCAAAAAGCTATTCTTTTTCCTTTCCTGAGCTCAGAAAGTTTTATGGAATTGGTCTTATTAGGAGATTTTCCTGCTGATTGGATAAGCCTTGGATAGTGCCATAGGTGGTGGTAACAGTAGGTGGGACTGAGGAAGGGAGCCTTTTTTTTTTTTTTTTTTTTTTTTTTTTTTTTTTCTTCTTCTTCTTCTTCTTTCTCTCCCTTTGTGCTGCCTTGCTTCCTTTTTGGTTTGTATGTTCTTTTTTTTTTTTTTTTTTTTTTATTTTAAATAATGATAAAAAATCCCAGCATGGTGGTATTAATAAGGCATTTTATTTTGTAGAAGAGTATCTAATGCAAATGATAAAAGTATTGTATAGATCCGAATACAAACATGCTCATTATAAACTGATATAGTAATGGGCAATGTGCATTGTTGTATGCTTTGGTATCTTACAATTTTACTAATTGTATTGCATGTTATCACACCCTGCGTGGTGTCTTGGTTATTATGTTGTCTTTTTCTCTTTTCCTATAATACCACTTGTTGGTTATAAATAAATAAAAAAGAACATTAGTACTACATGACAGGAGACAGTGCTGCCATCTAGTGCTCTTGCTAATGTATAACATTAGTACTACATGACAGGAAATAGTGCTGACATCTAGTGGTCTTGCTAATGTATAACATTAGTACTACATGACAGGAAACAGTGCTGCCATCTAGTTCTCTTGCTAATGTATAATATTAATACTACATGACAGGAAACAGTGCTGCCATCTAGTTCTCTTGCTAATGTATAATATTAATACTACATGACAGGAAATAGTGCTGCCTACTGAACCAATAAAATGCAAGTGTTAAAAGTGGCGCTAAAAAGCTCTAAGTATTAAAAACTATGGGGAGAAACGATCCCAAATATCTGAGGTACAAATTAAAATACAATGAGGACTGACTATCAAATAAGTGGCGGGCATTAAATGGATACTGCTTAGTGGTTAATTTCTGATCTTACCCAATAAAGCCACAAGAAGAATAAAAAAAGGTGTATAAAATATAATTTACTAATAAAATAACAAATAAGCATAGAAAAACAAATACATATATTAAAATAGCAGCAACATAATTAGTGAGTTGTATGCACAATAGATATATGAAGAGAGAGCCCCGAATCAAATGGATCACAATTTGCGTATAGTAATGTCCTTTTCTTGGATCCACAAATTAATCTAAAAAGTCACTGTGAGTACCTTCCTTTTAAAACCAATAAGTATAAAATGTGATAATTATTATTCAGGTACCTTTGATGCAGCATTAAAAAATAACAGTCTTTCTTAAGACAGTGAACGATGATTTCAGGATATCCCTTTAATTACAATTGTGTTACAGTGATAGATAAAATAGTAGTGGCCAGCCACTATTTATACTTTGAGTCCCCGCTATAGAGAAGGTGTTGAAGCACAATATATCGATATATAAACACACTTTGCAGATCTATACCTCTAGGTGGATATGTGTTGTGCCTGCTATGCAGGTAATCTCACCCTTAATCGTCCGCGGTTAGATTCTGACAGGCTTCCGATATTCGTGCTTTTAATGAAGGTGGTTACTGGTCCCAGTTTTCTTCGAACTTGCGCAAATTTCCGTAGGGAACCGGTTCACTTCTCCTGCTCTTAGTACTCAAATGTACGCAGGGAGCGGTCGAATCTCTGAACTGATTTAAAAACTTTCACGTTTGGCGAATAGTCTCCTTTATAAAGTAGTGAACAAGGGAACAATCCGTCACACAGCTTTCTATGCGTTTCACCCAATTCACCCGTGAAATCATCGTTCACTGTCTTAAGAAAGACTGTTATTTTTTAATGCTGCATCAAAGGTACCTGAATAATAATTATCACATTTTATACTTATTGGTTTTAAAAGGAAGGTACCCACAGTGACTTTTTTGATTAATTGGGATCCAGCCGCAGAAAAAAGTCAGTAGTTAAGAGCTTTCTGGGCTAACGCCGGTTTATAAAGCTCTTAACTACTGTGCTCTAAAGTAAACTAACACCCATAAACTACCTATGTACCCTTAAACCGAGGTCCCCCCACATCGCCGCCACTCAATAAATTTTTTTAACCCCTAATCTGCCGACCGCCACCTACGTTATACTTATGTACCCCTAACACCGCCGACCCCTATATTATATTTATTAACCCCTAACCTGCCCCCCACAACGTCGCCGCCAGCTACCTACAATAATTAACCCCTAATCTGCTGACCGCAAAGCGCCGCCACCTACGTTATCCTTATGTACCCCTAATCTGCTGCCCCTAACACCGCCGACCCCTATATTATATTTATTAACCCCTAATCTGCCCCCCTCAACGTCGCCTCCACCTGCCTACACTTATTAACCCCTAATCTGCCGAGTGGACCGCACAGCTACTATAATAAAGTTATTAACCCCTAATCCCCCTCACTCCCACCTCAATAACCCTATAATAAATAGTATTAACCCCTAATCTGCCCTCCCTAACATCGCCGACACCTAACCTCAATTATTAACCCCTAATCTGCCGACCGAATCTCGCCGCTATTGTAATAAATGGATTAACCCCTAAAGCTAAGTCTAACCCTAACACTAACACCCCCCTAAGTTAAATATAATTTAAATCTAAGAAAATAAATGAACTCTTATTAAATAAATTATTCCTATTTAAAGCTAAATACTTACCTGTAAAATAAACCCTAATATAGCTACAATATAAATTATAATTATATTATAGCTATTTTAGGGCTTATATTTATTTTACAGGTAACTTTGTATTTATTTTAACCAGGTACAATAGCTATTAAATAGTTAAGAACTATTTAATAGCTAAAATAGTTAAAATAATTACAAAATTACCTGTAAAATGAATCCTAACCTAAGTTAGAATTAAACCTAACACTACACGATCAATAAATTAATTAAATAAAATACCTACAATTATCTACAATTAAACCTAACACTACACTATCAATAAATTAATTAAATACAATATCTACAAATAAATACAATGAAATAAACTAACTAAAGTACAAAAAATAAAAAAGAACTAAGTTACAAAAAATAAAAAAATATTTACAAACATTAGAAAAATATTACAACAATTTTAAACTAATTACACCTACTCTAAGCCCCCTAATAAAATAAAAAAGCCCCCCAAAATAAAAAAATGCCCTACCCTATTCTAAATTAAAAAAGTTCAAAGCTCTTTTACCTTACCAGCCCTGAACAGGGCCCTTTGCGGGGGATGCCCCAAAGAATTCAGCTCTTTGGCCTGTAAAAAAAACACATACAATACCCCCCCCAACAATATAACCCACCACCCACATACCCCTAATCTAACCCAAACCCCCTTTAAATAAACCTAACACTAAGCCCCTGAAGATCTTCCTACCTTATCTTCACCATACCAGGTTCACTGATCCATCCTCGGAAGTCTTGATCCTTGATCCAAGCCTCGGAAGTGTTGATCCAAGCCCAAGCGGGGGGCTGAAGAGTAGCAGCAATTAAAATGACAATTCTACCAAAGTTTTTCAAAAAGCTTTCAAGCAATCCCCATCACAGTTCCAAATAGGTATTTTAAAGAGGCTCAAACTTTGATAAATAGATTAATTTGGGGAAATTTGTGACCCAGAATGTCTATTCCAATGACATATAGACGGAGAAAACTTGGAGGGCTGGGAGTGCCACACCTAGTACCTAATACTATTATCAAGCCACCCACTTGGTAAGCATATGGAATTGGCATAAAGGAAGGGAGAATAAACAATGGATAGGAATAGAAGAGGATTGTGTATTGCATCATAATTTGGGAGGCCTATGAGGCCTTTACAAAAATGAAAGAAATATTACTAAAGACAAATACCCACTTATATTTGAAACCCTTTCAGTATGGAACACAATCTTAAGGAAAAAAAAAACATATCATCAATACCATCCCCACTCACCCCCTCCTAGGAAACCCAAATCTAGGGAAAAAATCTAGGAAAAAAGTAGAGCCAGATTACTCCATATTTCTAAACAATATCCCAATCTATAAAATCTTCAAGCAAAATATGATAAAACCTTTTATAGAACTAAAAGACGAGATAGGACCTCCATTCAGACATTATTTTCAAGTGAGAGATTATCTGAACAACCATAAACAAAAACAATTTTTTTTGAGGCTACTAACACCGTATGAACAGTGTTGCACTACAGATCTCCCATCCAAACACCTACTATCACTGTTTTATAAAATACTACTAGATACAGGATCACACATACCACCTACATTCACCAAGAAATGGGAAAATGATCGTCAGATCTCTTTAACCTCTAACGAATGGAAGCACATATTTTTAAATACTACAAAGAGCTCTATGTCTACACTAACAGTGGAGACTAACATTAAAATACTAACAAGGTGGTATATTACACCATATAAACTACACCAGATATATCCAGAGAGGGTGTGGCGAGAGGGTTACCCTATTACATATTAGGTGGGAATGCAAATTAATAGAAGAGTTTTGGAATTTGCTACATACGATTATTACTAACCTACTAAACTGTCAAATACCAAAAACTACTTTAATTTATCTTTTAAATAACAAAGTAAAAATGGCTTGTAAATTCCGACAAGCACTCTTTACAATACTCACCAACTCTGTGAAGAAACTAATTCCACGGTATTGGAGAAAAAAACATCCCATTTCTTCCCTCACATCTTCCTCATTTGAAACCCACATGATTCACTTATTCTCTCTATACGTGTTGCAGTCATATACTGACCCCCTGTCTCCTCAACTCAATTTATAGATCACTTGGCTGCCTGGCTACCTTATTTCCTAACCCATGTCAGTAACTGTCTTTCTCACATCTCTTCCTGGATGTCCTCTTACTACCTCAAGCTAAATCTCTCCAAAACTGAGCTCCTTATTTTCCCTCCTTCTTCCAAAATCTCCAACCCCAATCTCTCTATCACTGTTGACAATGCCATCATTACCCCTACCCCGCATGCCCAATGTCTTGGGGTCACACTTGACTCAGATCTTTTTTTCACTCCTCACATTCAGTCCTTGGCTAAATCCTGCTGCTTCCACCTTAAAAACATCTCTAAAATTAGACATTTCCTTACACAAGACACAACTAAGATTTTAATCCACTCTCTCATCCTTTCCCATCTCGATTACTGCAACGCTCCTTTACAATCCATAATGAATGTCTCTGCCAGGCTCATCTTCCTTACACGTCGCTCTTCATCTGCTGCACCTCTCTGCCAATCCCTTCACTGGCTTCCTCTTGCCTCCAGGATTAAACACAAAATTCTCACTCTGACTCGAACTCTCTGAACTCTCTGCCTCGCTCCACAAGACTCTCCCCTAGTTTTGAAAACTTCAAGAGCTCCCTAAAGACTCTACTGTTCAGGGATGCATACAACCTACACTAACCTTTCTTTATACCGTTTCCTCTCCTCCATTGCTATCCCCTTGAACCCCCTTTGCATGTAAGCCTAAGAGCCATGCTGTTTGTAGATCACCTTCATTAGAGTTGACTACAACAGTGCAACTCTTGGCAGGGCCATCTACCCGTCTGATCCCTATAAATGTTTCCTTGTATTCTGACTATGTTTATAGCATTGCGGAATCTGTTGGTGCTCTACAAATAACCGATAATAATAATAATAATAAAAGCGAGATTTTTTTCGTCATAATGGAGTTGTACTGGTCAATAGACAGAATCTAATCCATAGTAAATAAACATAACGAAGGTTCAAACCAATATAGAAAGAAGCAATCTGAAGCAGACTGAGTCACTGAGTAAAGCATTTTCTCTTTCTAAAGCTCAAAAAAGATAATACACTGATATTGGATTTTACCGGGAAGCCGCCTATTACTTACCACCCAAGTACTAATCACCACACCTTTGACCAAAAACCATAAGAATCACCATCAAATAAAGAATGATTACAATAGCCCGAAGCATAAATAAAATATTTCTATACGAATTCGTAGAAATGTACACTTATGGCTTTATCTATACCTTTTTTCCAGGTTCAATTTTCTCCTTTTTCTTAACTCCCTTTTGTTAATTTTTCAGTTCCCTTTTTTTATTTTTTTATTTCTCCTACATCATTTTAACATTCTGTAGTTTGCAGAACAAATCGACAATTTGCTGTGGTTATGAGCAATCTTCTAATGTTATTATTGGAATCAAATCATAGCTGACTATGCAAGTTATACAACATGTACCATTTGTATTGCAAATATCATTTTGTACAAGTATGCAAAATTCAATACAAATAAAAATATATATATAAAAAGATAATGTAATAAGTTTTACCAATAAACTATGAAAATGGCTTATTATGATTGGATCAGCATGGAAAAGGACTGATCTGGGCCAATGACATGCTGATAATTTACCAACCGATCGATTGTGATCCTCTGCATAGTTATATGAGAACAGTAATAAAATAATTAGATGCTGTAGAACGTTTAAGCTTTTTTGCTATTGCTCTGGTATGTCAGTGTTTTCTATAGATGTCAAAATAAAATACATTTCTAGTTTCCATCAGTTTTTCTTTCTTAAAGAGACATGAAACCCAAAATTATTTCATGATTCAGACAGAACATACATTTTTTAAAAAGTTTCCAATTTACTTCTATTAACAAATTTGCTTTGTTCAATTGTTATTCTTTGTTGAAGAGATATCTAGATAGGTAGAGTGTGCATGTCTGGAGCACTACATGACAGGAAATAGTGCTGCCATCTAGTGCTCTTGCTAATGTATAACATTAGTACTACATGACAGGAAACAATGCTGCCATCTAGTGCTCTTGCTAATGTATAACATTAGTACTACATGACAGGAAACAGTGCTGCCATCTAGTGCTCTTGCTAATGTATAACATTAGTACTACATGACAGGAAACAGTGCTGCCATCTAGTGCTCTTGCTAATGTATAACATTAGTACTACATGACAGGAAATAGTGCTGCCATCTAGTGCTCTTGCTAATGTATAACATTAGTACTACATGACAGGAAATAGTGCTGCCATCTAGTGCTCTTGCTAATGTATAACATTAGTACTACATGAACGGAAACAGTGCTGCCATCTAGTGCTCTTGCTAATGTATAACATTAGTACTACATGACAGGAAACAGTGCTGCCATCTAGTGCTCTTGCTAATGTATAACATTAGTACTACATGACAGGAAATAGTGCTGCCATCTAGTGCTCTTGCTTATGTATAACATTAGTACTACATGACAGGAAACAGTGCTGCCATCTAGTGCTCTTGCTAATGTATAACATTAGTACTACATGACAGGAAATAGTGCTGCCATCTAGTGCTCTTGCTAATGTATAACATTAGTACTACATGACAGGAAACAGTGCTGCCATCTAGTGCTCTTGCTAATGTATAACATTAGTACTACATGACAGGAAATAGTGCTGCCATCTAGTTCTCTTGCTAATGTATAACATTAGTACTACATGACAGGAAATAGTGCTGCCATCTAGTGCTCTTGTTAATGTATAACATTAGTACTACATGACGGGAAATAGTGCTGCCATCTAGTGCTCTTGTTAATGTATAATATTAGTACTACATGACGGGAAACAGTGCTGCCATCTAGTGCTCTTGCTAATGTATAAGATTAGTACTACATGATAGGAGACAGTGCTGCCATCTAGTGCTCTTGCTAATGTATAACATTAGTACTACATGACAGGAAACAGTGCTGCCATCTAGTGCTCTTGCTAATGTATAACATTAGTACTACATGACAGGAAACAGTGCTGCCATCTAGTGCTCTTGTTAATGTATAACATTAGTACTACATGTCAGGAAATAGTGCTGCCATCTAGTGCTCTTGCTAATGTATAACATTAGTGCTACATGACAGGAAACAGTGCTGCCATCTAGTGCTCTTGCTAATGTATAACATTAGTACTATATGACAGGAAACAGTGCTGCCATCTAGTGCTCTTGCTAATGTATAACATTAGTACTACATGACAGGAAACAGTGATATAATCTAGCGCTCTTGCTAATGTATAACATTAGTACTACATGATAGGAGACAGTGCTGCCATCTAGTGCTCTTGCTAATGTATAACATTAGTACTACATGACAGGAGACAGTGCTGCCATCTAGTGCTCTTGCTAATGTATAACATTAGTACTACATGACAGGAAATAGTGCTGACATCTAGTGGTCTTGCTAATGTATAACATTAGTACTACATGACAGGAAACAGTGCTGCCATCTAGTTCTCTTGCTAATGTATAATATTAATACTACATGACAGGAAACAGTGCTGCCATCTAGTTCTCTTGCTAATGTATAATATTAGTACTACATGACAGGAAATAGTGCTGCCTACTGAACCAATAAAATGCAAGTGTTAAAAGTGGCGCTAAAAAGCTCTAAGTATTAAAAACTATGGGGAGAAACGATCCCAAATATCTGAGGTACAAATTAAAATACAATGAAGACTGACTATCAAATAAGTGGCGGGCATTAAATGGATACTGCTTAGTGGTTAATTTCTGATCTTACCCAATAAAGCCACAAGAAGAATAAAAAAAGGTGTATAAAATATCATTTACTAATAAAATAACAAATAAGCATAGAAAAACAAATACATATATTAAAATAGCAGCAACATAATTAGTGAGTTGTATGCACAATAGATATATGAAGAGAGAGCCCCGAATCAAATGGATCACAATTTGCGTATAGTAATGTCCTTTTCTTGGATCCACAAATTAATCTAAAAAGTCACTGTGAGTACCTTCCTTTTAAAACCAATAAGTATAAAATGTGATAATTATTATTCAGGTACCTTTGATGCAGCATTAAAAAATAACAGTCTTTCTTAAGACAGTGAACGATGATTTCAGGATATCCCTTTAATTACAATTGTGTTACAGTGATAGATAAAATAGTAGTGGCCAGCCACTATTTATACTTTTGAGTCCCCGCTATAGAGAAGGTGTTGAAGCACAATATATCGATATATAAACACACTTTGCAGATCTATACCTCTAGGTGGATATGTGTTGTGCCTGCTATGCAGGTAATCTCACCCTTAATCGTCCGCGGTTAGATTCTGACAGGCTTCCGATATTCGTGCTTTTAATGAAGGTGGTTACTGGTCCCAGTTTTCTTCGAACTTGCGCAAATTTCCGTAGGGAACCGGTTCACTTCTCCTGCTCTTAGTACTCAAATGTACGCAGGGAGCGGTCGAATCTCTGAACTGATTTAAAAACTTTCACGTTTGGCGAATAGTCTCCTTTATAAAGTAGTGAACAAGGGAACAATCCGTCACACAGCTTTCTATGCGTTTCACCCAATTCACCCGTGAAATCATCGTTCACTGTCTTAAGAAAGACTGTTATTTTTTAATGCTGCATCAAAGGTACCTGAATAATAATTATCACATTTTATACTTATTGGTTTTAAAAGGAAGGTACCCACAGTGACTTTTTTGATTAATTTGTGGATCCAAGAAAAGGACATTACTATACGCAAATTGTGATCCATTTGATTCGGGGCTCTCTCTTCATATATCTATTGTGCATACAACTCACTAAGGCCTAGATTTAGAGTTGGGCGGTAGCCGTCAAAACCAGCGTTAGAGGCTCCTAACGCTGGTTTTGGGCTACCGCCGGTATTTAGGGTCAGTCATTAAAGGGTCTAACGCTCACTTTCCAGCCGCGACTTTTCCATACCGCAGATCCCCTTACGTCATTTGCGTATCCTATCTTTTCAATGGGATGTTTCTAACGCTGATATTTAGAGTCGTGGCTGAAGTGAGCGTTAGAAATCTAACGACAAAACTCCAGCCGCAGAAAAAAGTCAGTAGTTAAGAGCTTTCTGGGCTAACGCCGGTTTATAAAGCTCTTAACTACTGTGCTCTAAAGTAAACTAACACCCATAAACTACCTATGTACCCTTAAACCGAGGTCCCCCCACATCGCCGCCACTCGATAAATTTTTTTAACCCCTAATCTGCCGACCGCCACCTACGTTATACTTATGTACCCCTAACACCGCCGACCCCTATATTATATTTATTAACCCCTAACCTGCCCCCCACAACGTCGCCGCCAGCTACCTACAATAATTAACCCCTAATCTGCTGACCGCAAAGCGCCGCCACCTACGTTATCCTTATGTACCCCTAATCTGCTGCCCCTAACACCGCCGACCCCTATATTATATTTATTAACCCCTAATTTGCCCCCCTCAACGTCGCCTCCACCTGCCTACACTTATTAACCCCTAATCTGCCGAGTGGACCGCACAGCTACTATAATAAAGTTATTAACCCCTAATCCCCCTCACTCCCACCTCAATAACCCTATAATAAATAGTATTAACCCCTAATCTGCCCTCCCTAACATCGCCGACACCTAACCTCAATTATTAAACCCTAATCTGCCGACCGAATCTCGCCGCTATTGTAATAAATGGATTAACCCCTAAAGCTAAGTCTAACCCTAACACTAACACCCCCCTAAATTAAATATAATTTAAATCTAAGAA
The DNA here is from genome assembly GCF_027579735.1 of Bombina bombina. Taxonomy (NCBI): domain Eukaryota; kingdom Metazoa; phylum Chordata; class Amphibia; order Anura; family Bombinatoridae; genus Bombina; species Bombina bombina. The sequence continues at coordinate 1,539,469,339 of NC_069499.1, forward strand.
AATAAATGAACTCTTATTAAATAAATTATTCCTATTTAAAGCTAAATACTTACCTGTAAAATAAACCCTAATATAGCTACAATATAAATTATAATTATATTATAGCTATTTTAGGGCTTATATTTATTTTACAGGTAACTTTGTATTTATTTTAACCAGGTACAATAGCTATTAAATAGTTAAGAACTATTTAATAGCTAAAATAGTTAAAATAATTACAAAATTACCTGTAAAATGAATCCTAACCTAAGTTAGAATTAAACCTAACACTACACGATCAATAAATTAATTAAATAAAATACCTACAATTATCTACAATTAAACCTAACACTACACTATCAATAAATTAATTAAATACAATATCTACAAATAAATACAATGAAATACACTAACTAAAGTACAAAAAATAAAAAAGAACTAAGTTACAAAAAATAAAAAAATATTTACAAACATTAGAAAAATATTACAACAATTTTAAACTAATTACACCTACTCTAAGCCCCCTAATAAAATAACAAAGCCCCCCAAAATAAAAAAAATGCCCTACCCTATTCTAAATTAAAAAAGTTCAAAGCTCTTTTACCTTACCAGCCCTTTGCGGGGGATGCCCCAAAGAATTCAGCTCTTTGGCCTGTAAAAAAAACACATACAATACCCCCCCCAACATTATAACCCACCACCCACATACCCCTAATCTAACCCAAACCCCCTTTAAATAAACCTAACACTAAGCCCCTGAAGATCTTCCTACCTTATCTTCACCATACCAGGTTCACCGATCCATCCTCGGAAGTCTTGATCCAAGCCTCGGAAGTGTTGATCCAAGCCCAAGCGGGGGGCTGAAGAGTGACGTCCATCCTCGGGCTGAAGTCTGGATCCAAGCGGCGGCTGAAGAACTCCATCATCGGGCTGAAGTCGGAAGTCCATCATCGGGATGAAGCCTTCTATTGGCAGGTGTCAGTGATAGCGGGGGCGGCATATTAGAGGTTAATAAGTATAAGGTTAGGGGTGTTTAGACTCGGGGTACATGTTAGGGTGTTAGGTGCAGACGTAGGAAGTGTTTCCCCATAGGAAACAATGGGGCTGCGTTAGGAGCTGAACGCGGCTTTTTTGCAGGTGTTAGGCTTTTTTTCAGCTCAAACAGCCCCATTGTTTTCTATGGGGGAATCGTGCACGAGCACGTTTTTGAAGCTGGCCACGTCTGTAAGCACCGCTGGTATCAAGAGTTGCAGTGGCGTTAAATTATGCTCTACGCTCCCTTTTTGGAGCCTAACGCACTGAAAACCCAGCCATTCTGTGAACTCTAAATACCAGCGGTATTTAAAAGGTGCGGCCAGAAAAAAGCATGCGTAGCTAACGCACCCCTTTGTCCGCAAAACTCTAAATCTAGGCGTAATTATGTTGCCGCTATTTTAATATATGTATTTGTTTTTCTATTCTTATTTGTTATTTTATTAGTAAATGATATTTTATATACCTTTTTTTATTCTTCTTGTGGCTTTATTGGGTAAGATCAGAAATTAACCCCTAAGCAGCATCCATTTTATGCCCGCCACTTATTTGATAGTCAGTCCTCATTGTATTTTAATTTGTACCTCAGATATTTGGGATCGTTTCTCCCCATAGTTTTTAATACTTAGAGCTTTTTAGCACCACTTTTAACACTTACATTTTATTTATTCACTTATAACCAGGAGGAGGTTATTATAAAAGTGGCATAAGTATTTTTAGTCCAGCGCTTAGCTTAGATGCCTTCTTTTGGCTGGCTCCTTAGCTTAGATGCCTTCTTTTTCAAATAAAGATAGCAAGAGAACAAAGAAAATTTGATAATAGTAGTAAATTAGAAAGTTGCTTAAAATTGCATGCTCTTTCTGAACCACAAAATACATTTTTTTGGGTTCAGTGTCCCTTTAAGTGATTACAAAAATTTAAATAATACACATTTCACTATGACCATGGTTATATAATCTATATTCCATTATTATTATTATTATTATTATTATTATTATTATTAATTAAAATAAATTAACTTCATATGTAGTTGGTGTACTTAATTTACTTTCAATTGTCCCAAAAGGGGAAAAAATATCCCCATAAGCATAAGTAAAAGACAGCTTTCTCTGGTTATAAATATTCTGTTAAGTTTCTTGTGCGTGTTTTCAAGATGAATCTCCAGGTAAAGTACGTGTTTTTTTTCAGCTAGGCAGCAGCATGCAATAGTGTGAATTTCATGTGACTGATAAATAAGACTGAGATTCAAATTAGCGTTGCGGAACCTGTTGGCGCTCTACAAATACCTGATAATAATAATAATAATAAATTAAAATATAGAGATAATTACCAATTGTCATCATCACTAACAGAAGAAAATAAACAGACAAACTTTCATGCTGTGATTTTGAGGCTGAAATGTCTCAAAATTTATCTTTGGGTTGAATAATCTTATTTAAAGTTGGATAACAGAATCTTATTTTTACATCTGGATATGCCCAAAATAAAAAAGTGTGATTGAGGAAATCATTAAGAAACAGGCGGAATTGCAGAAATTAAAATAAAAAGACTCTAAAAATAATAAATGTATTTAGTTTTTTTTTTTTTAAGAGTACAATATAAAACCATTTCAATATTTTCATAATATATTTTTTATTTGGTTAGAAAATATAACATCAAATAATATTTTACTTGTAATCATTTTACCTGAAGATAATTTAAAAGGCATTTTTTTTTGCATTTCATAAATTGCCTTTAAATGGACAGTCTAATCTAAAATTCTTATTGTGTAAAAAGATAGATAATCCCTTTATTACCCATTCTCCAGTTTTGCACAACCAACACAGTTATAATAATATACTTTTTACCTCTGTGATTAACTTGTATCTAAGCGTATGAAGGCTGCCTCCTTATTTCAGTACTTTTGACAGACTTGCATGTTAGGCAATAAATGTGCTTACTCTTAAATAACTCCACGGGCATGAGCACAATGTTATTTATATGGCTCATATGAACTAAAGTCCTCTAGCAGTGAAAAATTGTCAAATGGCTTCAGATAAGGGCTTAGAAATTAGCATATGAGCCTACCTAGGTTAGCTATCAACTAATGATACCAATAGAACAAAGCACATTTGATGATAAAAGTAAATTGGAAAGTTGTTTAAGAATTGCATGACCTATCTGAATCATGAAACTTTAATTCTGATTTGACTGTCCCTTTAATTTGTAATCTATGTAAAGCAATCCTCAAACTATTTTATTTCATCCAAAAATGAGCATTATAACATGTATTGCCGTTGTTCATTTAATGTAAAAATTATGTTCATGGTCTAAACAAAACAAAAAGGTTTAAAGGGACAGTACACTGTAAAATTGTTTTTCCTTTAATGTATTTTCAATGACTTGTTATACCAGCTGCAGAGTATAAAATGTATGAGTAAATTGCATTTTCAGATTTATTTGTGTATATGAAATAGCTGGTTTGTGCTTTTAAAACACAACCTATTAAAGTGGGTTGAGCTTGCAGGTAATATCAGATCTCATTATGTTATCATTTTCTGTACACACACAGAGTCTTAATTTATATTTGTCTTTAAACTACAGCTCAATACTAACAGAGAACAATGTAAAAATTAACATTTTATTACTTAAAGGGACAGTCTAGTCCAAGATAAACTTTCATGATTCAGATAGGGCATTTCATTTTAAACAACTTTCCAATTTACCTTTTTACCAATTTTGCTTTGTTCTCTTTGTATTCTTAGTTGAAAGCTAAACCTAGGAGGTTCATATGCTAATTTCTTATACCTTCAAGGCTGCCTCTTATCGGAATGCATTTTGACAGTTTTTCACCACTAGAGGGTATTAGTTCATGTGTTTCGTAAAGATAACACTGTGCTCATGCACGTGGAGTTACCTAGGAGTCAGCACTGATAGGCTAAAATGCAAGTCTGTGAACAGAACTGAAATAAGGGGCAGTTTGCAGAGGCTTAGATACAAGGTAATTACAGAGGTAAAAAAATGCTTTAATATAGCTGTGTTGGTTATGCAAAACAAGGGAATGGGTAATTAAGGGATTATCTATCTTTTAAAACAATAAAAACTCTGGTGTAGATTGTCCCTTTAACTGTCCTGCACCCCACCAGGAGTGTAATGCCTAGACTTAAGTATAGAAACGTTGAGTACAGATAAGGATACCACAGGCTAAATCAGCTATTTAATATGCCAAAATAAGGGTAAAAGAGCAACTTCTAAATGATTTAGAGCTAGATTACAAGTGGCACGCAAATTTAACGTGCACCCACAATATTTATATTCATGTACATATATATATTTAAACTTTGCTGCCCATCGCTGCGTGACTTATTCCCTTCACTGCGCTAGGTTCTCTGCCCTGACTATCGGCATGAGAATAAGGCTCCCATTGGAGCCTTTGGAAGCGCACTCTTCTGAGCACAAAGCTTCCATGCAATGCAAACGCAAGGTCGCATTCACGTTGTGTTCTACTTTTAATTCCAGCACACATTTGTGTGCGCTGGTATTACGAGTGGAGTGCAAATATCGCACTTGCGAAAGTACGCAAATTTTGAGCTACAATCTTAATCTAGCCTTTAATACACACCAGCAAAAAAAGGATCATTGGGAACAATTTAAAGGGCAGAAAATGGTTGGGTAAACTGTCCCTTTAATGCTTTAGAGGAGTATTACTATCCCATAATGAAACAGTGGGAGATCTGTGTATCAGTCACCAGTAATCAATGAATATAAACAGCTTTAAATTTTCACTAAATATAACCTATCCCTATTATTAAAAAAAAAAAATATTTATTTATTTCATATTGTAACATTTCAATGAATAAGTAATTATTGTAAAGATCATTAGAATAGTGTGTTTTATCTTTCAGAAAACCATCAACATGCAGTACAACCAGACAACCACTGAATTTCATATTCTGGCATTTGCAAATCTTGCAGGGAAACATCTTCTTTTCATTGCTTTTTTGTTCATGTATTTGACTGGAGTAATAGGAAATCTAACCATGATTTTGTTGGTTTCTATAGATACTAACTTACATACCCCTATGTATATTTTTTTGGGAAACTTATCCATCATTGATATTTGTTTTACTACAGTCACTCTTCCAAAATTGATGAATATTTTAATAAATGGACATAGATCAATGTCATTGAGACAGTGCCTAACACAGATTTACTTTTCTGCCTTCTTTTCAGGCACAGAGGTTATCTTGTTGCCCGTTATGGCATATGATCGTTACCTTGCTATCTGTAAGCCATTATCCTATCATGTTTTAATAAATACTAAAAAATGTGTTATGATTTCATTAGGTCTTTGGGTGACTGGATTTGTTAATGCATTTATTCTTACTGGGTTTGCTTCCAAGTTGTCCTTTTGTAAGACACCTACTCTTCGTCAGTTTTATTGTGATATCAAAGCTCTATCAAACATTTCATGTGACAACTCATTATTGCACAGAATAATCTCAGTTGAAACAGTTCTATTTGTCATTTTCCCATTGTTATTAAATTTAACTTCTTATATCAAAATAATCATTACTATCCTCAATATGAAGTCAATAAATAGCAAAAGAAAAGCCTTCTCCACGTGTACGTCCCACCTCACTGTACTCCTGATTTTCTATGGGACTCTTGTGTGTGTATACATGGGGTCATTTTCAGAACAAGCAGGAGATATAGACCAGGTGTTTTCTGTGTTGTACACAGCAGTGACTCCAATGCTAAACCCTTTAATATTTAGTCTAAGGAATAAAGAAGTACATAAAGCCTTCCTCAGTATTTTGCCCAATAGATGCAAATAGAAAATAGTTATGGTTCCATGTACTAAGAAGCATAAACTGCTCCGGAGCCCCTGCGGGGCAGGTTTAAATATGCGAGTCTGCTTCCCCAAATGAAGCAGCGGTCTAATGACAGCTGCTTCCTACACTCTTTGCCACACTCTTTGCCGTATGAGTCGAAGGCGTGAGGTCAGCTTCTCAACTTGGGTCCCTTAATCTTTAAGAATAAGTATTTATGTAAATTATGGTTGTTACTATTAGTAAATGTTAACAAAACACTATAAACATTATACATCTTTGTTCTTACTTGAACAATTTTGTTAAGGAATAAAAAACTTAGGGCCAGATTATGTGTGGAGTAGTGGTTTGCACTCACATTCGCTTGTTAAAGGGACAGTCTACACTAAAATTTTTATTGTTTAAAAACATAGATAACGCCTTTACTACCCATTCCCCAGCTTTGCACAAGCAACATTGTTATATTAATATACTTTTTAATTTAATCCTCAAAATGTCTGCCTAATTCTAAGCCACTATAGACAGCCTCTTAATCACATACTATTTTATTTGCTTTTCACATCAGGAGTTATCACAACACAGTACTAAATGCAAGCCAATAGATAATAAATAAAAAAAAGTCATGTGATCAGGGGGCTGTCAGATGAGGCTTAGATATAAGATAATCACAGAGCTAAAAAGTATATTAATATAACTGTGTTGGTAAAGCAAAACTGGGGAATGGGTAATAAATGGATTATCTATCTTTTAAAACAATATAAATTCTATTGTAGACTGTCCCTTTAACTTTGCTAGATCGAGAATTTTTGTGCACGTCTGGTAGCGTGTATTACAACTTAAAAATAAAAACTTTTTTGCTCGAGCGCTAACCCGACGTACGCAAAAAGCAGAACTTGGAATATCACAACCACATTAACGTATCCCCCCTAGACTTCAATGGAGTGCGAAAAGGGGGAGAAAACCTAACACCTGATCGGGTTGAACCAAGTGCTCTAACTCAATATGATTATTTTACATTCCAATGTTCTTATCTTATCAAATCATTGCAGTAGAGGAGGATTGTCTGTGGATCTTGACACCAATGAATTGATTGTCTATGGCTAAATGATTAGGATATCTTCACCTCTATTGATCTGGATAAGGACAATAAGACTTTTGTACCGGCACATAGTAGTTTATGTCAAGGTACCTAGAAGGGCAGAATTGTTTTTCATGGACTATAGTTTTGTTATGTTTTTATATTTATGTTTATTGATATGTGTTTGTTTTTATTACTTCCTTAGAAACACTTCCCCCTCTAACTCTCCTGTGTCTAGTCATTCGCGCTCCTACAAATCTCACTCTCACCTTCTGTTACTCTCACTGCTACTACTGCTTGCTGCTGGTGATGTCTCTCCTAACCCTGGCCCTGCAGCAATCACCACACTTTTACACTCTCGCTCCGTCTCCCACAGCAAAAATTCTAGGTCACGCAATACCAACAATCTCATCTCCATTAACACACAGCGCCGGACAGATAACACACACAGCCGGACAGATAGTTCAGCATGCAAAGGCACTGTTGCTGATCTCTGTAGCAACCCAAGGGTTGCCGGTTCGATCCCCGGCGAGGTCCACTCAGCCTTTCATCCTTTCGAGGTTGATAAAATGAGCAGCGCCTTGAGACCCTTACGGTGATTAGCCGCGCTTTACAAGTACCCAATACATATATAAATACATTCAATTACATAGTAACATAGTAGATAAGGTTGAAAAAAGACTGAAGTCAATCGAGTTCAACCTATACAAATCTAAAATACTTACAAACAGCTCCAGTTAAGCTTAAATAACCCCATTAAAATGTGACCCATTTAATACTAGCAATCATATCCATGAATTTTGTTTATATACAGAAATTTATCCAGACTATTTTTAAATGTATCAATGGTATTAGCATTCACTACCTCCTTTGGTAATGAGTTCCACAATTTTATTGCTCTTACAGTGAAAAAACGTTTCCGTTGCAGGAGATTAAATCTCCTTTCCTCCAACCTTAAATTATGACCTCTTGTCAGAAACAATTTTCTTGGAATAAACAGAGCTTCTGCCATCTCTGTATATGGGCCTTGAATATATTTATATAAAGTAATCATGTCACCTCTCAAGCGCCTTTTTTCTAAAGAGAACAGACCCAGTTTGGCTAGCCTCTCCTCATAGGTTAATTTCTCCAATCCCCTTATTAGCTTTGTGGCCCTTCTCTGAACTTTTTCTAGTTCTGCAATATCTTTTTTAGCAATTATATTGTATATAATACAATTATATTATTTATAAGTACCCAATACATACAGCGCCTATCCCCTCTCTTTTCTTGTGCCCTCTGGAATGCTCGCTCTGTCTGTAACAAACTTACAACTGTTCACGACCTGTTTGTTTCAAAAGCTTTTAACCTTTTAGCAATTACTGAAACCTGGCTATCTTCCTCTGACACTGCTTCCATTGCTGCTCTCACTCATGGTGGTCTTGACTTTAGCCACACACCTAGGCCAGGTGAGAGACATGGTGGCGGTGTTGGCATCTTACTCTCCCCCTCCTGCTCCTATCAGTACCTATCTCCATTTCCATTTCTCTCCTTTTCTTCCTTTGAAGTCCACTGCATCTGCCTGTTCTCCCCCCCTCTCTCTCTCTCTCTCTCTCTCTCTCAGAGTGGCAGTTATCTATCGCCCCCCTGGACCAACCTCGCAATTCCTTGACAACTTTGCTGCCTGGCTTCCTCGCCTACTCTCTACAAATACACCTACCCTAATTCTGGGGGACTTCAACATCCCTATTGACAACCCATCTGCCCCTGCTGCCTCTAAACTTCTCTCACTCACTAACTCCTTTGGCCTCTCACAATCCATCCTATTCACTACCCACCCTGATGGACACTCGATTGATCTGGTATTCTCCTATCTCTGCTTTCTCCCTCTGATGTTGCCTGTTGACCATTTCCCATCTCAGACCACCATCTGCTCACCTTTAATCCCAATATAGATGCTAAACTTACTTCCCCCTCTTGCCCCCGCACCAGTAGAAATCTGCACACTGTGGACCCTCCCCAACTCTCCAATCTTATTCATGTACGCCATTCCCACACTTCCACAATATCCTGCCCTGACCTTGCTATAACCCACTATAACAAAACTCTCTCCACTGCACTTGACACTCTCGCTCCGCCCCAACTTTGCAAAGCCCCACATCTTCAGCTCCAGCCCTGGCACTCTCAACAAACACGCCATATCTCCAAAATTTGTCAGTTTCTAAGTGCTGAAACTACTAAACAGCTAATCCACTCCCTGTAACAACTTACTAACCGGCCTCCCTCTCTCCCGCCTCTCTCCCCTCCAATTCATCCTAAATGCATCTGCCAGGTTAATCCACCTCTCTTGATGCTCTGTTTCTGCTGCACCTCTCTGTGAGTCCCTTCACTGGTTCCCCATTCACAACAGAGTTAAATTAAAAATTCTCACCCTGACCTACAAAGCCCTCACCAATGCTGCCCCACCCTACCTGTCCTCACTTATCAACAAATATACTCCTGCCAGCCCCCTTAGATCCAACAATGACCTGCTTCTTGGGTCCTCTACCATCACCTCTTCTCATGCTAGACTACAGGACTTCTCTCATGCAGCACCAACCCTCTGGAACGCACTTCCTCGTGCTGTCAGACTTGCCCCTAACTTCTCCTCCTTTAAACGTTCCCTAAAGACCTTTCTGTTCAGGGAAGCTTATCACCCGACTTACTAACAAACTAACTTCACTTAACTAACAGTTGCCCTCTATCTCCTCACTAATATCATTCTCACCTTTGCAGTCCCCACCTCCTGTTTCCCATCCTCCAACCCATCTAGATTGTAAGTTCCCACGGGAATAGGGCCCTCAATTACCCCTGTATTTTGTCTGTAAAATTTAGTTTTTTATCGTATTGTTTCTCCATTGTACTGTTATCCTTGTACCCATGGGCAGCGCTGCGGAATCTGTTGGTGCTTTATAAATAAATAATAATAATAATATTAAATATTGGCTAGATTATGAGTTTTGCATTATGAGCGGCTTGGTGCTAACTTGCAAGTTATTGTCAACGCTCACTTCCCTATAGCGCTGCTATTACAGGTTTTCATAAACCCGGCGTTAGCAGGCAATATGCAAGTGTTGAGCAAAATTGAGCTCCATACCGCACCCCAATACCAGTGCTGCTTTGAGCTGGTTTTACATGCTCGTGCACGATTTCCCCATAGACATCAATGGGGAGAGCTGGCTAAAAAAAAGCCTAACACCTACAATAAAGGAGTGTAAAGCTCCGTAACGCAGCCCCATTGATTACTATGGGGAAAGAAAATTTATGTTTACACCTAACACCCTAACATAAACCCCGAGTCTAAACACCCCTAATCTGCTGCCCCCGACATTGCCGCCACCTACATTACACTTATTAACCCCTAATCTGCCGCCCCCAATGTTGCCGCAACCTACCTACACTTATTAACCCCTAATCTGTCGCTCCCAACGTCACCGCCACTACTGTATACTAAAGTTATTAACCCATAAACCTAACCCTAAGTCTAACCCTAACCCTAACTTTAATATAATTAAAATAAATCTAAATACAAATTACTATTATTACCTAAATAATTCCTATTTAAAACTAAATACTTACCTATAAAATAAACCCTAAGATAGCTACAATATAACTAATAGTTACATTGTAGTTATCTTAGGTTTTATTTTTATTTCACAGCTAAGTTTGTATTTATTTTAACTAGGTAGATTAGTTAGTAAATATTTATTAACTATTTACTAGCTACCTAGTTAAAATAAATACAAATTTACCTGTAAAATAAAACCTAACCTGAGTTACACTAACACCTAACCTTACACTACAATTAAATAAATTACATTAATTAAATACAATTAACTAAATTACAAAAAAACAAACACTAAATTACACAAAATAAAAAAGAAATTATCAAATATTTAAACTATATACACCTAATATAATAGCCCTATCAAAATAAAAAAGCTCCCCCAAAATAAAAAAAACCCTAGCCTAAACTAAACTGCCAATAGCCCTTAAAAGGCCCTTTTGCGGGGCATTGCCCCAAAGAAATCAGCTCTTTTACCTGTAAAAAAAATACAAACAACCCCCCAACAGTAAAACCCACCACCCACCAACCAACCCCCCAAATAAAATCCTGTCTAAAAAACCTAAGCTCCCCATTGTCCTGAAAAGGAAATTTGGATGGGCATTGCCCTTAAAAGGGCATTTAGCTATTTTTCAGCCCAAACCCCTAATCTAAATTTAAAACCCACCCAATAAACCCTTAAAAAAAATAACACTAACCTCCGAAGATCCACTTACAGTTTTTGAAGACCAGACATCCATCCTCAACGAAGCGGCAGAAGTCCTCAGCGAAGCCAGCAGAAGTCTTCATCCAAGCGGGCCAAAGTCTTCATCCAAGCTGGCAGAAGTCTTCATCCAGATGGCATCTTCTATCTTCATCCATACGGCACGGAGCGGCTCCATCTTTAAGACATCCGGCGCGGGGCATCCTCTTCTGATGACGGTTAATGAAGAATGAAGGTTCCTTTAAGGGACGTCATCCAAGATGGCGTCCCTTGAATTCTGATTGGCTGATAGAATTCTATCAGCCAATCGGAATTAAAGGTGAAAAAATCCTATTGGTTGATGCAATCAGCCAATAGGATTGAGCTTCAATCCTATTGGCTGATCCAATCAGCCAATAGGATTGAGCTTGCATTCTATTGGCTGATTGGAACAGCCAATAGAATGCGAGCTCAATCCTATTGGAACTTTCATTCTTCATTAGCCGTCAATAGAAGAGGATGCTCCGCACCGGATGTCTTGAAGATGGAGCCGCTCCGCGCCGGTTGGATGAAGATAGAAGATGCCGTCTGGATGAAGACTTCTGCCGGCTTGGATGAAGACTTCGGCCCCCTTGGATGAAGACTTCTGCCGGCTTCGCTGAGGACTTCTGCCGCTTCGTTGAGGATGGATGTCCAGTCTTCAAAAACTGTAAGTGGATCTTCGGGGGTTAGTGTTAGGTTTTTTTAAGGGTTTATTGTGTGGGTTTTAATTTTAGATTAGGGGTTTGCGCTGAAAAAGAGCTAAATGCCCTACCCATCCAAATGCCCTTTTCAGGGCAATGGGGAGCTTAGGTTTTTTTAGATAGGTTTTTATTTGGGGGGTTGGTTGTGTAGGTGGTGGGTTTTACTGTTGGGGGGTATTTGTATTTTTATTTACAGGTAAAAGAGCTGATTTCTTTGGGGCAATGTCCCGCAAAAGGCCCTTTTAAAGGCTATTGGCAGTTTAGTTTAGGCTAGGTTTTTTTTTTATTTTGGGGGGCTTTTTTATTTTCATAGGGCTATTAGATTAGGTGTAATTAGTTTAAATATTTAATAATTTCTTTTTTAATTTGTGTAATTTAATTAATTGTATTTAATTAATGTAATTTATTTAATTGTAGTGTAAGGTTAGGTGTTAGTTTAAGACAGGTTAGGTTTTATTTTACAGGTAAATTTTTATTTATTTTAGCTAGGTAGCTAGTAAATAGTTAATAACTATTTACTAACTAGTCTACCTAGTTAAAATAAATACAACCTTGCCTGTGAAATAAAAATAAAACCTAAGATAGATACAATGTAACTATTAGTTATATTGTAGCTAGCTTAGGGTTTATTTTACAGTATTTAGTTTTAAATAGGAATTATTTAGTTAATGATAGTAATTTTTATTTAGATTTATTTTAATTACATTAAAGTTAGGGGTGTTAGAGTTAGATTTAGGGTTAGGTTTAGGGGTTTATAACTTTAGTATTGTGGCTGCGATTTTGGGGGCAGCAGATTAGGTGTTAATAACAGTAATGTAGGTTGCGGCGATGTTAGGTACAGCAGATGATGGGGTTAATAATATTTAACTAGTGTTTGCGATGCGGGAGTGCGGAGGTTTAGGGGTTAATATGTTTATTATAGTGATGGCGATGTCCGGAACGGCATATTAGGGGTTAATAATTTTATTTAAGTGTTTGCAATGTGGGAGGGCCTCGCTTTAGGTGTTAATAGGTTGTTTATGGGCGTTAGTGTACTTTTTAGCACTTTAGTTATGAGTTTTATGATACAGCTTTGTAGCGCAAAACTCATAACTACTGACTTTCAGTTTACGGTATGGATGTTGACGGTATAGGCTGTACCGCTTTTTTTTGGCCGGACAGGCAAACTCGTAATACCGGTGCTATAGAAGTTCCATTGAAAAAGGACTTTTTGAAAGCTGCGGTAGTTACGTTGCGTTACGGCCAAAAAAGTGTGCGGTACAGATATACCTGCAAGACTCGTAATACCAGCGGTAGTGAAAAAGGGCCTTAACGCTGCTTTTTCACTGATAACACAAGACTTGTAATCTAGCCATATGTTCATTTATTGATTTATTGGTTTTTATTATTTTACACAGTGTGATATTTAATATGTTTTTTAATGCTAGCTATAATCCATATTATTACTTGTTACCTTTTGGCACATAAGTATTTAGGTAGTTTTTATAATTTTGTAACCCCTGGGACCCTAAGATATATCTCTGTCTATTAATATTAATACTTAGCAATGATTAATGAGGGTTGTTGTTGAAAATAATTGTAATTGCTTTATGACAGAATCTGTGAAATCAACAACATTCTTACAGCATAACTTTTTAAAATTGAAACATTTTTTGGTGTGTGAACTTTTATTTTGTGCTATGCTTTGTGCTATGCTTCTGTAACCCCTTCTTACCCATCTTTGGTGAGAATGATACAGGTTGGACGGTCACCTTTGACGCTGTGGCTTCACAGGAATGACCTAAATCTCCACTGGAGTAGGGAGTCTGGGACATCTTGATTAATGTAACGTACAGTGCAATTCTCAGGGAACCCAGAACACTGAGACAATGAGTTCCCCACAACATGCAATAATAAAAGAAGCAGATAATAAAGTAACACAGAATATATTTAAATGCAAGTAGAACAACATATAAATAACATAACAGTCCCACACTTTGCAGGGTACCCTTTTCCCCAAAATAAACTGCATAAAAAAATGTCCCTTTTGGTGGTGCACATTGGGGTCCTTAGTAAATTTCAGATATCTGTTTAGTGTGAGGGATAACTGTAGCTGTTCCACTCCCGGAATCCTCCTGTAGAATGTTCTAGAAAAGGCCTGGTCCTCTGGCTGCCTTCTTCCCACTTATGTGCTGACAGTCTGAAATGACAGCTTACTCTAGTCTCAAGGTAGCTGCTTCTTACTGTGACATCAGGCTTAGTGTTTACAGCATGCAGGGTCCTGAATCATCTCAGGCAGAATCACACACACACCTTGCAGCAGATCTGAACAGCCCTGACTAAAACTTTCCTTCCAGGAAGTCTCTGAAACTGTGAGCATCTGATTGGCTCTCACTACCCTGTGATGCAGAGTTGAGCAAAGTGCAGTTAATCCCGGTAGCAAAATGACAAAGGGATCCATTCTCCCCCTGTAAAATTCCTGCCTTTCACTGGCAGGGCAGATACATTAAATAATTAAGCATCACTCCGAAACAAGTAACAAACTTGTAACAAAAGTAATCTAACAGTTGTGTTCCTGAACCTAATAATTAGGTAGATTATGAGTTGTGTGTTTGTCTTTTAACGCTGAAAAAATGGCCATTTCAGCGTTAAAACAGCAACGCAGCCATAAGTCTTGTTGATATAGCTGTACCGGAAGCCTTTTAGCCTGTAACGCAACATCAGTCCTGCACTCATAAAAATGACGTTTTTTCATAGGACCTCCATAGCGCAGCCATTATGAGTTTTGCGTTCAGGCTAAAAAGCTTGCGTTACACCCTATAACAACAAGATCCGTACCGGCATCTGAGAGCAGTAGTTATGAGTTTTACGCAACAAAACTGTTACATAAAACTCATAACTAGGGGGTCGCAAAATTGTGAATCTCCGTGAGACTTTCCCCTTGAGGGCTAAAGTGAAGGGATGATAAAATAAAGAATCAGCCAGCACATCACCCATGAGTGGATCAATCACCGGAGAGTATTAACCTGCATAACTTAAAAGCTAATCGCCTTCCAAAAGGACCTGCAGCCTTTCACAATTGCACAAGACTGAGCAGGGAATCTCCATCTTGGCTCTTAGAGACTGCAGCACTCCCGGAGTTGTGAGAGAGGCCTGTGAGAGAGGCATCAAAATAAACAGAGTGGAGATCTACACGAAGAGTCAGCAACATCGCAAGCACCCGCTACGAATGACACTCCTGTTAACATGTAACGCAACGACTGGTGAGAGCTGCTAAACCGACGAGCTATCACAGTACCTGCATGACAGAATAGCTAACCCTGTGACAACAGGCTCTAAAGAAACGACCCCTGCAACGAAACGACTGAGCAGTGTGGTAAGCACATTAAATTCATTCCAGGCAGAAGCGCTTATAGACATCAGCTTAAGGGAAGGGAGCCGGTCATATAGGAGCCTATATAGGGATCAGACAGTAACAACTTGGCCCTAAAATGCATTAATAGGACTTCCCTATACCGGATTAACCCTAAATTCGCAAGCAGGCCGTAACTTACTTGAAATAATTGCACAACTAGCAAACATAAAAATCAATAGTTATTAGCACTTCCTGCCATCTTAGGCTACCTGAAAAATACATCAATGGCATCCAAACGTCCCCCTAGAGGAGATAAGGCTAACAAATCAGCCTCAACAACTTCCACAAAATTAAACTCCTACTTTAAAACAGTAGATGCGAGTGCTACTATTTCACCTGGTTCCCCACATTCCAGTGACAGCACGCATGAGGAGGACATTGATACTGCACACCCAGACCCTCATCTCCCCATAACAAGAGCAGACTTGAAATCCCTTCAGACAAAAGAGGATTTTGCATCCTTCATGAATCAGGTCAGCCAACTCATAAAAGAAAGCTTAACAGAAGTTAAAATAGACATTACAGATTTAGGAAACAGAGTGCTTCAACTAGAGGAGCATGCAGAAGAGATCTCTGAACCAATAAACTTACATAACATGCAACTCCAGCATCAGGCCAGAGAAATAAGACAAATGCAGATGCAAATAGAAGACCTAGACAACTGCGGCAGGCGCCAAAACTTAAGGATCAGAGGGGTTTCTGAAAATATACTAGCCGCTGCATTACCACAATATCTGCAGGATCTCTTTTGCTTCCTACTAGACAGCAAAGAGGCTACTAACATATCCCTAGACAGAGTGCTCAGGGCACTAAAACCTAAACCCCAATCAAGGCACCGCCGAGGGACATCATACTCCACTGCCATAACTTCAAAGACAAAGAAAAGCTGCTGGCTGCAGCCAGAAAGAAAGTGCCAATTCATAAGGATGGTGACACAATACATATCTTTGCAGATCTCAGTCTACTAACCCTCTCTAGGCAGAGAGATGTTAGATTTCTCACCACACACCTACAGGACCACACCATTCCCTACCGCTGGGGGTTCCCCTTTGCAATTAGAGTTGTTAAAGACAATAAAGAAATTATATATAAAGATCTGGAAGACCTGAATCTTTTTTGCTCGCAGTTAAACATTCCCTTGCCAAAACAAATTCCTCAAGTGGCTGAACAAGAGGGAAATGACCTGACAACAGATCTCCCACCTTCAAAACCTCAGCGGCAGAGGTGGACCACAGTAATTAGGAAACATAAAATGGGTTCCACCATGCCCCGCCCCTCACATGCTTCTACCACTGACCCACCATGACAAATAGTTTCAGCCTGCTAGGAACCAAGACCACCTGCATGAGATCAACATTTAAAGCGGTCTCACCATCCCTTTTTGGAATCCCCTTTGCTTCAAGAACATTGAGTTCTAAAGACACCCTCCTATTTAATCAAAGAAGTGGGAAACCACTACTTTAATCTCCTGCACTTTTGATTATTTAGTATGCTCACTCATGGAGAGGACTCTTCCTTATATTAATGGAAGTCCCCTTCAATAAGAACCTCATTCAAGCCTTTCTTGGGAATCGATGGTGGTATTATACTACTGCTTCCTCCCCCCCCCCCCCAGTTTACTGTCAGGAAGCGGACTGATTTTCCTAATCCTGAGTATAGTTTTCATAAATGTTAGTTAAAATGGTTTGTAACTTATTTTATTGTTTATATAAATGTTTATTGTTTTGTTACAGTATTCCTGTAAGGTTTGGATCAACTCACTGGTACACATACCTCATATACGGTAACACTGGCACACATCTCTGCTCTCAACGATCTTTTAGAGCACACAACATCAACAGGTCCCATCAACAGAATATGGCATCACTCTATGGTAAGAAATATATAACCAACTCATTGGCAAAGCTTAAAACACAATATAGATATGACTACTAGACCAATAGTAATAATCTCGCAAAATACCAAAGGCCTGAATTCGCCCACCAAAAGATCGGTGGCCCTACAATGGTTCGCTAAACAAAAAAGTTCAGTGGTGTTTGTTCAAGAAACGCACTTCTCTCGAGCAAACAAGCCCAAATTTTCTTATAAAAACTTCCCATTAGGATTCTTTAGCTCCCATGAAAAGAAAAAAATGGAGTGGGAATCCTCCTCCATAGTTCTCTGCCCTTTAAACTGCTTCACACCGCATCAGACAAGGAAGGTAGAATCCTTATCTTAGTAGGCCTCAGACATAACAGACCAATCACATTAATTAATGTATACGCCCCTAATTCACACAAGAACAGATTTTTCAAGAAGCTTAAATCAATGATACGAGAGACACGCAAAGGCACGGTTGTAATGGGAGGGGATCTAAATACTATCATGGACCCCACACTAGACATGAAATCCTCAAACACAAACACTTTGCCGCGTTCCCCCAATTCAGTATACCACTGCATTAAATACTCCAGACTAGTAGATACATGGAGGACACAACATCCCACACAACGTAATTACACTTTCTTTTCCCATCCTTGGTCTATGTACTCCAGAATAGATCATCTATACCTTGATCAGTCTAGCCTTTCCCTACTGATAGAAACTGATATTATTCCAACAGTATGGTCAGACCATTCCATGATATCCTTGAAACTTAACTGGCCAGACTCCCCAACACACCCATTCATATAGCAAAAAACTAACATCTACTCTAGTAGAGTACTTAATACAGTACCAGAAACTCATCCTCTCTTCGTGTGGGAGGCCCATAAGGCAGTATTCCGCAGTGAATGCATCAAACATAAAGCGTATCTCAAAAAACAATACAGAGAAACAAAAGGCAAAGGCTAGAACAATACGACACCCTGCTAAACACTCTAACTACCAAACTACACACTCTAGAGATACAACATAAACTCTCCCCATCGGATCGCCCCACCCTCACTGCCCTGACTACTACAAGAAATGAACTCAGAACTCTACTCTATTCAGAAGCCCAGAGGAAAGCCTTACAGCTTCGGAAAAAATACTTTTATGAAGGAAATCGCCCAGGCCAAATCCTTGCAAACACCCTAAGAGACAGAAATACTCTCACACATATTCATAAATTAAAAACTAAGAAGGGGGATTATATACAAGATAGTAAAGCTATTGCCACCCACTTTCAAGACTTTTACCACCAATTATATAATTTGGCCACAAGCACCTCCTCAGATCATACACAGGACATGATAGCGTACATAGAATCAGCTAACCTAAACTATCACAGACACAAGTGGCAGACCTGGAAAAGCCTATAACCTTGACAGAGATTTTGAAAGCTATTAAAGGACTCCCTGTGGGTAAGAGCCCAGGAGTGACCTGACGGACTCTCTAACCAATATTACAAGACCTTCAGAACTATACTAGCTCCCCACCTTCTAAAACTCTTTAGCTCTTTAGATAGGGGCACTCAATTCCCTAACGACTCTTTAGCTGCACATATATCAGTAATTTTGAAACCTGATAAGCCACAAGAAAAGCCGGCCAGCTATCGCCCCATTTCACTTCTCAACGCAGACATAAAGATATTAGGAAAAATCTTAGCAAACCGTCTGAATCTGGTCCTCAACGACATTGTACACACGGATAAGGTGGGCTTTGACCCTGGTCGAGAGGCCAGGGACAACACCCTTAGAGCCTTGACCCTCATGGAATATGTCAGATACCACAACATTGAGTCAGTGCTAATGGCCATAGATGCTGAAAAAGCATTCGACTGTGCAGACTGGCAATTCCTACTAAAGACATTAAAAAACATAGGATTTGGCCCAAAAATAACAAATAGAATTATCAGTTTATATACCCACCTGAGTGCAAAAGTTAAAGTTAACGGTATATTATCAGACACGCTCCCAATACACAATGGCACACGACAAAGCTGCCCCTTATCCCCAATTTTATTTATTTTGATGATGGAAGTCTTAGCTTCCCATATACGCAAGAACCAAAACATTAAAGGGGTATCATTCGGCCATCAAGACTACAAAATCGTTATGTACGCGGATGATATATTATTTACCGTATCTTCCCCCCTCACAATAATCCCGGAGATACTGGCCGAGCTAGATAGGTTAGGAAAGTATTCTAATTTCCTTGTCAATAAGCAAAAGTCCGAAATCCTAAACATTACATTATCAAATGCCAAATTTAAATCTTTATCCAAGATCATCCCGTTACAACTGAAAACAGACACAATTAAATATCTAGGGATACACCTCTCCCCCAGTCAGACGACACTTTTTGACAAAAACTTTAATGCACTACTCCTTAACACACAACGTGACCTCAAGATGTGGATGAACAGACACTTGTCTTGGTGGGGATGGATTCAGGCCATAAAAATGACCACACTGCCCAGAATTCTGCTACTATATTAAATGTATTAACCCCTAAACCTAAGTCTAACACACCCCTAACTTAAATATAATTTAAATAAAACGAAATTAAATTACTACAATTAAATAAATTATTCCTATTTAAAACTAAACACTTACCTATAAAATAAACCATTAGATAGCTAGTTACATTTGTATCTATCTTAGGGTTTATATTTATTTCATAGGTGACTTTGTATTTATTTTAACTAGGTACAATAGTTATTAAATAGTTATTTAATAACTTCCTAGTTAAAATAAATACAAATATACCTGTAAAATAAATCCTAACCTAAATTACAATTACACCTAACACTACACTATCATGAAATTAATTACCTAAACTAACTACAATTAAATACAATTAAATTAAATAAACTAAAGTACAAAAAAAAAAACACTAAATTACAGAAAATAAAAAAATAATTACAAGAATTTTAAACTAATTACACCTAATCTAATCCCCCTAATAAAATAAAAAAGACCCCCAAAATAATAAAATTCCCAACCCTATACTAAATTACAAATAGCCCTTAAAAGGGCTTTTTGTGGGGCAAGTATAGATGGAGAAGAGTAGAGGACCCAGAACAGATACTTGAGGTACTCCAACAGACAGAGGCATAGGAGAGGAGGAGTCGCCAGCAAATGACACAAAAAAAGACCTGTGGGAAAGATAGGAGTGAATCCAGGAAAGAGCAGTGTCACAGAGGCCAAAAGAGCTAAGGGTCTGTAGGAGGAGGGGGTGGTCAACTGTGTCGAAGGCAGCTGAGAGGTCGAGTAAGATGAGTATAGAGTAGTGGCCAATATTTTTTGCAGAGAGAAGATCGTTTGTAACCTTGGTAAGGGCAGTCTCAGTTGAGTGTTTTGGGCGGAATCCGGATTGCAAGCAAGGAGTTCGTGGACAGGAAGTGGGTTAGGCGATTGTAAACTAGTTTTTCAAGGAGTTTTGATGTTAGTGGAAGAGGTGATATGGGGTGGTAGCTTTCAGGAGAATTAGAGTCGAGGGAGGGTTTTTTGAGTATGGGAGTGACGTTTGCGTGTTTGAAAGAAGATGGGAATGCCTGGATGAAGACTTCTGCTCGTCTGGAGGTCCTCTTCTGCCCGGATCGGATGAAGACTTCTGCCCCTCTGGAGGACCACTTGTGCCCGGCTGGGTGAAGATGGCTCAAGGTAGGGTATACTTCAAGGGGGTAGTGTTAGGTTTTATTAAGGGGGGATTGGGTGGGTTTTAGAGTAGTGTTGGGTGTGTGGGTGGTGGGTTTTAATGTTGGGGGGGTATTGTATTTTTTTTTACAGGTAAAAGAGCTGATTACTTTAGTATAGGGTAGGGCATTTTATTATTTTGGGGGGCTTTTTTATTTTATTAGGGGGATTAGATTAGGTGTAATTAGTTTAAAATTCTTGTAATTATTTTTTTATTTTCTGTAATTTAGTGTTTGTTTTTTTTGTACTTTAGTTTATTTAATTTAATTGTATTTAATTGTAGTTAGTTTAGGTAATTAATTTAAAGATAGTGTAGTGTTGTGTAATTGTAATTTAGGTAACAGGTTAGGATTTATTTTACAGGTATATTTGTATTTATTTTAACTAGGAAGTTATTAAATAGTTAATAATTATTTAATAACTATTGTACCTAGTTGAAATAAATACAAAGTTACCTGTAAAATAAATATAAACCCTAAGATAGATACAAATGTAACTATTAATTATATTGTAGCTATCTTATGGTTTATTTTACAGGTAAGTATTTAGTTTTAAATAGGATACATTTATTTAATTTTAGTTATTTTCTTTAGATTTATTTAAATTATATTTAAATTAGGGGGTGTTAGGGTTAGGGTTAGACTTAGGTTTAGGGGTTAATAATTTAATATAGTAGTGGCAACGATGGGGGCAGATTAGGGGTTAATACATCTAATGTAGGGTTCAGCGATGTTGGGGGCACCAGATTAGGGGTTCATAAGTATAATGTAGGTGATGGCGGTGTCTGGAGTGGCAGATTAGGGGTTAATAATATAATGCAGGTAGCGACAATGTCGGGGGCGGAATATTAGCGGTTAATAAGTGTAAGATTAGGGGTGTTTAGACTCGGGGTTCTTGTTAGGGTGTTAGGTGTAGACATAACTTTTGTTTCCCCTTAGGAATCAATGGGTCTGCGTCAGAAGCTAAACGCTGCTTTTTGCAGGTGTTAGGTTTTTTTTAAGTCCTATCTGCCCCAATGATTCCTATGGGGAAATCGTGCACGAGCACGTTTTGCAAGCTCACCACTACCGTAAGCTACGCTGGTATTGAGGTGAGATGTGGAGCTAAATTTTTGCGGCTAACGCCGGGTTTAAAAAACCCTGTAATACCAGCGCTGTCTTAAAGGGACAGTAAACATTAAGGCCTAGATTTGGAGTTCGGCGGTAAAAGGGCTGCTAACGCTCCGCGGGCTTTTTTCTGGCCGCACCATAAATTTAACTCTGGTATCGAGAGTTTAATCAAATGCTGCGTTAGGCTCCAAAAAAGGAGCGTAGAGCATTTTTACCGCAAATACAACTCTCGATACCAGAGTTGCTTACGGACGCGGCCGGCCTCAAAAACGTGCTCGTGCACGATTCCCCCATAGGAAACAATGGGGCTGTTTGAGCTTAAAAAAAAACTAACACCTGCAAAAAAGCAGCGTTCAGCTCCTAACGCAGCCCCATTGTTTCCTATGGGGAAACACTTCCTACGTCTGCACCTAACACTCTAACATGTACCCCGAGTCTAAACACCCCTAACCTTACACTTATTAACCCCTAATCTGCCGCCCCCGCTATCGCTGACCCCTGCATATTATTATTAACCCCTAATCTGCCGCTCCGTAAACCGCTGCCACCTACGTTATCCCTATGTACCCCTAATCTGCTACCCCTAACACCGCCGACCCCTATATTATATTTATTAACCCCTAACCTGCCCCCCACAACGTCGCCGACACCTGCCTACACTTATTAACCCCTAATCTGCCGAGCGGACCTGAGCGCTACTATAATAAATGTATTAACCCCTAATCCGCCTCACTAACCCTATCATAAATAGTATTAACCCCTAATCTGCCCTCCCTAACATCGCCGACACCTAACTTCAATTATTAACCCCTAATCTGCCGACCGGAGCTCACCGCTATTCTAATAAATGTATTAACCCCTAAAGCTAAGTCTAACCCTAACACTAACACCCCCCTAAGTTAAATATAATTTAAATCTAACGAAATAAATTAACTCTTATTAAATAAATTATTCCTATTTAAAGCTAAATACTTACCTGTAAAATAAATCCTAATATAGCTACAATATAAATTATAATTATATTATAGCTATTTTAGGATTAATATTTATTTTACAGGCAACTTTGTAATTATTTTAACCAGGTACAATAGCTATTAAATAGTTAAGAACTATTTAATAGTTACCTAGTTAAAATAATAACAAATTTACCTGTAAAATAAATCCTAACCTAAGTTATAATTAAAACTAACACTACGCTATCAATAAAATAATTAAATAAACTACCTACAATTACCTACAATTAACCTAACACTACACTATCAATAAATTAATTAAACACAATTCCTACAAATAAATACAATTAAATAAACTAGCTAAAGTACAAAAAATAAAAAAGAACTAAGTTACAGAAAATAAAAAAATATTTACAAACATAAGAAAAATATTACAACAATTTTAAACTAATTACACCTACTCTAAGCCCCCTAATAAAATAACAAAGCCCCCCAAAATAAAAATTTCCCTACCCTATTCTAAATTAAAAAAGTTACAAGCTCTTTTACCTTACCAGCCCTGAACAGGGCCCTTTGCGGGGCATGCCCCAAGAATTTCAGCTCTTTTGCCTGTAAAAAAAAACATACAATACCCCCCCCCCCAACATTACAACCCACCACCCACATACCCCTAATCTAACCCAAACCCCCTTAAAGAAACCTAACACTAAGCCCCTGAAGATCTTCCTACCTTGTCTTCACCATACCAGGTTCACCGATCCGTCCTGGCTCCAACATCTTTATCCAACCCAAGCGGGGGTTGGCGATCCATAATCCGGTCCAGAAGAGGCTCCAAAGTCTTCCTCCTATCCGGCAAGAAGAGGACATCCGGACCGGCAAACATCTTCTCCAAGCGGCATCTTCGATCTTCTTCCATCCGGAGCGAAGCGGCAGGATCCTGAAGACATCCAGCGCGGAACATCCATCCGGACCGACGACTGAACGACGAATGACTGTTCCTTTAAGGGACGTCATCCAAGATGGCGTCCCTCGAATTCCGATTGGCTGATAGGATTCTATCAGCCAATCGGAATTAAGGTAGGAATTTTCTGATTGGCTGATGGAATCAGCCAATCAGAATCAAGTTCAATCCGATTGGCTGATCCAATCAGCCAATCAGATTGAGCTCGCATTCTATTGGCTGTTCCGATCAGCCAATAGAATGCGAGCTCAATCTGATTGGCTGATTGGATCGGCCAATCGGATTGAACTAGATTCTGATTGGCTGATTCCATCAGCCAATCAGAAAATTCCTACCTTAATTCCGATTGGCTGATAGAATCCTATCAGCCAATCGGAATTCGAGGGACGCCATCTTGGATGACGTCCCTTAAAGGAACAGTCATTCGTCGTTCAGTCGTCGGTCCGGATGGATGTTCCGCGCTGGATGTCTTCAGGATCCTGCCGCTTCGCTCCGGATGGAAGAAGATCGAAGATGCCGCTTGGAGAAGATGTTTGCCGGTCCGGATGTCCTCTTCTTGCCGGATAGGAGGAAGACTTTGGAGCCTCTTCTGGACCGGATTATGGATCGCCAACCCCCGCTTGGGTTGGATGAAGATGTTGGAGCCAGGACGGATCGGTGAACCTGGTATGGTGAAGACAAGGTAGGAAGATCTTCAGGGGCTTAGTGTTAGGTTTCTTTAAGGGGGTTTGGGTTAGATTAGGGGTATGTGGGTGGTGGGTTGTAATGTTGGGGGGGGGGTATTGTATGTTTTTTTTTACAGGCAAAAGAGCTGAAATTCTTGGGGCATGCCCCGCAAAGGGCCCTGTTCAGGGCTGGTAAGGTAAAAGAGCTTGTAACTTTTTTAATTTAGAATAGGGTAGGGAATTTTTATTTTGGGGGGCTTTGTTATTTTATTAGGGGGCTTAGAGTAGGTGTAATTAGTTTAAAATTGTTGTAATATTTTTCTTATGTTTGTAAATATTTTTTTATTTTCTGTAACTTAGTTCTTTTTTATTTTTTGTACTTTAGCTAGTTTATTTAATTGTATTTATTTGTAGGAATTGTGTTTAATTAATTTATTGATAGTGTAGTGTTAGGTTAATTGTAGGTAATTGTAGGTAGTTTATTTAATTATTTTATTGATAGGGTAGTGTTAGTTTTAATTATAACTTAGGTTAGGATTTATTTTACAGGTAAATTTGTTATTATTTTAACTAGGTAACTATTAAATAGTTCTTAACTATTTAATAGCTATTGTACCTGGTTAAAATAATTACAAAGTTGCCTGTAAAATAAATATTAATCCTAAAATAGCTATAATATAATTATAATTTATATTGTAGCTATATTAGGATTTATTTTACAGGTAAGTATTTAGCTTTAAATAGGAATAATTTATTTAATAAGAGTTAATTTATTTCGTTAGATTTAAATTATATTTAACTTAGGGGGGTGTTAGTGTTAGGGTTAGACTTAGCTTTAGGGGTTAATACATTTATTAGAATAGCGGTGAGCTCCGGTCGGCAGATTAGGGGTTAATAATTGAAGTTAGGTGTCGGCGATGTTAGGGAGGGCAGATTAGGGGTTAATACTATTTATGATAGGGTTAGTGAGGCGGGTTAGGGGTTAATAACTTTATTATAGTAGCGCTCAGGTCCGCTCGGCAGATTAGGGGTTAATAAGTGTAGGCAGGTGTCGGCGACGTTGAGGGGGGCAGATTAGGGGTTAATAAATATAATATAGGGGTCGGCGATGTTAGGGGTAGCAGATTAGGGGTACATAGGGATAACGTAGGTGGCGGCGATTTGCGGTCGGAAGATTAGGGGTTAATTATTTTAAGTAGCTTGCGGCGACGTTGTGGGGGGCAAGTTAGGGGTTAAGAAATATAATATAGGGGTCGGCGGGGTTAGGGGCAGCAGATTAGGGGTACATAAGTATAACGTAGGTGGCGGTCGGCAGATTAGGGGTTAAAAATTTTAATCGAGTGGCGGCGATGTGGGGGGACCTCGGTTTAGGGGTACATAGGTAGTTTATGGGTGTTAGTGTACTTTAGGGTACAGTAGTTAAGAGCTTTATGAACCGGCGTTAGCCAGAAAGCTCTTAACTCCTGCTATTTTCAGGCGGCTGGAATCTTGTCGTTAGAGCTCTAACGCTCACTTCAGAAACGACTCTAAATACCAGCGTTAGAAAGATCCCATTGAAAAGATAGGCTACGCAAATGGCGTAGGGGGATCTGCGGTATGGAAAAGTCGCGGCTGAAAAGTGAGCGTTAGACCCTTTAATCACTGACTCCAAATACCAGCGGGCGGCCAAAACCAGCGTTAGGAGCCTCTAACGCTGGTTTTGACGGCTACCGCCGAACTCCAAATCTAGGCCTAAAAAAACAACTTTTCTATTCAAAATTTATATTTCACATTCCTTGTTCTAAACTTTTAAACACTTACCGCTAGATTTAGAGTTCTGCGGCCAAAGGGGTGCGTTTTTTCCCCCCGCACCTTTTAAATACTGCTGGTATTTAGAGTTCACAGAAGGGTTGTTTTAGGCTCCAAAAAGGGAGGGTAGAGCATAATTTACTGCCACTGCAACTCTAAATACCAGCGGTGCTTACGGACACGGCCAGCTTAAAAAATGTGCTCGTGCACGATTCCCCCATAGGAAACAATGGGGCCGTTTGAGCTTGAAAAAAATCTAACACCTGCAAAAAAGCAGCGTTCAGCTCCTAACGCAGCCCCATTGTTTCCTATGGGGAAACACTTCCTAAGTCTGCACCTAAAACCCTAACATGTACCCCGAGTCTAAACACCCCTAACCTTACACTTATTAACCTCTAATCTGCCGCCCCCGCTATCGCTGACCCCTGCATATTATTTTTAACCCCTAATCTGCCGCTCCGTACACCGCCGCAACCTACATTATCCCTATGTACCCCTAATCTGCTGCCCCTAACACCGCCGACCCCTATATTATATTTATTAACCCCTAATCTGCCGCCCCCAATGTCGCCGCCACCTACCTACAATTATTAACCCCTAATCTGCCGACCGGACCTCACCGCTACTATAATAAAGTTATTAACCCCTAATCCGCCTCACTCCCGCCTCAATAACCCTATAATAAATAGTATTAACCCCTAATCTGCCCTCCATAACATCGCTGACACCTAACTTCAAGTATTAACCCCTAATCTGCCGACCGGACCTCACCGCTACTCTAATAAATTTATTAACCCCTAAAGCTAAGTCTAACCCTAACCCTTACACCCCCCTAAGTTAAATATAATTTAAATCTAACGAAATAAATTAACTCTTATTAAATAAATTATTCCTATTTAAAGCTAAATACTTACCTGTAAAATAAACCCTAATCTAGCTACAATATAAATTATAATTATATTGTAGCTATTTTAGGATTTATATTTATTTTACAGGCAACTTTGTAATTATTTTAACCAGGTACAATAGCTATTAAATAGTTAATAACTATTTAATAGCTACCTAGTTAAAATAATTACAAAATTACCTGTAAAATAAATCCTAACCTAAGTTACAATTAAACCTAACACTACACTATCAATAAATTAATTAAATAAAATACCTACAATTATCTACAATTAAACCTAACACTACACTATCAATAAATTAATTACATACAAATAGCTACAAATAAATACAATTAAATAAACTAACTAAAGTAAAAAAAATAAAAAAAGAACTGTTACAAAAAATAAAAAAATAATTTACAAACATTATAAAAATATTACAACAATTTTAAGCTAATTACACCTACTCTAAGCCCCCTAATAAAATAACAAAGCCCCCCAAAATAAAAAAATGCCCTACCCTATTCTAAAATGAAAATAGAAAAGCTCTTTTACCTTACCAGCCCTTAAAAGGGCCTTTTGCGGGGCATGCCCCAAAGAATTCTGCTCTTTTGCCTGTAAAAAAAAACATACAATACCCCCCCAACATTACAACCCACCACCCACATACCCCTAATCTAACCCAAACCCCCCTTAAATAAACCTAACACTAAGCCCCTGAAGATCTCCCTACCTTATCTTCGCCACGCCGGGTATCACCGATCCGTCCAGATCGGTGATACCCGGCGTACCCGGGTATCACCGATCCGCTGATTCCATTATTGGCTGATCGGAACAGCCAATAGAATGTGAGCTCAATCTGATTGGCTGATTGGATCAGCCAATCGGATTGAACTTGAATCTGATTGGCTGATCGGAACAGCCAATAGAATGCGAGCTCAATCTGATTGGCTGATTGGATCAGTCAATCGGATTGAACTTGAATCTGATTGGCTGATTCCATTAGCCAATCAGAATTTTCCTACCATAATTCCGATTGGCTGATAGGTGTAATTAGCTTAAAATTGTTGTAATATTTTTATAATGTTTGTAAATTATTTTTTTATTTTTTGTAACAGTTCTTTTTTTATTTTTTTTACTTTAGTTAGTTTATTTAATTGTATTTATTTGTAGGTATTTGTATGTAATTAATTTATTGATAGTGTAGTGTTAGGTTTAATTGTAGATAATTGTAGGCATTTTATTTAATTAATTTATTGATAGTGTAGTGTTAGGTTTAATTGTAACTTAGGTTAGGATTTATTTTACAGGTAATTTTGTAATTATTTTAACTAGGTAGCTATTAAATAGTTATTAACTATTTAATAGCTATTGTACCTGGTTAAAATAAATACAAAGTTGCCTGTAAAATAAATATTAATCCTAAAATAGCTACAATATATTTATAATTTATATTGTAGCTATATTAGGGTTTATTTTACAGGTAAGTATTTAGCTTTAAATAGGAATAATTTATTTAATAAGAAATAATTTATTTCGTTAGATAAAAATTATATTTAACTTAGGGGGGTGTTAGTGTTAGGGTTAGACTTAGCTTTAGGGGTTTAGGAGTAGCGGTGAGGTCCGGTCGGCAGATTAGGGGTTAATACTTGAAGTTAGGTGTCGGTGATGTTAGGGAGGGCAGATTAGGGGTTAATACTATTTATTATAGGGTTATTGAGGCGGGAGTGAGGCGGATTAGGGGTTAATAACTTTATTATAGTAGCGGTGAGGTCCGGTCGGCAGATTAGGTTTAATAATTGTAGGTAAGTGGCGGCAACATTGGGGGCGGCAGATTAGGGGTTAATAAATATAATATAGGGGTCGAAGGTGTTAGGGGCAGCAGATTAGGGGTACATAGAGATAATGTAGGTTGCAGCGGTGTGCGGTCGGCAGATTAGGGGTTAAAAAAATGTATTAGAGTGGCGGCGATGTGGGGGGGCCTCGTTTTAGGGGTACATAGGTAGTTTATGGGTGTTAGTGTACTTTAGAGCACAGTAGTTAAGCGCTTTATAAACCAGCGTTAGCCCAGAAAGCTCTTAACTCCTGGCTTTTCTCTGCGGCTGGAGTTTTATCGTTAGAGTTCTAACGCTCACCTAAGCCAAGACTCTAAATACCGGCGTTAGGAAGATCCCATTGAAAATATGGGCTACGCAAATGGCGTAGGGGGATCTGCGGTATGGAAAAGTCGCGGCTGCAAAGTGAGCGTTAGACCCTTTCCTGACTGACTCTAAATACCAGCGGGCGGTCAAAACCAGCGTTAGGAGCCCCTAACGCTGGTTTTGACGGCTAACGCAGAACTCTAAATCTAGCCGTTATTATTTTAATTATTTTGCACATATCTATATTTTAATCTATCATTCTGCCTCTTGTTAGGACTGCCCCCTTGCTGAATGTGCTTCTCCCAGGCCCTGCCACATCCTATTACCTCTATGAATCGGTCGGGCCACAGAGTTGTTAGAGATGCGCGCCGTTGCGTCCTCACACAGCCAGATCCCCTTGCGCATGCGCACTTGTTTGGTTACTGCCGAAAATTTCACTTCGGCTGAGCAGTGCAAAGAAACAAGATTGTTATGCGGAGCTCCCTTAAACTTTCATTAAAACATCTTGCAGAGCTGAACAAGTTCATGTTACTTCTGTGTCACAAGATTTCCATTTCCTCCCATTTCAGCAGCGCCACTAGCTTGCTCTACAGCTGGCATGTAAATCTTGAAGCGGAACGCTTCACAATTTATATGACAGCTTGGTGTCAAAGTGGAGACTTTTAAGTGCATCTGCAGCTCCTCTAGTTCTCTCTGACAGCTAGAACGCGCTGTCATACACTAGAGCACAAGAGCTTGAAATCGCGGGAAGCAAGGGGGCGGGCCAGAGTATTTGATTGACAGGTTTGATCTCAAGCTTATATTTTAAAAATTAGCATTACATTTCATTAAAAAGATAATAATCAACTTTGAATACATATTTTACATTAAAAAAAAAATTTAGATGACACATAATACATTAATGTTTACTGGCACTTTAAGGAAGCGTTGAAAAAAAAATGCTCGTTAGCAACGCACCCCTGTTACCGCAAAACTCGTAATCTCGGTGATTGTTTTTTGTTGTCTTATTATTAAGTTGTGCATTTCTGTCCAGATTTTTAGCTCTATTATTTGCTTTTTCCACTACTCTATCTGGAAAATGTTTAGCCTTAAACGTTTTGGATTCCTCCTTGAAATCTTGGGGAAGGGTAAAATTCCTTTTCATCTGCTGAAACTGACCAAATGGGATATTTTCGATCCATCTTGGATGATGACAATAAAGAAATAAACATTTTAGATGTAATACTTTATTCATGTCAATGGGGTAATATGCACAAGAATATTCCGGAAAGAAACTGACATGAATAGATATTTAGATGCTAGAAAGCGGTCATCATCCAAGATGAATCGAAAATATTCCATTCGGGCAGTTTCAGCGGATAAAAAAGGAATTTTACCCTTCTCCAAGATTTTGAGGAGGAATCCAAAACCTTAAAGCGACGTTTTAAGGCTAAACATTTCCCAGATAGAGTAATGGAAAAAGCAAATAATAAAACAAAAAATCTGGACAGAAATGCACTACTTTATAATAAGACAACAAAAAACAATATATATAATAACCAATAGGTAATGGAATACAGAGTACCAACAAAAAGGGTTTAAGCTTTGTAACCACATTTAACAATGGATACTCAAATATAAAAAAAAAATCCTAAATAAACATTGGGAGATACTAATGAGGGATCCCCTTTTGAAGGATACAATTGGGAAAAAAACAGTGGTAATTTTCAGAAGAAATAGAAATTTGCAAAATGTGGTAGCTCCAAGTATAATTAAACAGGATAAAAAAGAAAAACATCATGGTTTCATACATTCTACTTAACTGCAGAATTTGTAGTTTATATGCTGAAATGTAAGTGCAAGACTCCGCTAAAATACATTGGGAGAACTAAACGTATTTTAAAAATTAGATGCCTAGAACATATAAAAAATATTGAGGCAGGAATACTTAAGATGGCAGCCGATTACTTGAGCTCAGAAAAAGGGAGACATTCTGGATCCATACTTTAGCAATTTTGAAACCATCTGGTCTAAATAAAGACATCAATCTTGCAGCCTTTTTATAGAGTTTAGATTCCATATATATAAATACATAGATAAAGTAGGGGGCACTTTTTTAAACATTTTAAAATATTAATTTTTATATTTATATGTTTCTTATTTTTATGTAGATAAGAATTGATCTAAGTAATTTATTCTATCTGTATTGGGTTGTTGCTTCCTAAAAAAATGATCTAATGACATGTTTTGTTTTATTATATAGCCTAATATGTTTTTAATAGCTTTAAAAGACTAACTGTCGCTTTAATAGTGATATATATATATATATATATATATATACATAGCAACATACCCATCTTTTTATGTAATGAAGGAGTTATGTATATTGATTGTATGAGTATATATGTATACAGTTGATGCTTTTAATTTTGTCCTATATTTTTGCATTTTAACAGTGAAGCAATGATCGGGCTAATGAGGTTATAATTTATAACATCAGATATTGTTTTTAGGGGATAATACATTTTAATGAGGTTATATATGATATAGAAACAACATGTTAACATTTATAGATCGTTTTATTTAATTATAGGGTTTTTAGTGGGTTTTATGATATGCCTTTATAACGGCTACAGAGCCACATTCAGATTAACTGTAGGGAGCTTTTATGCCCATAAGAAAGATGGACAATGGGCGTTTCTGTTTTGTGAGACAGGATGCATAAATTAAGAGTAGTAGGGGGGCATTACCTCTGAAGAAGAGACAATAGTGTCACAAAACGCGTTAGGCCACACACCCCAACTCGAGTATAGCTCTTCAGTGTATCACATATACTACGGTGTGTTTGTTTATCTATCTGCATACAATCTGTATGTAGTTTTTAAACATTTGTTTGCAAGTGCAGTTTATTCAGTGTTTATGCAATAATAAAGATTGGTTTCCCATATACTCCTCTATAGTCCAATCGTTTAACCCCTTAGTGCCCTGTGTTCCTCTATCACAAGTGCCATATTGGGTCTGGACAGCCAGCAGTGCTCTCTGAAAATGGTTTATCTTCTGTTTAGAGAGATACGATGATTTGGACAAAGAGGATTTTTCCAGGCTGTGAGAAGCCTCCCTGCTACTATCATACCTCATAACGCTGAGGTTGCAACAAGTGAGTGCAAATTTGGCTTGTTATTTGTATTTCAATTATGGAATTTCAACATACTACACAAGGATCCTTTTGTCTGTGCGCCCTTCCCTCTTGTGTTTGTCTTAGATTTTGCTGGGACTTCCTTTTTGGATACTCTCTGTTGTTTGGGGATTAGGCTGCGAGATAACCTGGATTTCTCCTCTCCATATCACTAAGACTGACTGTGCCATATACACAGAAGGACTGTGAATAACAGAGACTGTTGCTCTTTCCTTTCCTTTTTTTGGGATATTCATATCCAAAGCGCTGATATTCTTTCTCTGTGTTTAATATATATATATGTGTGTGTATTTATATGTTTATATACACATATAAACACATAATTCTATATGTATATAAGCATATACACATAAAAACACATAATTATATATGTATATAAGCATATACACATATAAACACATAATTATATATGTATATAAGCATATACATATATATATGGAGAAAACACAGCCCACGTTGACTATTGCCTGGTTGGTTGTAGGGAGGCAATAAGGGAAGCTAAGTACACCTACTCACAGCTGTAGCAGCCCCAAACCTCAAACAAACCAGATGCATGGAATTTGAAAGCTAATACCACTTTAACATGTTTAGTGCTGTATGCAGAGCAAGGAGAGAGATAAAGCAGGAAGAAAGCGTATTAAGTACAAATAGGTAATAGTAGGCGAGGTACTCAGTGGCATAACTCCCAACTTATCCTGGAGGCTTTCTGGGACAGGGAGGTGAGGGGGACTTGTGGGTTATGGCCAAGCAGGTTTTGTGGGTGAAATCATTACAGGAGGGCAGGGGCCATGGGCAGAGTGGGGTGCATCATAGGTGGAGTCAAAGATGGTGGGTGGAGCTGAGGCTGCCTCTGGAAAGATGAACATTTCTCCTGAATGGGGAAGGTGCCAAAGGGGCAGCAAGCAGACCTCCTAACCCATAACAATCCTGTAATTTCTAGTAATGTTGAGAGGTATGCATCTGTATCTCATTTGTACAAGGGATATATAGTGTTGTGGTAAAAAAAATTACACCCTCAAATGTAATGATCTTGAACTGTGTCTGCCTGCATGTGACTTATACTTTCAACTTCTGCTGGTCATGAAGGACTTGGTGATAGTATAATCGCTGTGACCAAGTTCCATTGGTGATCATTTTTCAATACAAATAACACCAACTAGCAGTCTACAAAGCTGTCTGATTTTCCTTTAGCACACCCCAAGCTATGTAGTGGAATGATAGTATGTAAAACAGTTTATACTGAACTCTTTAAAGGCTTCAAATGTTCAAAAGCCTCTCTTAGGTATAAATGGTCATTTTGTAATGTGTGTATGGTTGACAGTGGAAGTTAACAGTTGCAAGATGCGCTTTGTTGATTATAATGGAGCTGATTTAACAGCTGTGATGAGAGGTGGTTACAAATCCCTTTTAATTCTGCAATCCCCTTGTGATGTTGTGGGAAGATTTTTTAATGAGAGTTTCACTGAATCTAGACCATTGTCGATGCTTAGATGATGGTTTATTTTCCATGGGATTATTAGATTATAAGAGCATTATTGTGCAATGCAGTCCCCTGCTCTTGTGCAACAAATTGCACAAGAGAACTGCGTGTCAGTAAACCTGAACGAGCGAGTGTCGTTGTGACTGATCTCACCACTTCTGAGGGGGTTGAGAGGCAAAGGAAGCAAATTTGGCTTCTTAAATTTGTGGCTGAAAGTCTCAAAAGCTAAGGATGCAGCTTAAAGGGACATTATACCCAAATGTTGAGACACTTGAAAGTGATGCAGTATAGCTGTAAAAAGCTGACTCGAAAATATCACCTGAACATCTCTATGTAAAAAAGAAAGAAATTGTACCTCAATACCCATTGTAAAAGACTTTAAGCTGCCAATCAGTATGGCTGTCCCGGGACTTGCAAGGGAGCGTGCCTCATGCACACTCATGTTATTTTCCTATTCAGTTTAAGGAAGTTTACTATGAAATCTCATGCAATCACAGTAAAAGAGTTCATTTTATTATTAAATCACAGCTGTTAAATAAGGATGTAGCTTAAAGGGACATTATACCCAAATGTATAATCTGGATATAATAATAATTATTATTAAATCACAACTGTTAAATAAGGATGCAGCTTAAAGGGACATTATACCCAAAGGTTGAGACACTTGAAAGTGATGCAGTATAGCTGTAAAAAGCTGACTCGAAAATATCACCTGAATTTCTCTATGTAAAAAAGAAAGATATTGTACCTCAATACCAATTGTAAAAGACTTTAAGCTGCCAATCAGTATGGCTGTCCCGGGACTTGCAAGGGAGCGTGCCTCATGCACATTCATGTTATTTTCCTATTCAGTTTAAGGAAGTTTACTATGAAATCTCATGAGATCACAGTAAAAGAGTTCATGACCTCAGCACTGCTGATGCTGATTGGCTGCTGTTCATTTCTTTTCTTTTTTTTTTTAAAACCTGTTTACTCAGCACTGGTGAGCTGAGGAAGTTTTGAGGTAAATTATCTTCCCTTTTTACATAGAGATGCTCAGGTGATATTTTCCTGTCAACTTTTTACTGTTGTGCTGCATCACTTTCAAGTAATTTAACATATGAGTATTATGTCCCTTTAATATATTTAGCCCCTTGTGTAGTTATATTAGAATCTTGTTGATTTCTTTATAGATATCATATTGTTATTCTAGATGAGTGTCACCCATGGAAATACCATGAATAATATAGCAAATAGTTCATATCTCATTACAATTAAGTTTAACTGTTAATTATGGCATAACAGAAAATTATATAAAACCATTAATTGCCTACTTTTGATTAATTTATATTATTACTAGTCCTAAAGTCCGTTCACACGGGCCATTTTTTGCAGTACATCGGTTCCACCCCTTGCTCTCTCACCCTCCCCCTCTCTTTTGCTCTCTCTCCCCCACTCTTTTGCTCTCTCTCTTCCCCTCTCTTTTGCTCTCTCTCCCCCTCTCTTTTGCTCTCTCTCTTACCCTCTCTTTTGCTCTCTCTCCCCCTCTCTTTTGCTCTATCTCTCCCAACTCTCTTTTGCTCCATCTGCCCTCTCTTTTGCTCTTTACCCTCTCTTTTGCTCCCTCTCCCCCCCTCTCTTTTGCTCTCTCTCCCCCTCTCTTTTGCACTTTCTCTCTCCCCTCACTCTTTTGTGCTCTCTCCCCCCCTCTCTTTTATGCTCTCTCCCGCTCTCTTTTGTGCTCTCTCGCTCCACCTCTCTTTTGCGCTCTCTCGCTCCACCTCTCTTTTGCTCCCTCTACCCCCTCTTTCGCTCTCTCTCTCCCCCCTCTCTTTTGCTCTCTCTCCCCCCCTCTATATTCCTCTTTCCCCTCTCTTTTGCTCCCTCTCTCCCCCTCTATTTTGCTCTCTCTCCTTACTCTCTTTTGCAATTTCTCTCTCTCCCCCTCTCTTTTGTGCTCTCTAACCTCTCTCTTTTGCGCTCTCTGCCCCCCTCTCTTTTGTGCTCTCTCACCACTCTCTCTGTCTGGATACTTTTAGTATTAACTTACATTATTATGTCTTCCTATGAACTTTGAACTTAATGAACTCTCTAATTATATATGAACTCCTCTAATTATATATAGGTATATATATATATATATATATATATATATATATGAATATCTATATGAAAATACTTAGAACATATTCTTAGAACATATTCCACTATGTGAGGAACACACTATTAAATATTAATTTTGCATAAAAATAATATTTTATGTTTTTAGCTACATGACTGCAAAGGGCTCCAATGTACATATTAAATCAGTTTAATATTGTTAAATGAGATTTTAAAGGGATTTGGTATGTAGCAAGGTGTTTGATTGGAAAGGGCTATTTACTTCCATTAACAAAATGTGCATATTCCTTTTATATATACATTTTTTAAGTCACCAGCTCCTACTGAGCATGTGCAATAATTCACAGAATATACCTATATGGATTTGTGTTTGGCTGATGGCTGTGACATAATACAGGAGGAGTGGAAATAGACATAATTTTGAAAAAAAAATCTACTTATAAATTAAAGCAGCTTTTAAGTGCATCACGAGTGATGCTCGACAGTTTTTCTTTTGAGTGTTATTATGTGTGTAACTGTTCTGTGAAATGTATTTTTGATGTGTTTTGTGCAACTTTTTTTGTCACACTTAACAGTTAACCAGAGCTCTTAAGTTGCGATAACCCAACGCACATTAAATTCAACGGCGCTGAAGCAAATGCGTTTATTTTCAACTTGTAATATGCATGCTTCTTCAGAAGCACAAAGAGCCGCAATAAACCCCTCAGCACTTACGCACAGTTAGATAGCCATAAGGTAGCACTCATAATATAGCCCTAAGTGAGCATATTAAAAAATGTGCATGTTTTGATAATGGAAGTATATTATAAGTGTTTTTGTTTTTTATTTGCATGCTATCTGACTCATTAAACTTTAAGTGTGCCTTTAAAATGTGGTGGTCATAAAACCATTGCTTTTTAAACTGTCTGCAACCTCTGGGGTTACAGATTAAAATAAAACCAGATTGACACTACTGGGATGATTGACAGGCCCACTCTCATGTAATTGGTTGCATAAGAACATGGGTCAGGATTGCATAAGTTCGTCCATATGTAGTTTCTTAAATAAGGTCTATGTATCATTCACCTCAATGAGCTATCTACCTTCTCTATCAGTGCATGTTGTTTTGTCTCTTAAATTGTTAAATGTATTCCTAATAATAATTATTATGTATTTTGTTGTTTATATTCAGAGACTGTGGGCTAGATTACTAATGGAGCTGTAATGTTGCAATATCACGATCGAGTTAACTTAAAGGGATAGTAAACCCAAATATTTTATTTCATGATTCAGATAGAGCATGGAATTTTAAGCAACTTTCTAATTTAGTCCTATTATCAATTTGTCTTTGTTCTCTTGCGATCTTTATTTGAAAAAGTAAAAGCTTTGAAGCCAGCCCATTTTAGGTTGAGAACCTGGGTTGAGCTTACTGATTGGATGGCTAATTGTAGCCACCAATCAGCAAGCCCTATCCAGGGTACTGAACCAATTGGCTGGCTCCAAAGCTTTCATTCCTGCTTTTTTTAAATAAAGATACCAAGATGCTCTATCTGAATCATGAAAGAAAATATTTGGGTTTACTATCCCTTTAAGCTCATATTACAAGTTGAAACTAAATGCGATCCCTCAAAACCAATCGCATTTTCTGCATAAATTCTTTATGCAAGCTCGAAGCTCATGTAAAGGGTTTGCACTTAGAAAAAAAAATTTGCACTTAAAAGGACAGTCAACACCATAATATTGTTTTTGTTTTAAAAGATAGATAATACCTTAATTACACATTCCTTAGTTTTGCTTAACCAACACAGTTATAATAATACACGTTTTACCTCTGTAATTACCTTGTATCTAAGCCTCTTCAAACTGCCCGCTTATTTCAGTTCTTTTGACAGACTTGCATTTTATCAGTGCTCACTCCTCAGTAAATTCACGTGCATGGGCTCAATGTTATCTATATAAAACACATGAACTAATGCCCTCTACTGGTGAAAAACTGTCACAATGCATTTAGATTAGAGGCGGTATTCAAGGTCTAAGAAATTAGCATATGAACCTCCTAGGTTTAGCTTTCAACTAAGAATACCAAGAGAACAAAGCAAAATTGGTGATAAAAGTAAATTGGAAAGTTGTTTAAAATGACATGCCCTATTTGAATCATGAAAGGTTTTTTTGAACTTGACTGTCCCTTTAACACAAAAAAACATTACGTTTCCCGACCTACACTATCCATCCTAAACACTATTAACCCCTAATCTGCCACATCCCCATTGCAACCTACCCCACTACACTATTAATCCCTAATCTG
Organism: Bombina bombina; assembly: GCF_027579735.1. NCBI lineage: Eukaryota > Metazoa > Chordata > Amphibia > Anura > Bombinatoridae > Bombina > Bombina bombina. The sequence continues at coordinate 1,539,507,784 of NC_069499.1, forward strand.
CTGTAACCACCTTGTGAACTACCCCTCTACACTATTTACCCCCTAAACTCCCTGTCATAAGATGCAGGACACAGCATAGAAAGTACAACACTATTTTATTGCAGAGAATAGAAGTAAACAGCTTGTACAATACACCTAACATAGTAACTGCGACAAAGACTAAGAATGGCTATAAGCCATGCCGCCATCCAGTGACGTCACCTCCCACTCTCATCCCATCTCGCCCTTTTTCAAAGGATAAAGCATACATTTTGTTTTTTAGAGTACAACAAATAACAAGAAACATACAACAAATACAAGAAGCATACAAAAATAGTTTTGATTAGTGTACAACATATAAAAAGTTAAAAAGAATATATATATGAAACACAAGAAATACAATCCTGACTTGAACATTGTGGTAGACTAACCTAGTCCACAGTGACTATGGGATTCTTCCGCCCATTCTTCTGGTCACTGCTCTAACTAGTGCTAATCCGGATAGCAGGCTGGAAGTTTCACAACTCTTCCACTTGACGTCATTTTACATGAACGGTCCTCTGATACAGAAGAAGGTGATAGTCTGCTGGAAGCAAAGAAGTATCCCCGCTGTGTTCTTGCTGAGGGGAAGGCACCCCTTTTAAAACAGGGGATCTCACCGCCTGTGACTCTGAGGCATCCAGTCCCAAACTCAGAGGTACTGGCTGAAGATGTCTTCTATTTCAATGTGACTGTCCCTCCTTCAGGAGGGACTACATAAGACCTTGGTTCTGGAGAGCGTCCTATTACCGTAGCAGGCATCTTCCATTTTTTTTCATTTTCTAGCTTAACTCTGACACTTTGGCCCACATTCAGCTCCTGCAAGGGCCTCACAGAGTGTTTTTTGTCATAGAATAATTGGTAGCCCCTTTTTGCCTCTTCATCCCTCCTAAGGACCTCGTCCCAAGGAACAGAGCGGGCTGGCTGGAAAACACCCACAGAGGGTAGAGTGGTGCAAATCTGATATCCTAGCATCAGCTGTGACGGGCTAAAACCTGTGGCTTGAATGGAAGTCGCCCTATAGGCCAAGAGAGCTTCAAAATGAACTTTGTTGTTTGAACTGCCCTTTCAGCCTTTCCATTGGGCTGCGGGTAATGTAGACTTGACGTAGAATGGACAAAATCATATTCACTGCAGAAAGAACTGAACTCCATGGAGACAAACTGCATTCCATTATTGTTGTTTCCCCGGCACATGCACTGCCTCATCAGAAGTCTCTGGCATCTTAGGGGTGTTTTGTCAATATCATAGGAGTTTATTAGAGGGACTAACGGTCTCCAGAATAAATTTCTCTAAACCCACTAGGTAACGCTGGAAGCGCTCACAGGCCCAAAACTGCAGCGAGGCACTCTTTTTCACTTTGGGCGTATTTTGACTCAGCAGCCATCAGTGTACAGGAACAGAAGGCGATGGGCTGTAGATGGTTCTCATTCAGCTGAAGGAGGGCAGCCCCTAACCCATAACTGCTCGCATCAGCACTAACCACAGTCTTTTTAGCAGGGTCGTAGAACCCTAACACTGGAGCAGAACCCAGCAAGGACTTGACCTGTACAAAAGCTTCTTCCTGTAAAGGACCCCAGACCCAGGCAACATCTTTCTTCAGCAATTCTGTGATAGGGTGTAGTACTGTGAATAAATCTGGAAGGAACCTACCCACATAATTCACAAGGCCCAATATTTGTCTCAGCTCGTGTACATCAGAAGAACTTTTCATCTGTTCAATAGCAAGGATTTTATCAGGGTCTGGCTTGACGCCATCTCCATTAATGATATGCCCAAAGTAACATAACTCAGATTTTCTGAAATGGCATTTCTCTTTATTTAATTTCAGCCCAGACTCTCTAATGGTCTGCAGCACACAGCTCAATCGCTGATCATGTTCTTCCAATGTAGACCCATACACTAAAATGTCGTCCATGATGACTGCCATGCCCTTGTGGTCCCTTAGGAGGGAACTCATCTCTCTTTGAAAGATTTCAGGAGCATAGGATATCCCGAAGGGGAGTCTGCAGAAGCAAAACCGACCTACCGGTGTAATGAAGGTAGTCAGTTTGCGGCACTGTGGATCTAGAGGTATTTGCCAGAAGCCACTGGAAGCATCCTGTGTAGAGAAGAACTTCACCCCAGCCAGTTTCAGAGCTATGTCTTCAAGTGTTGGCGGCACATATCTCTCTCTCTTCACCGCCTCATTCTGCCTTTTCAAGTCTATGCAGATGCGTACCTTCCCGTTTTTCTTCGCAACAGGCACAATGGGGGCACACCAGTCAGTTGCTTCAACAACCTCTTCAAAAACTCCCATATTCTTCATACGCAGAAGTTCCTTCTCCACTTGAGACATGAGCGAGAATGGAATTCTACATGAGGTGGTAATGCTGTATGGGACTACATCACTTTTAAGTGATATTCAGTCTGGGTTGCCATTCAGTCGGCTCAATTAACTAAACATTTCTTCCAAAATCTCATTCACTATGGTGACAAGGCCAAAACCACAGGCTGCTTTCCTGCTCGATAGGTTGTTAACACACTGACCTCTAAATACATGTACCCACATAGTGAATTTCCTCTGCTTGTACTCACAGCTGGCAAGAAATTTCCCCACACAATCGATGCGACCACCAGGACTATGAACTTTCGTTGTAACTTTGGCCAGCAGAGGCTGTCGAGGCAGTTTTATGAATGCTGCAAGGGACATAACAGTGATATCTGCTCCCGTGTCAATCTTTAAGGCAACCTTGTCTCCCATTACAGTAATGGTAACCCGCCAATCTTTGTCTGAACCAGACTGTTCAACAGCAGACCCTACAAAGGACACTTCTTGACCCTCCTGGTCACTATCCACCTGCATCTCCTTAATATATTCAGTTTTACACGCCACTTCAAAATGGCCTATTTGGTTACACTTTCTACATCTTTTATCTTTAACGGCGCATACAACATTCTGATCATAGGTATGGTTACACCGCGTGCAGCGAGCCTGCTGCACTCATCCGCTTCTGGGCCTATCTGCTGCCTTTCACCTGCAGCTCTCCTGAACTGCTGCACTTCATCCACAATACTCTCAGACCTCAGATCAGAACTTTGCTTTTTCCCTAGTTCACTCTGGCGGACCATCCAAATAGCCCCATCTAACGTTAATTAAGCCTCCAACTGTAGCTTCAGTGAGATCTCAGCATCTTCAATTCCTATTCTGTCTCTGATTTGCTCTTCTTTAGCAACACCAAACTCACAGAAGTCAGCTAGTTCATACAGGCTGTGCACAAAAGACTCCACAGATTTTCCCACACGCTGAGCACATTTGTGAAAACAAGCACTCTCATGAAACACATTTCTTTTGGGCACAAAGTGAGCACTGAGTTTGTTCATAACTATTTCAAAGTCAAATTCTTCCCCTTCTTGGAAAGTAAAGGCATTGAACACCAGATCCACATCTTTCCTCATAGAGTATAAAAGAGAATTAACTTGTACATTACCACTCTCCTTGTCCAGCTTGGAAGCAATACTGAAGCGTTGAAACTGCTGATGCCATGTGGGCCAAGCTGCAGGCTGTGAGAAATCAAAAGGCTCAGGTGGGGTAAACTTCGACATTGTCATTACTTAGAAAACAGAAGCGTAGGCAAGTACTTCTGACACCATGTCATGAGATGCAGGACACAGCTCAGAAGGTACAACGCTATTTTATTGCAGAGCATAGAAGTATACAGCTCACACAACACATCTAACTTAGTAACTGCGACATAGACGAATAACGTCTATCAGCCACCACCCCATTCGGTGATGTCCCCTCCCACTCTCATCACACTCTCATAACCCCCTAATGCTATAATCCCTATACTACTTAACCCCTAAACCACGACATTCCCCATTGCAAACTACCCAGCTACACTACTGACTCCTAAATTATAATAATCCCTACAAGTATACTTAGCCCCTTTAACTTCCATTACCCCTCACCACAATAACCACTTCACTACTTAACCCCTAACAGCTAACCACTCCCAAGACCCCTAACCTAAGAGACCCCCTAAGTTACAAAAAATAAAAAAACGCTACCATTAAAAAAAAATAAAGAACATTACCAAAACATTTAAAACACTTCTAGTAAAATACCTATCCTAAAATGAAAGTGCCCTAAAAAAAATCCTCTAAGAAAACTCTATAATAAAACTAAATTACACCCCAAAAAAATATCTTTAAAAAAAAAACTTAATCTAAAAAACTCCCTGAAAAAGGGCAAGTGATTATGACTATTTTGCAAAAACAAATAGAGATTAAGCTCTTTTACAAAAAAAAAAAAACTATACGAAACATAAACCCCCTCACCCCAAAAAAAATCTTAACGCTAAGCCACAAAGTTATAATTTAACATATTGTATCTGACTCCTTTGGGGGGCAGCAGCGTGTCCTTGGCATCGGCTGTCCTATGGTGGTGGTCCACTGGCATCGTTCTTCGGTTCTTTTGGGAAGTCCTCTTTGATCTTCCACCCGATGCTTCATGCTGTCACTGCAGAACACTGAAGACTGAATGCAAAGTTCCCTCTTCTATAGGGGTGCCCTTGAATTTATATAAGCTGATTTGTTAGCTTTTTGCACAAATTTTTATGTTCAACTGAAAATATGAGCACTACCCAATGCATGAAAAAAGTAACCTCTAGCGAAGTTAATGTGAAACTGAGAGCAGTAAATAGCGCGCCATGTGTAATTTAGCCCTGTACTGTAAAAGTTTTCAACTATTTAACAAAATATTTTCATTATTCCTTTTTAAATTAAATAACTAGATAACTATTAAATCTAATTTAAAAACAATTAATTATTCTCTACAGAGAAATCCTCTTAAGGATATAGGAGCAAGTACTCTGGGTATATATTAGCTGTAAAATCATTCTATAACATTACAACAGATGATTTACAGCAACTAATATATCAGGTAAGCTATTGGAGCAGTGGGTTATTACTACTTAGTCACTTTTATTTATTTTTTATAAAGCCTTCATTCAATAGAAAGTTATATTATTTTTGTTGACAATCTTTCAGGGTCTTGTACATGTAACATTCTTCAAATGTATATCTACCTGAAATAAATGTATTTCTACCTGAAATAAATGTATTTCTACCTGAAATAAATTATGTTATTAAACTTAATAACATAATCTGCTATTATGTTTATATGAAGACATTTACATGTATATTTACTAGGAAAAAAATTCCAGTTTTTATGTTAAAGTACTTAAAATAAGGTTTCAGGAATTGACAACAAATATATAGTTACCATTTTTTGTACAATTGTGTTCAGTGGCGGTTCTAGACAAATTTTACTGGGGGGGGGGGGGGCAAGGTGGGGGCCAGTGTTTAATCAGAGGGGCACATTAAAAAAACGAAACAAGTTATATTTAAACATTAAATACTTTAATTTTGCTTTACATTAAAATCATACAAATGTTTATTTTGTACAGAAACACACACACCTTATACACAGTGTACATGCAGCCTGCGGTTCTGCATAGTCTTTCAGGCTGGGGAGGGCATACAGTACTGTACACTCACAGAGCTTGCAGCAGACAAACAAAACCAGCACGCTATATTATTTAGCTGTCTGATGCTTATGTTTTTTATGATCATTGTGTAACATAACAATGACTTTCATGCCGATAGATATGATGACTTTAGTTTATAGGCACATACCTATTTCTATAGACAATTTTGCAGACATTTATTGTGCCCTGTAATATATAAGGCAACATAATTCTAGGCAACTTATTTTGATGCATTAAATATAAAACTATATCACTATGCATGGGAACTACTGCATGAGTGCTGCAACATTACTATATATAACATTGCTCAGTAGCTCAGTAATATTAATAAAATCACTCAGACACAAACAAAGGAAGGACTCATCATAGGGCAGAAATTGAACAATATGTAGCCTGACACAGGAAACGGTCGTTATGTGGGACTCAGTGGGAGTAAAACTTAACCGACACCAGTGCTAATTAATTAGATGTCTGCCCTCTCCTGCCTGTCTGTTCTAGCTGTTAAGTGTTAACATAACGTCTATCTAACGATCTATGTTTTAGTTTTCCTGCTTGCTATACTTTCTTGTTTGAGACAGTCAGTCCACTCCTACCTGAGTTAGGCTCCCCAGTCCCACCGCAGACCGCACCGATCAGTGAGTCAGAGTCTCCAAGCCCGGCTATCGCACTTCTCACCTAACCGTCTGCCACTGGGAGATCACGTGTGTGACTCCCTCAAGCCATGTGCAATAACACAGACAGAAAAGCCGGTCACGTGACTGCTCGGCGGTAAGCCGCCTGTGACCTGTCAAAATATATATATATTTTTTAAAGCTACATATTTGGGCAGCGGCGGACCCTGGGGCCTGTATGTATATTATTATATGTAATAAATATGTGTAGAGTATATTATTATTTCAGCTCAGGGGGGGGGGGCAGGGACATTTTTACAGGGGCACCGGCCCTTGTAGGCCCCCCTGTAGAACCGCCCCTGATTGTGTTTCCTGAAGAGCTTTGTATAAATTAAACTAACATCTAAGCCAATATGTAATAAAAAAATTTGAGTATCTGTTTAAATAAATTCTGCACATTTCTATTTCAACAATTGTAACTTCTTGAAAACCAATTTGACATCTTTTGTATATATCTGGGATTTTAATGTTGCTTTTTTTCAGTGTTTTTGCTTATGGTCAGTTTATGTACTGTGTTAAAATATTAATTTCCTAGTTTCATAAAACATTCAAAATCTTACTTTATATCACACTTTTACACATTTAATTATGATTGCAATAAAATGTGACATTTTAATGATTTGTTATATATATTTTTATATAATAAAATAAATAATACTAAGCTGCTGAGTTTTACTATTCCATTAGTTTAACACATTTAGGGCCAGATAGTGGCGTGCTAATAATAGCACTGGTTGCGATATGCAATATTACTGGACCTCACTAATATTACCACACAACTTGATATTACAAGTCCATGGTAAAACCCATTTACCAGAGAAGACTATCGCTCTAGTGCATCCTATACTTTCAATGGATATGTTGCAACCAAATTAATAGCACTCATATTGAAAGTTATAGGTTGCAATCAAGCAAAGCCGAAGTGTAAAAGTTATTAAAGTTCAGAAATCAAATCCAAAACACATTATTACACTTATATATATAAATCTGTTTAATATTGTTAAAAGGGTTAATATATATATATATGTATATATAAAACTATGAAAGTGTAGGGAGAGGTTATTTAAAAATATATGTATCCACACTAAACCTTTAAATAGGATACAACATTATCAAATAGATAAGCTCAGCAGGTAGCTAGGCTGCAAATGAGCCCTGGTGCAGTCCCTTTAATTTAAGTATTATACAAAGACAAGAGAAAAGGTCATCAGAATTCTGATTTTCTCTTGTCTTAATATAATATATATATGTATATACACATATATATATACGTATATGTATATATATATATATATACTTATATATATATATACTAGTCGATAAGCCTGTCCAGAGGGCAGTCTAATTATTTTTTTTAACTGCAGATGTAGAAACAACGTATTTTGTAACTCTTCTTTTATATAAAAATTGAAGCTACAGGTGTAGCAATACTATAATTTTAATGGACTACTATCTTAAATATATCAAAAATATTTTCTATATAATAAACTACAGATATAGCCACACTCTAATTAGACAAACTACTGTCCTAAATAAATACAAAGTTTCTTCTCTTTAAATTATATGTACTTTAAGTATATTTCTTTAAATACATAACCCCTTAAACGCAAAACCCCTACATCGCAATAAACCTATTTACCCTATTAACCCCTAAACCGCAAAACCCCTACATCGCAATAAACCTATTTACCCTATTAACCCCTAAACCGCAAAACCTCTACATAGCAATAAACGTATTTAACTTATTAACCCTTTAAACCGCCAAAACCCACAATGCAAATAATAAATACGGTACAGTACACTAACCTAACACCACTAACCTAACACTCCTATTAAATAAACCCAAATTACCTAAACTAATACATTCTAAAGTTACAAAAAATAAAAATAAATAAGTTTACAAAAAATAAAAAAAGCTAACATTACAGAAAATAAAAAAATCAAATTACCAAATTTAACAAAATTAAACCTAATCCCTATGAAAATAAAAAGGCCCCCCCAAAATAAAAACACCCCCTACTCTAATAATAAACTACCAGTAGCCTTTAAAAGGACTTTTTGCAGGGCATTGCCCCAAGATAATCAGCTCTTTTACAAAAAATATACAAAGTCCCACCTAACATTAAACTCCCCACCCCCCAAAATAAAAGAACCTAACACTAAAAAACCTAAACTACCCATTGCCCTGAAAAGGGCATTTGTGTGGAGCGGAGCTGAAGAACACGGATGAGAGCAAGTGAAATTTGGCTATTCAAATCAGCCAATAGAATTTCACTTGCTCTCATGCTATTGGCTAATTTAAACAGCCAATAGGATTTGAGTAGCTTTCATCCTATTGGCTGATTTGAATTGGAAGAATCAAATCAGCCAATAGGAATTCAAGGGACGCCATCTTTAATCGCGTACCTTGAATTCACTATTCAGTGTACGGCGGAGATCGTACGAAGAGGATCCTCCACGCTCCATGGCTCCGTGGTCGCCGGTCTTCAGTTCCAGGGTCGCCGGTCTTCAGCTCCGCTCCGTACAGGATGTTCCTGGAAGAAGAAGAGGTTGCGCTTGGAAGAAGACTTCACCGCATGGAACAGGACCTTCTCCAGGAACCGTGAGTACCAACCTGGGGGATAGATTTAGGATTAAGAATTAAGGGTTTTTTGGGGGGATTTGTTTTATTTAGATTAGGGATGGGCAGAAAAAGAGCTAAATGCCCTTTTAAGGGCAATGCCCAAACAAATGCCCTTTTCAGGGCAATGGGTAGTTTAGTTTTTTAGTGTTAGGTTCTTTTATTTTAGGGGGGTGGGGGGGGGTTAATATTAGGTGGGACTTTGTATATTTTTTGTAAAAGAGCTGATTATCTTATGGCAATGTCCTGCAAAAAGCCCTTTTAAGGACTACTGGTAGTTTATTATTAGAGTAGGGGGTGTTTTTATTTTGGGGGGGTCTTTTTTATTTTCATAGGGATTAGGTTTAATCTTGTTAAATTTGGTAATTTGATTTTTTTATTTTCTTTAATGTTAGCTTTTTTTTTGTAAACTTAGTTTTTTTTTGTAACTTTAGAATGTATTAGTTTAGGTACTTTGGGTTTATTTAATGGGGTGTTAGGTTAGGGGTTGTTAGGTTAGGGGGTGTTAGGTTAGGGGTTGTTAGGTTAGGGGGTGTTAGGTTAGTGTACTGTACTTAGTTATTTAAATAGTTATTTGCATTGTGTTTTTTTGCGGTTTAAAGGGTTAATAGGGTAAATAGGTTTATTGCGATGTAGGGGTTTTGCGGTTTAGGGGTTAATAGGGTAAATAGGTTTATTACGATATAGGCATTTTGCGGTTTAGGAGTTAATACTTTGTGTATTTTTTTTTGCTATATTTCGTGTGGGCAGTGTTTTTTTTTTAATACTTGATGCAGGCGGATATTTATTTATTTTTAATACTTGATGCTGGCGTTTTTTTTTTGTTTTTTTTTTTAATACTTGATGCTGGGCGGTTATTTTTTTTTAATACTTGATGAGGGCATTTTTTTTTTAAATACTTTAATGTGGGCTATTAGGTGTTGCTTTAATACTTGATGCGGGCGGTTATTTATTTTTTTAATACTTGATGTGGGCGGTTATTTTTTTTTTAATACTTGATGCGGGCATTTTTTATTTTTAAATACTTTAATTTGGGCGATTAGGTGTTGCTTTAATACTTGATGCGGGCAGTTCGTTTTTTTTTTTTAATACTTGATGTGGGCAGGTATTTTTTTTTTTAATACTTGATGCAGGCGTTTTTTGATTTTTTTTAATACTTGATGCTGGCGGATAGTTTTTTTTTTAATACTTGATGTGGGCGGTTATTTATTTATTTTTAATACTTGATGCGAGCATTTTTTTTGTTTTTTTTTAATACTTGATGCGGGCGTTTAGTTTTTTTTTTTTTTAATACTTGATGTGGGCGGTTAGTTTTTTTTTTAATACTTGATGCGGGCATTTTTTTTAAAAAATACTTTAATGTGGGCGATTAGGTGTTGCTTTTGTAATGCTCCATTTGCCTTCGCTGCATCCCGGTGGATTCCGAAAATGGCAGGGTGGTGAAAGAATGCGGTGCATCCAGGTGAATTCTTTTGTCCTTGCGCTGCCAACATTCCATTGAGGATGCGTGCGCAGCTGCCGACGGCGATGGACATTACAAACGCAATTATAGTATCTGGAATCTGTTGGCGCTCTACAAATACCTGATAATAATAAATAATAGTATAGATATATTTATATATACTTTTGAGCCCTTCCCAGTTAGATACCTTGAAACATGCAATATCATTTTTATTCAGTTTTAATATGTTTTACAGTGTTTTGAATAGAAATAAAGATGTATTTTTATGAATCTATATTTATTTCATCATGTGGACTTAATGGTTTGATAATTTTGTAATAAATACTTTATAAATTAGATTGGTTTTGTTTTTAGGATATATTAGGTGTTAATTGTCAAGTGCTGTTTTTTTCAGGATTTCTATTTTTTTCTTTTCAGTTTAAGTTGCTAGCAATTCCTGAATTAAAAAAACATAATTTAAGACAATTATATAAATTATAGAAATATACTGTATGCAATATATTTATTTATTGTCATAAAAACTGAAAAATATATATAATTTTGGAAACGTGTGGTGGATTGTTTTTCTTTTAAATATTGATTACTATGTCCAAAGAACATTAAAAATATTCATAAGAAAACAGATTTGTTTTTTCTAACTTGTTTTAGCTATTTTTTAATCTGAACATTATTTATTAGGTATTTAGGTATTTATTTTATTTGCACCAAACACATTTTAATAAGGCATAATAATATTATTATTAATAATAATAATAATCATCATCATATAGTGTAATAATAATTATAACATAATAATTATATTTAAATATGTAGGTTTTTTTTATAAAAAATTGTCAAATACTAAACTATTGGAAACCATAAAAAAAACTAGTTCCATTTTGTTATGAGCTGTTAATAGCCTCTTCATTGTTTCTGTATAGAGGTGTATGAAACAATTATTTTAATATATTTTAAAAACATTAAAAATAAACAAGTTTGGGGGTGGAGTTAACTGCCAAACTGAGCAGACGTGCTTCGTGTTAGCTCTCTGCTACGAAGCGACTAAAACTTGTTTTTTGGGCAGAAAGAGGTGTTGTAATGACATTATTACATCTGATTGACTCTACTACAGTGAAGCTAATCTCTGTCTGGGGTTTCTGTGCCCTTTGGGGAGCTTTCTGTCCCATATTGGGTCACGGCTCACGACCCACACACTTGTGGCTCATATCTTACTGGGTCTGCGCCATAGTCCAGTTGCTGTGGGCTCTAACTGGGCTACGGAGGGTCGGGGATCCGCTCCGGAGCTGAGGTCCCAGGACTCAAAGACAACTGTAAACTTTGCTGCCCACCGCAGGACAATGGGAGACTGCTCTCCCATTGCGGTGACACATCTCAGCAGCAAGTGGTGCATCGCTCGCCATCTGGATCCACAATTGAGGCTCTCAGTCAGAGGCCATCTGGGAAGGTGGCAGAAGAAACCCACGTACCTGAGATCCCATAGGAAGTGCTCCAAGCGAAGTGGCCACCCTGCATAAAGTGGTACGAACGTCCGCCAATTTTCTTTTGGCCTGCTTCTGTCGCTGAGGGACCCGGACGTCTACAGAGCTCCACGCTCACTATTCCCGCTGTACAGGGAGGTCCTGGAGTATGGTAAGACCACACCAACCCTTAGCAATTGCCTTCTTACAACCTCAGGCCCTAAGTGACATAGGGAGCCGGCCGCAGCTATATACCCCTCACGCCATAGCTTTCCATAACAGGGTGAACCTCACACAGAATCCACCCCCTCCTCCAATGAACGTTTCCATCGGCTATTTAGGTAGTCCACAAGAAGTAAAGAAGACAGTAGAGGCCACTGTTAGGGGGACCAGGAGGTGTGCAATTACAAAGAAGAGGGTGTTAGGTACCTGACAAGAATGCCTACCATATTTGGACTCAGGCAGTCACATTCTGTCTCTTGCTAAGACCGGAGGGCCCTTCATTGTGCAGTAACTTCCCACACATTGAGCTGAGCCCTGCTGACCTACTCCAACAGACTTTTGGGTGAGACTGCACCATTTATTATGTTTGTCTCCTACAGGCTTGTTTTTTATGTCTGTAGTTACAGCTAATTAGTGGGCCCCTGCTTGTTCACTGCCCTATACCATTGTAGTTTGCACAGAGTCTCCCATCTATGTGATTCTGATAGAGTGGACAACCTATACTGGGGGAACTGTTCCTGGCTCTTATTGCTAGCACCTTATGAGCTAACCCCAGCAGTGTTTCCCTGCTTGAACACCCTTACTGTATTTTAAATCAAGATTTGGGGTACCTACTGTTTTGCAAATCATTCTCTTTTAGCCGCACAAGGTCTGTACCCTCACTCATGTCATTTTGCGTTTAGAGCAGGATTTCTCTGACTGTATATTTATACACTGTATATTCTGGTATAAGCTTATATATCTACCGTTTGTTATCTATATACCTACTGTCTCTGTACGTGTATTAGGGGATCTGCTGTACTAATTTTGCTTATGCTGCTGCTGTACATATATTGTATGCTCTGCTAAAGAGTTGCTGACACTTACTGTTACTGCAAAAGTATTAAGCGTTTACTGTACTAAGACTGCTTACTTCTATTGCATAAGTCTCGTGCCTTTATATTTTCCCCTCACCTCCCCGTTCCCGCCCAGCTTGTCTGGGTGGGTCATTTCCCATATCCTTTTCCCCTTCCTTTGGGTCGTATCCTTTCTTTTTCCCCGGAGTGAGGGGCCAGAGGCCAGGAAATGTATTCATAATTGTATTTGCTTTATTTATCCTTACCCAAACACTAGCAGTGACCACACCAGTTTGCTCCTAGATCAGGCTCTGCCTGCCGCCTGGATTTTGTGGCTGCTGCTGAGGCTCTTCCTCATCTGATGTGGTAGTAAGATGGCGTGGAGGTCAAAGTGTGTGCTTAGGGCCCTTAGTGTGTGTACAGTGGGGCTTAGCTCCTGTTAACTGGTATAATATGTAAATTGTTAGGATAATTTTCTCACAAACCTGCTCATTTAGGTGTATATTCTGTCCATCAGTGTGGTTGTAGTGTACGCCGCTGACCTGGCTGGTCTCTTTCTCTGTTACCGAAAATGCCTCACACCGCTAGGAGGCAATCCAAAGCCAACAAACCTAAGAAAACAGTCCTGGACCACTTTTCTCTACCGACTCATCAGGGGTCCACCAATTTAGTCTCTAGCCAAGTTGATCATGATTCGCAGGATGAGGACTCTCAATCCAGCATTAACTCTGGGACCACATCCCAAAGTATCTTACAGAATCTAAAATGCAGGAGATGCTGGCAGCTCAAACTCTCTCCATAACACATGAGATTCATCGCAGCTCTGCGGAACTCCCCTTCACAGAGAAAAATTATCCTGTAGCATATCAGTCTGACCCTGCCCAATGACAGTCCAGCGTCAAAATACCATGCAATTCTTCTCTGAACAAGGGAAGCAACAACCCCAGACGATCATTTCGACCTCCTATGGGCCTCGTCAGTGAGGTGCAGTTGTATTTCTCTAAGGGCAAGTGTGCATGGAGTCCACGTCTGGTTTCCCCATTACTCTTAGGGTGACCCAAGAACAATTTGCATAAAAATCTAAAGAGAGAGAACAGCACTCCATGAGATAGAACAAAAGCTAGAAAAACTTCCATGCCTGTTCATTTTTATTGCAACTCCTCAGGGTGCACGTTCTTTTTGCACACTATTCCCCTTCACAGAGAAAAAATATCCTGTAACATATCAGTCTGACCCTGCCCAATGACAATTCAGCGCCAAAATACCAGGCAATTCTTCTCTGAACAAGGGAAGCAACAACCCCAGACGATTGTTTTGGCCTCCTATGGGCCTCGTCAGTGAGGTGCAATTGTAACTCTCTAAGGGCAAGTGTGCATGGAGTCCACATCTGGTTTCCCCATTACTCTTAGGGTGACCCAAGAGCAATTTGCATAAAAATCGAAAGAGAGAGAAAAGCACTCCATAAGATAGAACAAAAGCTAGAACAACTTCTATGCCTGTTCATTTTTATTGCAACTCCTCAGGGTGCACGTTCTTTTTGCACACTATCATTTGAAATGCAACCTAACACGCTGGAGAGATGCCATAAAGCCCTTAGGCCCAGATCCATAGCCTCAGACAAGCCAAGGGATGTCTTCACAGCTATAGTTTGAAAGACCGAATCCTCCAGGCGGCCTTTTGCAAACCACCTCTAACTGAAAGATTTCAAGAGGTCCAACTACTACAGGACCTTTCCCAGCATACTCTTCAACAAAGGAGATTGTTCTCTCCAATAACCGAAGTCCTAAGATGAGAAAGCATCAAATACAGATGGGGCTTCCCAACTAATTAATAATTTCCAAAGAAAACCAATCCCACACTGTAATCAGTCTAAATCAGGGCTTCTCCCTACTGGAATCTTGGGGCCTTCGCCCACCTGTGAACTCTAATCAACCACCTCACCAGGCCAGACTCAGAGTCTCTGCTCCTGAGTGGCAGATCAAAGAACAAAGATCTAAACAGCCTAGACACCAACCCTCCTCACAGGAAAAGGTCCCTTGACCTCTATTTGGAATGATCTTATCTTGCTTGATACACCCCGAGCTAGGAGAGAGACTGGGACAATATTCACCTTTGGCCTAGTTTATCTCCCTCTCCAAGTTGCACAGGTTTGCTAGCTATTTTCTTAGGCCTAGATTTAGAGTTGGGCGGTAGCCGTGAAAACCAGCGTTAGAGGCTCCTAACGCTGGTTTTAGGCTACCGCCGGTATTTGGAGTCAGTCAGGAAAGGGTCTAACTCTCACTTTCCAGCCGCGACTTTTCCATACCGCAGATCCCCTTACGTCAATTGCGTATCCTATCTTTTCAATGGGATCTTTCTAACGCCGGTATTTAGAGTCGTGTCTGAAGTGAGCGTTAGAAATCTAACGACAAAACTCCAGCCGCAGAAAAAAAATAAGTCGGTAGTTAAGAGCTTTCTGGGCTAACGCCGGTTTATAAAGCTCTTAACTACTGTGCTCTAAAGTACACTAACACCCATAAACTACCTATGTACCCCTAAACCGAGGTCCCCCCACATCGCCGCCACTCAATAAAATTTTTTAACCCCTAATCTGCCGACCGCCACCTACGTTATACTTATGTACCCCTAATCTGCTGCCCCTAACACCGCCGACCCCTATATTATATTTATTAACCCCTAACCTGCCCCCCACAACGTCGCCTCCACCTGCCTACACTTATTAACCCCTAATCTGCCGACCGCAAAGCGCCGCTACCTATGTTATCCTTATGTACCCCTAATCTGCTGCCCCTAACACCGCCGACCCCTATATTATATTTATTAACCCCTAATCTGCCCCCCTCAACGTCGCCTCCACCTGCCTACACTTATTAACCCTTAATCTGCCGAGCGGACCGCACCGCTACTATAATAAAGTTATTAACCCCTAATCCGCCTCACTCCCGCCTCAATAACCCTATAATAAATAGTATTAACCCCTAATCTGCCCTCCCTAACATCGCCGACACCTAACTTCAATTATTAACCCCTAATCTGCCGACCGAATCTCGCCGCTACTGTAATAAATGGATTAACCCCTAAAGCTAAGTCTAACCCTAACCCTAACACCCCCCCTAAATTAAATATAATTTAAATCTAACGAAATAAATTAACTCTTATTAAATAAATTATTCCTATTTAAAGCTAAATACTTACCTGTAAAATAAACCCTAATATAGCTACAATATAAATTATAATTATATTATAGCTATTTTAGGATTAATATTTATTTTACAGGTAACTTTGTATTTATTTTAACCAGGTACAATAGCTATTAAATAGTTAAGAACTATTTAATAGCTAAAATAGTTAAAATAATTACAAAATTACCTGTAAAATAAATCCTAACCTAAGTTACAATTAAACCTAACACTACACTATCAATAAATTAATTAAATAAAATACCTACAATTACCTACAATTAAACCTAACACTACACTATCAATAAATTAATTAAATACAATATCTACAAATAAATACAATGAAATAAACTAACTAAGTTACAAAAAATAAAAAAGAACTAAGTTACAAAAAATAGAAAAATATTTACAAACATCAGAAAAATATTACAACAATTTTAAACTAATTACACCTACTCTAAGCCCCCTAATAAAATAACAAAGCCCCCCAAAATAAAAAAATGCCCTACCCTATTCTAAATTAAAAAAGTTCAAAGCTCTTTTACCTTACCAGCCCTGAACAGGGCCCTTTGCGGGGCATGCCCCAAGAAATTCAGCTCTTTTGCCTGTAAAAAAACACATACAATACCCCCCCCCCAACATTACAACCCACCACCCACATACCCCTAATCTAACCCAAACCCCCCTTAAATAAACCGCAGGATTATGGGTCGCCAGCCCCCGCTTGGGTTGGATGAAGATTTTGGAGCCAGGACCGATCGGTGATACCCGGTGAGGTGAAGATAAGGTAGGAAGATCTTCAGGGGCTTAGTGTTAGGTTTATTTAAGGGGGGTTTGGGTTAGATTAGGGGTATGTGGGTGGTGGGTTGTAATGTTGGGGGGGGGGGTATTGTATGTGTTTTTTTACAGGCAAAAGAGCTGAATTTCTTGGGGCATGCCCCGCAAAGGGCCCTGTTCAGGGCTGGTAAGGTAAAAGAGCTTTGAACTTTTTTAATTTAGAATAGGGTAGGGCATTTTTTAATTTGGGGGGCTTTATTTTATTAGGGGGCTTAGAGTAGGTGTAATTAGTTTAAAAGTGTTGTAATATTTTTCTGATGTTTGTAAATATTTTTTTATTTTTTGTAACTTAGTTAGTTTATTTCATTGTATTTATTTGTAGATATTGTATTTAATTAATTTATTGATAGTGTAGTGTTAGGTTTAATTGTAGGTAATTGTAGGTATTTTATTTAATTAATTTATTGATAGTGTAGTGTTAGGTTTAATTGTAACTTAGGTTAGGATTTATTTTACAGGTAATTTTGTAATTATTTTAACTATTTTAGCTATTAAATAGTTCTTAACTATTTAATAGCTATTGTACCTGGTTAAAATAAATACAAAGTTACCTGTAAAATAAATATTAATCCTAAAATAGCTATAATATAATTATAATTTATATTGTAGCTATATTAGGGTTTATTTTACAGGTAAGTATTTAGCTTTAAATAGGAATAATTTATTTAATAAGAGTTAATTTATTTCGTTAGATTTAAATTATATTTAATTTAGGGGGGTGTTAGTGTTAGGGTTAGACTTAGCTTTAGGGGTTAATCCATTTATTACAGTAGCGGCGAGATTCGGTCGGCAGATTAGGGGTTAATAATTGAAGTTAGGTGTCGGCGATGTTAGGGAGGGCAGATTAGGGGTTAATACTATTTATTATAGGGTTATTGAGGCGGGAGTGAGGCGGATTAGGGGTTAATAACTTTATTATAGTAGCGGTGCTGTCCGCTCGGCAGATTAGGGGTTAATAAGTGTAGGCAGGTGGAGGCGACGTTGTGGGGGGCAGATTAGGGGTTAATAAATATAATATAGGGGACTATTTCCACCACAATTCTCTTACTGTGTTTACATATGTCTTTTGTTAATATGTTTCTTGAAGCTATCTCCTACATTCCCTCCCCTTGCACTTCTCCCCTAGAAGCGCTCTCAAAGCCCTCCCCTAGTACACTAAGTAATCGCTAAGGAGAATAATTTCAAGTTCCTTACACATAACGTTAGGGGCCTAAACTCACCAGGTAAAAGAAGCATTTTTTTATGATCACTCTCACATCTATACCCAGATGTAGTCTTCCTTCAGGAGACACATTAAAAGGTGAATGACACTCCCAGACTCCTGTCTAAAACAATACACCACTGTCCTGTTCGCCCCATACCAGTCTAAATCTAGAGGGGTTGCCATCCTCTTTCACAAGCATCAAAAGGGACCCACAAGCTCAGTATTTGATTCTAATTTGTAAGCATAACCAAATTACTTACACCCTGGTCTCTGTGTACCTCCCGAACACGGGGCAATGTAAATGTCTCCATAGAATTCTCAAGAAAGTGAATAAATATAGACAGGTGAAGGTAATTATGGGGGGATTTTAATTTAGTTTGGGACCCTCTTGTGGATAAAAAGTCAGATAAACCCATCCCTAGGGACAATAGAACTGAAGCCGCCTCTTTAAAATTTAGGTCCCTTATGTTCAGGTTTGGTTACTACAATATGTGGCAGGCTTTCCACACTTTAGATAAAGACTTTACACAGTTCTCCCACCCGCATTCAAACTACTCTAAGCTGGACTATTTTTTTAGCCAGGCCAAACACTAGATTACATTACAAAGGTCTCTATCCTTTAGGGAAGCATTGAGGAAAGACTTACAGGAGTTTATTAAGCTAAATGATAACCAAACGGTTGCCAATGATACCCTGTGGGGTGCTCTGAAGGCCTCAATACGAGGGTCAATAATTAATAAGCAAGCTTCTATTAGAAAGGCCCTAGGGCTACCCTTATCAAAAGCTTTCTGCAAACTAAATAACCTAGAGAAACTGAATAGGAAAACCCCCTCGGCAGCACAAACTAGAGCTATTCGAGGCCTTAAAGCCCATATTTGCAACTTAGAATTTAAACGTACACAACAGCAACACTTTACCTAGTTGAATAGGCGACCTGTTTGCCTCATACTATGAGGCACTATATAACATTCAATCTTCAGAAGCACCTGATTCTGTACCTAGTATTGATATACAGCACACCCTCAGGATGCTTAAACTCCCTACCCTCTCTTAGACACAGCAGAACTCCCTTAGAGACCCCATTACCACACAGGAAATTAAACAAGTTATCTCACATCTAAAACCACTTAAAGCACCAGGCAAAGATGGTTTCCCATCACTATTTTATAAAACATATCACCTAGAACTCACTCCATTACTTCAGCACCTGTACCACCTTGCTGGTCTTCAGGGCTCCTTTTGCAAGGAGTTCCTGGAGGCCACCATTATCACAATCCTGAAACCAGGTAAATACCCTGCCTTGTGCCCTAGTCATAGGCCCATTTCTCTCATCAACACTGATATCAAAATGTACTCCAAAATCTTAGCTGACCGTATATCCCTTCTACTCCCATAATTTAATTTACGAAGACCAGGTTGGTTTTATCCCCAACCGCGAGGTACCTGACAATACCAGACGCCTACTTAATATAGTATTGGAGGCTACTAGAATTAAGAAACCCTTCTCGGTCATCTCACTTGATACCGAGAAGGCATTCGATCGGGTGAGGTGGGAATACCTGTGGGAGGTACCAGGGATCTTCAATTTCCCAAAAGAAATGCAAACTCAAATCCAAGCCTTATATTCACACCCCATGGCTAGAGTTAGGGGCTTAGGATTTTACTCTGCCCCTTTTTCGCTTACTAATGGCACAAGGCAGAGTTGCCCTCTGTCCCCCCTACTGTTCGCTCTTGCGATTGAACCCCTAGCCAAACTTATTCGCCAGGAGCCCTCCCTACAGGGTATGATGCTACATGGCACTTCACACAAAATCCCACTCTTCGCGGGCGATATTACAATCTTTTCTTCCTCCCCCAGGGATACTGTCCCACCCCTTATGTCCTTACTAAAATTATTTGGACACATGTCCTTCTACAAATTGAATCCCACTAAGACAGAAATATACTCTTGGGGTTTCCCTATGGAATACATGCAAGACTTAGTATAAACTTGTGACTTTACTTGGAAACAAGACAGTATAAAACATCTTGGTATTTTTATCTCCAATAGTAAAACATGACTAATACAAGACAATTATATTCCCCTACTCACAGAACTTAGAACTTTAACTTCTAAATGGAACTTTGATGCTGTCTTGTGGCTTGGCAGGATTTCTGCTCTCAAAATGTCCTTTTTAACCAAAGTTAACCTACTTGTTCTGATGCCTCCCCATCAGGTTGCCAAGGTGCCTGTTATTACAGTTTCAAAGTGGCTTTATCAAATATATTTGGCAAGGGAAAACAGCCAGAGTTGCTCGTAAAATTCTCCAATTCCCTAAAATGTATGGGGGCATCGCCTCGCCATCTGTTGTCAGATAATATGAAGCAGCCATGTTAACCCACATTGCCCCTTTTTCAGATACTATGAAGCAGCCATGTTACTCTGCCCCTTTTTTGCTTACTAATGGCACAAGGCAAAGTTGCCCCTGTCCCCCCTACTGTTCGCTCTTGCGATTGAACCCCTAGCCAAACTTATTCGCCAGGAGCCCTCCCTACAGGGTATCACGCTACATGGCACTTCACACAAAATCACACTCTTCGCGGGCGATATTACAATGTTTTCTTCCTCCCCCATGGATACTGTCCCACCCCTTATGTCCTTACTAAAATTATTTGGAGACATGTCCTTCTACAAACTGAATCCCACTAAGACAGAAATATACTCTTGGGGTTTCCCTATGAAATACATGCAAGACTTAATACAAACTTGTGGCTTTACTTGAAAACAAGACAGTATAAAACATCTGGGGATTTTTTATCTCCAATAGTACTACATGACTTATACAAGACAATTATATTCCCCTACTCACTGAACTTAGAACTTTAACTACTAAATGGAACTTTGACGCTGTCTCGTGGCTTGGCAGGATTTCTGCTCTCAAGATGTCCTTCTTACCAAAGTTAACCTACTTGTTCCGATGCCTCCCCATCAGGTTGCCATTACAGTTTCAAAGTGGTTTACCAAATATATTTGGCAAGGGAAAACAGCCAGAGTTGCTTGTAAAATTCTCCAATTTCCTAAAATGTATGGCAACCTGTTGTCAGATACTATGAAGCAGCCATGATAACCCACATTTCTCAGTTGGGCATTGGAGATTTGAGGAGCAAGTGGAGCATTTTAGAGCAGGCATCCTTGCCCAATCGTGTCCAGTTTAGAGATTTAATATGGGTCCCACCTCACTGTCGCCGCATGCTAAACATTGACAACCCTGTTATCTTAGAATGCCTACACCTATGAGACAAGTTAAGACATTGTACTGGGGTCGCCCCACACCCGTCTCCCATCCACTCTACAACTGGCCACTTATTGGGCCTCCCGGACTCTCACCCTAACGCTTGGTCAAATTTAGGCTTCACTCTGGTCTCTGACTTTTTGGCATCCCATAAACAAACTACCCTCCCCTCCATACCCCAAACCGCTGGCTCACTAATAGTCCCCCCAGACTGAAATTTGAATAGACTAGATTTAAAAGCATCTTAAGATCCTGGGGTACCTTGACCGCCTGGAAAGCTAGGTGGCAGAGGGATGGGAAACTACACAATCCCATGTCCCAGCACTACCTTCTCATGGAAGGGGCTGTTCCTAACCTCATTCCTGCCAAAATTGTGGACCATGTCTTTTGACCGTACTTCCAAAGCCATAAACTGTACGACTCTCTTGAGATGTTTTACAAATTGCTTTCTCACTGGTATTTTGTGCCCATGAGATTATTTAAACTACATATAATCCCTATGCCTCTTTTCTGGAGGCAATGTGGACAATCTGGTGATTCTCTACATGTGTGGTGGAGCTGCCCAAAACTTAAGCCATTATGGAATGTGGCCTTCATAGCTCTAGCCAGACTAGGTATCCGGGTCCCTAAAACTCCTGAAACAACTTTAATACATTTAGGGATACACCCTTTACCGAAATACCAAAGTTATCTTTGCATCTACTTATTTTCTGCTGTTAAGCTAGCTATAGCTAGAGCCTGGAAAAAGGACAGCCCTCCAGGCTGGCACACAATTTTAGACATCATGGCGTAACGTTTGCTTATACTAAACAAAATAGACTTATTTATTCTAATATGGGAAAATTGGTCTACCACCTACAAAGCTAACTGTAAACCTAGGATAACCCTGTAGTTTATCTAGGTACCATGTTGTAAATCCTCAACTACATTAGAACAAGAGCTTCTACCCCCTAAAAATCAATAAAAAATAATTAATTTGACAAAACTTAACAAATATAACCGTTTTTTTTTTTGTTTTTTTTTAGATATTCCAGTACAATTTGAATGCATTCATTTTTAATTGACCAGCAGAGTATTCTTTCTTATTGTTTAGACAAACATCATGCTGATGGACAACCAAACCTCAACCATGGAGTTCCATATACTAGCATTTTCCACACAGACAAAGAAGCAACCTTTACTTTTCATTATTTTCTTCTTCATTTACATGACTGGAATTATAGGAAATTTAACCATACTTCTACTGGTTTCTATAGATAATAATTTACATACACCCATGTATTTTTTTCTAGGAAATTTATCCTTCATTGACATCTCTTTTACTACTGTGTCTCTTCCAAAGTTTATGGATATTTTAATAACTGGATATAACTCAATATCCTTCATACAGTGTCTAACACAGACATACTTTTCTGTTTTCTTTTCAAGCACTGAGGTTGTCCTGTTGTCCTTCATGGCTTATGATCGTTACCTTGCTATCTGTAACCCATTAAGCTATCATGTTTTTATGAATAACAAAAAATGTGTCATGATTTCTTTAGCCCTTTGGACAACTGGATGTGTGAATTCATTTCTTCTTACTGGTTTTGCTTCCAAGTTGTCATTTTGTAAGTCAACAAGTCTTCGGCAGTTCTATTGTGACATTAAAGCTTTAACAAGCATTTCATGTGACAATACAGTATTACACAACATAATCTCTGTAGAATCATTTGTATTTGGAATGTTTCCATTATTGTTGAGTTTAATTTCTTATATCAAAATAATTATTTGTATCCTGAATATGAAGTCAGTAAATAGTAAAAGAAAAGCTTTCTCCACTTGTACGTCCCACCTCACTGTCCTACTCATTTTCTATGGGACACTTGTGTGTGTATACATGGGGTCAGCTTCAGAACAAGCAGGGGAAATGGACCAGGTGTTCTCTGTATTGTACACAGCAGTGACTCCCATGTTAAACCCCTTAATATACAGTCTAAGGAATAGAGAAGTAAAGAAAGCATTGATCAATATTTTACCTATTAATTACCTATTAATTAGCACTAAAGAAGCATTTACTTAAAACCTTCACTATTGCTCATGTTTAAAGATTTAAAAAATGAGTGCATAAATATCACCATGTGTCTTTTGAATATATGTTATGTATTCCCCCCATTAAAGTCAATGGAGCAAAACAAAAAAGGGAGAAAAAAAACTAAGACCCTACTCACATGCAAATCCGATTGCATTTTCACAAGTACGCTAACCCGACATGAAAATCTGAATATTTCACATTCCAATGTTCTTTACATATAAGAATATATTCTATTTATACATAATAAATATTTCTTTATATATTTGATGCTTTTTTGACAAAATATACATTTATACCTATATATAAATATATATATATATATATATATATATATATATATATATATATATATATATATATATATATATATATTTATATATATATAAAATTATATTGGTATAGATATACATATAAATATATAAGAATATCTATTTATACATAATTTAAACAGTCTGCTATGTGCAGAACATTAAAATGTCTAATATTTACAGTATTAATATTGCATACATAAGTAGTTTTCATTTACTTAACTGCAGAGGGCAAAGGTCACTATAATAATAAAAAATAATTAATATATCACAGTATTTTAGTTTAGATAGACTTTAGCTGGAGAATAGTTTATGATGGACAAGATCTTTTTGTTTCATATCTTCCATTTCTATATTGTATTGTTTAGGTCTCCGTCCACTAGGTAAGCGCTGAGAAATATTTTTTAGTGGGTTTTTCCAATACTTACTACCAGAATGTATTAAACCATAGGAGCTGATGGAATCTGTATTGAGATATATATATATATATATATATATATATATATGTATATATATATATATATATATATATATATATATATGTGTGTGTATGTTTATACATATGTATTTATGTCTTTATATGTGTATATATGTCTGTAAATACATATATACACATATAAATACATAAATCATATGTACACACATATAGACATATAAAAATACAATGTAATGCATTTTTGATGTTTTTTGTTAAACTTTTTTGTTTCGCAAGAGTTCTGATGACGATATTTCCCAACAAGCGTCAACTTCAATTGCGCTCAAGTGATCACATTTACTTTCAAGCTGTAATGCGAGTGAATAAGCCGAAGTGCGTAAACAGCCATGATAAACCCCTTTCACTTGCATGTAACTGTTAGCAATTCACTCGTAATTTCACCTAAAATGTGCACAGTTTACCTGGAAAACAAAAGAAATTATACGAAAGAACAGCCCTCATTTTTTTTCCTCCCAAAACAAAGAAGACCACTTTTGGACCTCAAACACAGGAAAGTATTAATTAACAGGAGGGTTGCCCTTTTTATTGATACATACTAGAGATTTAAGGTATATCACGTGTACTAGCAAATTCTATGTAACCTCTAAGAAAATATGTAAGATATGCAAAATAATACCAACCCCATGTCACATAGATTGAGTGATTTATAGGAGCAGGTGAATATTCATCATTTTACTCAGGGAGGACTGAGGTAAATAAAGGAGAGGTAAGTTCCACTTCCAGGATAGACCTACTGAACAACTGCTAGTGAGGTGCATTACTACTATAACAAGTTCAGACATCTTGTAGCAGGAACAAATCAATATATACGAAGAAAAGATTGGCCAATCCTAAAAACAGATATGGATTTATGTAAAGTTTTAGGAGAATATCCACAGATGACTGCAACAAGGGCCCCAAATCTAGGTGACAACCAGGTACACAGCTTTTTTAGCAAACCACCACAAACTCATAACTGGCTTCAGCGTTCTTCAAATGAACCAGGGTGTTACCCATGTAGATGTTGTAAAGCTTGTAACTATATTCAAAATGCTAAGTAATTTGTGTCAAAATCAGGTCGCACTTATAACATTAGGACTAAAATTACATGCAGAGGGATTGAATGATCTGGCAAAATGTAGTTGTCCTCTATTCTATGTCGGGAAAAGGACTAAAGCCTTACTTGCCTGCACATTAGAACATGTGCGTGACATTGAACATGAGGAAAAAACTTCCAGTATAGCACAACACTTAATGAAACACCATAACTCTTCAACTAGAACGTTTAGCCTAACAGGGATTGAAAAAGTTAAATTAAGTATTAGAGGTGGCAATTTAGATAAGGTCCTTCTACAACATGAAAGTTGCTGGATTTACAATTTAGATAACTTATCACCAGGAGGATTAAATGAAGAGTTATTGTTTTCTCCTTTTCTGGGTTGATTGTATGATCTACCTGTGTTATGTTATCCAGTATATTCCGATTGACTGTTTGTATTATAAAATTGAGTTTTGATTTATTGTATAGATTAACCATTTGGCTGCTAAGCCATTTCCCACCTTGGTGCTAATATTTTCTTTTGTTTTTTTTCTTTTTGAAATTTTTTTATTTAACTTTTTACGTAATCATGTAAGTGTGCGTGACGTCACCACGCATCACATGAAGCCCCGGCGATGCCTGTCACTCTACAGGCATGATCGCCGGGGTAGGAGCAGTAAAGAGCCCCCAGATCTCCCTCAAGGTGGTAGAGTGCTCATGACGGCTCTGAGCCGTCATTAGCACCAGAGTGAGAAACTCTGTGATGGCTCAGAGCCGTCATTAGCACTGAAAGGGTAAAGGCCACGGTGTTTCTTTATCAATGCTTAAATAAAAATTCTTTAAAATGTTTTAATCATAAGTAAAATAAGTGAACTGAATAGACATACATTGAATTAGGAGTTTAATTTTGATTTGGTTGTTTCAGTTATAAGTGTTTTATATTACTATTACAATTATAAAACAATGCCTTAGCAGGGATCATATGTTACAGTTATAATTTTAATACAAATTGTTACAATTTTGGCATGGACGTTGACAACATTGTATATCAATAGGAACGAAAATTCACTAATTGGATTTCCAGGGGAGGGCAACACACAGTTGCTATTTAAGGAGAATCATAATAAGTTAAATCTTAAGCCCTGACAAAGCCGTAATGGTGAAACGATTATTGGCTCAACTACTACCTTTCTCCTAGTCCTGACTGCCGTTGTGGGAGGAGGAACGTTTTGGGGATGCACAAATGTTGGACTTTGATGTGCCTCAACTTCTTGTTTGCTACCCGCCTCTCCAGTGTATACCGCAGATGATATCCTGTAATACATGTGCGGTAGAGCTATTTGTAAGTACTCCAAATTCTTAGCTGCTGTGAATTGTGGCGGTTTATCCCGCTTTCACGTGCAGCTGTATGAGTAGTGCTCAAACTGTCACATACTAATAGGAGCTAGCGGTGGTGAGGCGAAGTAAGTTGATAGCCTTTTGGGGGTGTTCAGTTATAACATAGAAATCTCTATCACATTGTCATGAAGTGTGTTTAAGTCCCACATACAGTAGGTACTACAGTTTGAAACTTTCTGCATTGAACTTCCATCAGTGTATTCACGGACATCAATCCGGTTGCATTAGAAATACTGCCTTGCCCTTCTGAGAAGTTAATTTTCCTGGAACATCACTTGGAACTGAGTTCATTACCTATATACTTGGGATGAACTGTTGTAATTGTATTATCCCCCTCCACACATGCTGTAGACTTTTATTTATTTTATTTCTTTCAGTTAGGATTATAGGGGAATGTAGTTTGTCTTTCTATATGTTATGTATTTTTGGTTTTGATCCTTGGTATTATTAATAAATATATATTAAATAGCATTGCTATTGTTATTTATAGCAGAGTCTTTATCAGTGTGCTGCATTTTCTTATTTTGGCCTCTATTGGTGTTAACTCACAATTTCTATCTTTTTTATCTATTATATTTTATTCTACTTAAAGGGACAGTATACACTCATTTTCATATAACTGCATGTAATAGACACTACTATAAAGAATAAGATGCACAGATACTGATATAAAAATCCAGTATAAAATGGTTTAAAAACGTACTTAGAAGCTTTCAGTTTAGCTCTGTTGAAAAGGTAGTTGGAAAGCCCACTGCAAGTGGGAAATAAGACCCTCCCCCCCTCCCCCTTCTTTTGCATATGAAAAGACCCTTTACACAAACAGGAGCAAGCTGGAGAAGGTAGCTGATGGTATTCAAATAAAACTTTGGGGCTTGGTTAGAAGTCTGAAAATCAGAGCAATGTTCTTTAAAAAGAAGCAAAATTATACATTTAAAAAAAAAAAAAAAAACTTTATGGGCTTTATAAATAGATCATCTACAAAACATTTATGCAAAGAAAAAATGAGTGTATAATGTCCCTTTAAGCACCGGTCTAAATTTGACTTTTTGTGCTCATTAATTACCTGTGCCTGTTTAGGAGTTTAATCTAAAAACAATGGTATAGTGTTTGGTGTCAGAAACACAGTTGGAACTGGTGACATTGAACACACATCATGAACTGCCTATGGGGCCGAATTATCATTGTGCGAGCGAACATGATCCGATATTGCGGATCGTCTGCTGCACATCGATAAATGCCAACAGCATACGCTCTTTAGACTGCTGCTTCATAACTTGTGAAGGCTCGCCAGAAACACGGGGCACCAAGCTCCATACGGAGCTTGATAAATATGCCCGATTGTCTGCATTGCGCATTGTCTTATTTAAATTCCACTTCAAGTTTTATATCACTCCAATGAAAGCTCTCCCCTGTACCAATGTCCTCTTTTCTCGTCCCAATTCCAAAATAAATAACCTAGAGAACAGCCTGTGCTTGACATATGTTAGCTTTAGTCTAATTTTATTTCAATTTACATATACGTTTTATAACACTGCAATTATTAAATCTGCCCACTGCCTCTTCCCTCATTTAATCATAAATGACTCTGATGGGCTAATTCAAGTGGCCTTTTGAGCTAGACCTCACTGGTAGCCTTTTTCTTTGCCCTTAAATGCTGTATAGTACAATACAAAATGATACCACTTACATGCAAAGCCATAATTTGTATGTCTTTGCTTAAGCTCAGATACTTCACAATTTTCCCTCTGACCAACCAACAGCATAAATCTTTCCTTCTCTTTTATTTTCTCTTTTCCCTCTCTCAAAACCTCTCTCATACTCAAAACTCAAAACCTCTCTCAAACTCAAAACTTAAAACCTCTCTCAAACTCAAAACTGAGAGTGCAACTTTGGAGCCCTTACTGTGCAGAGTTGCTCACGTGAGCCTGCAACCACAAGTTAATATGCAGCAGTCATAAGACCACTGCTTTTTAACGTTTCTGCAATCTCTGATGTTGCAGATCAAAATCATCCTAGATTGATAATACTGGTATGATTGACAGGCCCTGCTCTTGTGTATGTGGTTGTATAAGAGCAGCGGTTAGAATCAGGACCATTGTTAGGGGCGGATGAAAGGAGCACATGCCCGGGGCATGCCCGGACTGGCCATATGGAATACCATGCAAATGCTGGCTGGGCTGCCGGGTCCTTTAGTCCGGCCCACCAAATGGGTCATGTAGCCACACCTACCTATCACCCACACTCTGCCCTGCTGCCAGAGGTGGCCTCCTAAGGTCTTGCCTTAAACAGAGGCCTCCTAGGGCTTAAACTAACTTTTTATAAGTTTGCTATAATTACATATGACCTGCACGCAGGAAAGGAGAGTGGAGGTGGAGGCAGGAGCTGTGATGCAACTTAGAGGAAGGGGGGAACCATTTCAGAGGAGCTCTGGCAGCAGGTGTAAGTAGTAACTCAGATTGGGAGCTTCATGTGTGACATTAATAAACATGCTTAGAAGAATTTGGCATCGGTAAGAAGGGGAGGGGCTATGCTTCAAGAGAGAGCTAAAGACTTGGGGAACGTCCAGTGTGATAGCCACACTCTATAATAGCAGTTCAAAAACACATGGCTGGGCTCAGTGGCAAGTCTTTTACTCACTTATTTTAGCTGCTATTAGATTATGGATATCCACACTGCACAGTCCCCACACCTAGGTCTTTGTCTTTCTCCTCAATTTCCTCCTCTGCCAACTCTACAAGCTGTACTGTCAGAAAATATCCTCCCTGTATTAATATGCCCTGCACTGCTTTTGACTCCTCCCATTAACCACTTCCTAACTAGTGTGTCTTACTGAGCCAGATGTTTAGCCCTGTTCTGCTGCCCTTCCTACCTCTGCTGAGGCTTGCTAAACTCTGCCAAGCTGTCACACTGGATCCTTAACAGGATGAACAGATGTCCCATGAGGAGGACACTATATAAAAGGGATACTAAATTCATTTTTTTTCTTTCATGATTCAGAAAGAGCATGCAATGTTAAGCAACTTTCTAATTTACTCCTATTTTTCTTTGTTCACTTGCTATCTTTAGTTAAAAAGAAGGATTGTAAAGCTTAAGAGACTGCCATTTTAGATTCAGCACCCTGGATAGCGATTTCTTATTGGTGGCTACATTTAGCCACCAATAAGCAAGCATAACCCAGGTTCTGAACCAAAAATGGGCCGGCTCCTAAGCTTTAAATCCCTGCTTTTTAAATAAAGATAGCAAGAGAACTAAGAAAAATCGATAATAGGAGTAAATTAGAAAGTTGCTTAAAATGTTTTTTATTTGAAAAAATAAAAAAATTGTATGCTCTATCTGAATCATGAAAGAAAAAAAAATAGGGTTTATTATCCCTTTAAGTCATATTAACTGGGTATACTAGGAGCCTGTGTCCATGATATGTTTTCAGGTTAACATATATACAATATACTGCATACATCAACAATAATATAAATATATATCATCCCCTATGTGCAATACAAATAAATAATCATTTGCTGTTGCTTTGGTACTTTCATATGTTAACCTTTTTATAGGTTTTTGACAATCTATAAAGGAAATTACACATAGGGGCTGATTAATAAAAGTGCAGACAGACATGATACGATGTAGCGTATCATGTCCGCCGCACATCGATAAAACATAAGTTATGTTAGAACTTACCTGATAAATTCATTTTTTTCATAATGGCAAGAGTCCATGAGCTAGTGACGTATGGGATATACATTCCTACTAGGAGGGGGCAAAGTTTCCCAAACCTCAAAATGCCTATAAATACAACTCCCACCTCACTCATTCCTTTTTTTTTTTTTTTTTTTTTTATAATTTTTATTGAAGTCAAAATTTTGGCATACAAAGAAAATATAATAACATTGCATAGCATTGCGTAGTTACATTCCAATAAAAGGAGAATGAAAAAAAAAAAAAGGACTTATGGAAAGATACATCATACAAAGTACATATTAAGAGACCGTATGCAATTAGCAATATCCGATATGTCAATAGAGCATGATGTGGATTACATGTAACAGACAACAGAAAAGGGAAACATGTTAAAGTACAAATTTTGGTACATATATAAACCTATAACCTTGCGTAGGCACATTTCTCCAGGACACATAGTAAGGCACATCTTATGAATTACATATTAAAAGGGCATATGCAATTAGCAACATCTGTTACATCAAGGAACATAATGTCAATTTTAAAATAAAAGTTTTGTATACAGTAAATGATGTCTGTCATTTATATGATATAAAGCTCCACGACTGAACATTTGCTAAAAAAAAAGGAAGAAAAGTACATGCCAAGAGTCATCTAAGCCTTCTATGGGGAACAGGAGGCCACTTTTGGACCTCATATTTTATAGGATAATAACATGGACCGAAGGCTGTATTAAAGAGAGGAGACCACTTGTGGATCTCATTGTTTAGACCTCAGGTATATTTTTATTATTTAGTTAGATAGTGTGTCATGGGATATTAACACCATGATAATCTAAGACTTCTCTACCAAGGTAGGGGGCCACTCTTGGACCCCAGATGATAAAAAAAGAAATTGCCATTTACAGAAGACTATCTGGAGTAGAAGAGACCACTTATGGATCTCATTACAATCCCTTCAGAATTTATTATTTAAATTATGCTACAACTGATAACTGTGAACAAAGGAAAGGACACAATAAACAAGGTGCAGATACTCATTATGCAAAATACAATAACTGGTAGTAGTGCTTATTGTGAACATGGAACATAACCTCGGTTCAGGAGATCCCTACTATGACCAAGTAGAAAAGGGAGATTAAATTACAAACATATGGACCTCAAAGTGTAGATGGCATGCTGAAATTTCTTATAAGCAGATTGCGGATCTCAACCCCCCATAATACAATTAATAATTGATAGCAGCTTAAGTCCTGTGGACAGAGAACACAGTGGTCTATCTGTGGATCCCCACTAATGTGTGAGTAAGAGGAAAAGTTAGACTAATAATGTGAGGATCAATGAAGCTAAGTAGCATTAAGTTATTGCTCAAGAGCAATTTTTAAATCCCTTAACTTTCATCACATATAGGATAAGGTATACACTGCTCCTAGGACACACATTAGTTGCATTGGATAGGTTATGCTTGGTAACCAGATGGTAGAACTGAAAAGAGGTGATGGATTATAACTCCAGCAACATATAATATACTGAACCCCCACTCTATCAAGTAAGAACATATGTAGAACAGCTAAGTAAGCTTGTGGCTACCCCATGGGTGTAAACAATATTCAAACATAACAGGAGTGAGAAATATATGAAAACCCATATAGCTCATAGAAGTGTTATAATTGCAGGACCAGCCTGCATTAAAATGCAGGATTAGAGTAAGGAGATTCTTGCATCGTAACATATAGAGAGCTACAGCTACAGAGTGAGGTTCACAACATGCGCAATGCCAAAAGGAAGAGAAAAAAAGGGAAAAACAAAGAAAAACACTGTAATACAGTAAACTCAAATGTGTAAATTAGCACGACATTCCACTAATATTTAACGTCTAACTGTATTAGATTGCGGAAGGTTGGCGGTGTATAAGTTTACTGGAGATGAGCAATATGTACAATACTTAACATAGGTTTAGAGTCCACATGCTGTTGGTCAAAAGTTTTTGCATATACGAGGGACAGGGATACACTGCTTGGGTTAATTATATATTTAAGGGCAATCTTACCACCGTTTTAAAAGTTAGTATATCTGAATTTTATTCAGTCTTCAGCCCTTAGTTTCCAAATCTGAGACGTCTCTAAATTGTCCCACAAACACCACAGGAAGGCAAGGGTCCCGGATCCCAAGAGAAACGATAATGCAGAAACGGTCACATTAGTACCGATGGATGTTGCACTGTACCCTGGAAGTGCTCAAGCGGTCCTATTGCAACTGAAGGAGGGTGTAAGGTGTGCAGGAGAGGGATCACGCTGGACCAATCTTGTTTTTGTGTTGGGAGCGATTGCCGGGTATTCCCCTGAATTTCCCGCTTCTGCGGCCCCTCCAAACAGGGCTCTTGCAATGCGCCTGCATAGACCTGAGGTGAGTCACAAAAGGTTTGCAAGGTAGACGCTGTTTCTAGCTTCAGGTCCGGTTTAGGTTGTGCTGTTGCATCAATATTTCCAAGCTCCCGGTCATCCACTGAGGTGCTAGAAGTAGGGTATGAGCGTCGGGGCCCCAAAACGCCCACACCCCCTCCCTCCACCTTTCTGATTTTGGGACTGGTGAGTTTGCGGGCGAAATATCCCTGTTAGATTCAAATGCCAGAGTAAGTTCATCTTCTAAGGTAGCGTGATGGCCCTGAAGCAGGCTGCACAGCTCCTTCAAAAAATTCAAAGGGATCTCCATAGCGAATAAGTTGTAGAATACAGCAGGCAAAAATGAGGCATGCAGTGATTTTTATTTTCTTAAAAATATATTGTGCCTTGCAGAGAGAAGGATTTGCAGTTTTTTGCGGTGTTTCACTGCCTCTTAACGACAAGGCAAATCAATGCCCTGCCAGGGGGTTAGATAGAGGGAAGGCCGCAACCTTTAATTCACTCCGGTTCACTAAGTATGATCTCCATTCCAGAAATAGTGGTAAAATGTGAAAGAGCTTGCTTTGTTGCATATCCTCAGCTCAAGAGGTATATGCGATGGAGTGATGGAAAAGGGATTTCACATAGCTTTGTCTCATAAATTGTAGGAGCTGATGTTTTTGCGACCTGTCATGGCCGCCACCCGGAAGTTCCCCCCCTCATTCCTTAGTTTAACATATAGCCAGGTAGTGAGGTGTAAAAAGGATTATAAAAGCATACAAAAAAGAGGAACTGGAAAATAATATTGTGCTTTTATACAAAAAAATATAACCACCAAAAACAGGGTGGGCCTCATGGACTCTTGCCATTATGAAAGAAATTCATTTATCAGGTAAGTTCTTACATAATTTATTTTTTCTTTCATGTGAATGGCAAGAGTCCATGAGCTAGTGACGTATGGGATAAAATACCCAAGAAGTGGAAGTCCACAGAAGAGTCACTAGAGAGGGAGGGATAAAATAAAAACTGTTGGGGGTCGGAGCTAATCGCCGTGCTCTGAGGACGTATGTGGCTTGAGCTCCTGGACCAGATACATTTAAACACAGACAAAAGTTGGACCTTTCGGTATTATATCTAGTCCAACTTATTAAAAGAATCCACATAACACTATAGCAGCAGTATATCTTGACCACTGAAGCTATCTTTCATTTAACAGGAGGCCTGTAGGTCTTATAGAATTGGGGCCTGTCTGATACCTGTGGACTTCTGAAACTTTCACCTGCTCATCACCCGTGCTCCGGAGGGTCGGGGCTCCGCTACGGAGCAGTAGCTTTGACTGAAGACGCCGACAGTAAAGTACGAATCCGATGTAGGTCCACCGCCACATCACGTGGAGTTAAGTCCCGAAGCATCCTATGGCTACCAGCTGCTGCTGCTGCCTGAGACCAGAGGGACAGCCTCAGTTTCTGCAGCCAACTAAGAAAATCATTGCGGGAGGCTTCCTGTGAAGGTAATATCTTCAACCACTTATGCAATTCAGAAGAGCTGAGGAGACGGCTCCGGATGGGGTGAAGTGAGGCCTTGCCATTTCCTAGAGGTCCTCATTAGTCTGCACTTGCCTGCGCTTCCTGGCGCCCTTATACCAGCATCCTCATTATACATCTGTGGTGATAGATTGGAGGACATACACTGGGCCTCTGCTAAATGCTCCAAGAGTGCTGAGATGCCAAAGAGAAAAGAAGAGAAAAGAAAAAGGGCTCGAAAACCCGCCATCTTTGAATAATAGATCCTGTGCCATAGAGAGAAAAACTGAAAGATCCGCAAGCACAATAATCACAGAACAGGTGAGTCCAATAGTGCACTATCTGCATCTCAGCCAACAACACACAAATTTGGCCTAACATTATCGTAACTTTGAGCTTCGCACTCACACTGGAACTACACTGTGCCTACACAAGATTTGGGCCTAAGCTTCTCTAAGGGAATTACGTTTAACTATAGTGGCTAGGCTTAACCCTATAGAGCCTTTCTTAAACTAACCAGCTGTCTGTCACATGCAGGAAGGACCTATCTGCTGCAGGCGAGCACAGTACTAGATAGCTATCAACTGATAAGAGGGTCGGGCCCTGGGCTTCTCCTATTAATAGTGATTCATGCTAGAAACCCACACTGGACATATAAAGGTCTTAAAGAACACCTTATGTGGTAAAATAGAAAATCCTCTCCCAAGCTCAGAAACTATTCCACAATTTCAACTGGAGTAGCGAAACTACTTCATTATCTATTTCACCCCAGCAGTTTGACAACTGATTGTGTAATTTTGTTTATTTGTGAATGGAAGCCCATACAGAGACATTGAGGTTTACATACGACAATAGCTTCTTAGCTAAGTATACTTAGCCTGCTTCTCTGCTAGTACATCTAATTGCTCCCCACTCTCCTCCATTTCCCATCTGTGCCCACAGATGGGTCATATTCCATAATCCTTTTCCCCATTTCATCAATAGGAGACATACCCCCCTGGAGAATGGGATTGGGTCTTCTCAGCCTGCAGAATAACTGAAATTCCTGTGAAGCCAGTTTAAATACCTGACCAATATCTCAAGACGGCACTTTAACTATTTCCTAATAATGTTGTGCTAAATCTGGGTATGGAGTAGGGGAACCCCCCTGGTTTTTCATAGAGCTGGAAGCTACCATTTAATTTAAAGTCCTAAATACTTGAATAGCCTTATACAACTGGTACAGAAATTAGCTTTGACAAGGAACACATTTGTCTTATCAACCTGTCTAGTGTGTTTTACAAATGGCACATTCACAAAGGAAGAAATTAAAACACCAAGAGGGGTCGAAGAGAACAGTAGTTAACCACTTTGGTAGCAAATTACAAATGAATAGATAATTTTCTGATGATGATTCTAGAGACTCCTGGCATCTCACAGGCTGGCGGGATCTGGGAGTCCGCAGGCTCTCTTGAGCACAATCAATGATATCTCAATAATTGAGCTGATTAATTCTTTATCTGCAAAAATGGACTCACACCATGCCTTCTTGAAACAAGATATCAAAACCTCTGTGGCAGACCTAAAAAGAGACATTGCCTCTCTGGGCGATAGGATGGACAGAAAAAAAAACATGAGGACCTGACCACAGATCACAATAATCTGCTCTCCTACACTCTGAACCTAGCAGAGCAGATATCCAATCTAGAAGTAAAAATGGCCGACCTTGAGAACAGATCAAGGAGAAATAACATTCGTATTCGTGGCATCCCTGAAAATGTCATATCTGCGGACCTGCCTGATTACCTTACAGAGCTATTTAAAACCTTGCTGGGCTTTACTTCAGCGCAGGACTCAATAAGTGAACAGAGCTCATAGAGCACTGAGGCCACAAAACACTAATGCAGACCAGCCAAGAGATGTAATAATCCAACTTCATTATTTTACATTCAAAGAAAAGCTACTGAAGGCCACATTTCTAAATAAAGCTCAACCGGAACCCTATCAAGCAGTACAGCTTTTTCCAGATTTATCATCTCACACCCTAGCGAAAAGAAGAACTTTTCATTCTATCACTCAATGTTTGAGATCTCAGAATATTAAATACAGATGGGGATTTCCGGTGAAGCTGTTTTTCCAACATAACGGGCAATCCTATGTGGTGACCTCCCTCCAGCAGGGCCTTGACCTCTTGGAAAGTCTGGAACTCTTACAGCCGCCTACTGCCGATCCTAAAGAACGGTCTAACCTACAGAAGCTGAATGCCATAGCACCGAAGTGGAAACCCTCTGCTAGTCGAGCAGGGAGTGGCCCCAAGAGAAAGGACCCTACCAGACAGACACCTAGATAACGGTATCCTTTTCTAGTTCTGTTAAGCTTTGCAGATCTGGCTCTAGATCTGTAGAGGTTTAGGAATGAAACTGGACAAAATGTGTTGAAAAATCTACCTAAAAGACTATTGGCAAAATTATTTGTTTCAAGTTATATTATCTTATCTGTCATAATATGATATGTATATGTGCCACTGCCTTACTAGAACAAATAACCTTATTATGGTATCTCTTTTCCGTCCATTTGCTTTGTGGATTAGACTCTCGTCCTGTTTAACCATAGTTTCCATCCTAGACAACATATAGTGAATAATTATAGCCACAATACTGTTGACAATTTTTTTCTTGCCAAGATATATTGTTCCATGAGCAGGAACACGAGATATATATGTATCACTACTCTACTTGAGCAAATAACCTCATTATAACTACACAGGCCCTGCATAGAAGAAATGTATTACAAGGGACTACGCTAACTTTTTTTTTTGTCCCTTCTTCTGACCTTTCAGGGTGTGTTCTCATTTATAACCCAATAAAGCAACTCCACACCTTCTCTACAGTGCTTAGTAATTTTTTTTACCTTAACTTGGTGAAGTAGCTTGAACCAAACTTAGGCCTAGATTTGGAGTTCGGCGGTAAAAGGGCTGTTAACGCTCCGCGGGCTTTTTTCTGGCCGCACCATAAATTTAACTCTGGTATCGAGAGTTAAAACAAATGCTGCGTTAGGCTCCAAAAAAGGAGCGTAGAGCATTTTTACCGCAAAAGCAACTCTCGATACCAGAGTTGCTTACGGACGCGGCCGGCCTCAAAAACGTGCTCGTGCACGATTCTCCCATAGGAAACAATGGGACTGTTTGAGCTGAAAAAAAACCTAACACCTGCAAAAAAGCAGAGTTCAGCTCCTAACGCAGCCCCATTGATTCCTATGGGGAAACACTTCCTACGTCTGCACCTAACACCCTAACATGTACCCCGAGTCTAAACACCCCTAATCTTACACTTATTAACCCCTAATCTGCCGCCCCCGCTATCGCTGACCCCTGCATATTTTTTTTAACCCCTAATCTGCCGCTCCGTAAAACGCCGCCACCTACGTTATCCCTATGTACCCCTAATCTGCTGCCCTAACATCGCCGACCCCTATGTTATATTTATTAACCCCTAATCTGCCCCCCTCAACGTCGCCGACACCTGCCTACACTTATTAACCCCTAATCTGCCGAGCGGACCTGAGCGCTACTATAATAAAGTTATTAACCCCTAATCCGCCTCACTAACCCTATCATAAATAGTATTAACCCCTAATCTGCCCTCCCTAACATCGCCGACACCTACCTTCAATTATTAACCCCTAAACTTCCGATCGGAGCTCACCGCTATTCTAATAAATGGATTAACCCCTAAAGCTAAGTCTAACCCTAACACTAACACCCCCCTAAGTTAAATATAATTTTTATCTAACGAAATTAATTAACTCTTATTAAATAAATTATTCCTATTTAAAGCTAAATACTTACCTGTAAAATAAATCCTAATATAGCTACAATATAAATTATAATTATATTATAGCTATTTTAGGATTAATATTTATTTTACAGGCAACTTTGTATTTATGTTAACCAGGTACAATAGCTATTAAATAGTTAAGAACTATTTAATAGTTACCTAGTTAAAATAATAACAAATTTACCTGTAAAATAAATCCTAACCTAAGTTACAATTAAACCTAACACTACCCTATCAATAAAATAATTAAATAAACTACCTACAATTACCTACAATTAACCTAACACTACACTATCAATAAATAAATTAAACACAATTGCTACAAATAAATACAATTAAATAAACTAGCTAAAGTACAAAAAATAAAAAAGAACTAAGTTACAGAAAATAAAAAAATATTTACAAACATAAGAAAAATATTACAACAATTTTAAACTAATTACACCTACTCTAAGCCCCCTAATAAAATAACAAAGCCCCCCAAAATAAAAAATTCCCTACCCTATTCTAAATTAAAAAAGTTACAAGCTCTTTTACCTTACCAGCCCTGAACAGGGCCCTTTGCGGGGCATGCCCCAAGAATTTCAGCTCTTTTGCCTGTAAAAGAATAAATACAATACCCCCCCCCCAACATTACAACCCACCACCCACATACCCCTAATCTAACCCAAACCCCCCTTAAATAAACCTAACACTAAGCCCCTGAAGATCTTCCTACCTTGTCTTCACCATCCAGGTATCACCGATCCGTCCTGGCTCCAAGATCTTCATCCAACCCAAGCGGGGGTTGGCGATCCATAATCCGGTCCAGAAGAGGCTCCAAAGTCTTCCTCCTATCCGGCAAGAAGAGGACATCCGGACCGGCAAACATCTTCTCCAAGCGGCATCTTCGATCTTCTTCCATCCGGTGCGGAGCGGGTCCATCTTGAAGCAGGCGACGCGGATCCATCCTCTTCTTCCGATGTCTCCCGACTAATGACGGTTCCTTTAAGGGACGTCATCCAAGATGGCGTCCCTCGAATTCCGATTGGCTGATAGGATTCTATCAGCCAATCGGAATTAAGGTAGGAATTTTCTGATTGGCTGATGGAATCAGCCAATCAGAATCAAGTTCAATCCGATTGGCCGATCCCATCAGCCAATCAGATTGAGCTCGCATTCTATTGGCTGATCGGAACAGCCAATAGAATGCGAGCTCAATCTGATTGGCTGATTGGATCAGCCAATCGGATTGAACTTGATTCTGATTGGCTGATTCCATCAGCCAATCAGAAAATTCCTACCTTAATTCCGATTGGCTGATAGAATCCTATCAGCCAATCGGAATTCGAGGGACGCCATCTTGGATGACGTCCCTTAAAGGAACCGTCATTAGTCGGGAGACATCGGAAGAAGAGGATGGATCCGCGTCGCCTGCTTCAAGATGGACCCGCTCCGCACCGGATGGAAGAAGATCGAAGATGCCGCTTGGAGAAGATGTTTGCCGGTCCGGATGTCCTCTTCTTGCCGGATAGGAGGAAGACTTTGGAGCCTCTTCTGGACCGGATTATGGATCGCCAACCCCCGCTTGGGTTGGATGAAGATCTTGGAGCCAGGACGGATCGGTGATACCTGGATGGTGAAGACAAGGTAGGAAGATCTTCAGGGGCTTAGTGTTAGGTTTATTTAAGGGGGGGTTTGGGTTAGATTAGGGGTATGTGGGTGGTGGGTTGTAATGTTGGGGGGGGGGGTATTGTATTTATTCTTTTACAGGCAAAAGAGCTGAAATTCTTGGGGCATGCCCCGCAAAGGGCCCTGTTCAGGGCTGGTAAGGTAAAAGAGCTTGTAACTTTTTTAATTTAGAATAGGGTAGGGAATTTTTTATTTTGGGGGGCTTTGTTATTTTATTAGGGGGCTTAGAGTAGGTGTAATTAGTTTAAAATTGTTGTAATATTTTTCTTATGTTTGTAAATATTTTTTTATTTTCTGTAACTTAGTTCTTTTTTATTTTTTGTACTTTAGCTAGTTTATTTAATTGTATTTATTTGTAGCAATTGTGTTTAATTTATTTATTGATAGTGTAGTGTTAGGTTAATTGTAGGTAATTGTAGGAAGTTTATTTAATTATTTTATTGATAGGGTAGTGTTAGGTTTAATTATAACTTAGGTTAGGATTTATTTTACAGGTAAATTTGTTATTATTTTAACTAGGTAACTATTAAATAGTTCTTAACTATTTAATAGCTATTGTACCTGGTTAACATAAATACAAAGTTGCCTGTAAAATAAATATTAATCCTAAAATAGCTATAATATAATTATAATTTATATTGTAGCTATATTAGGATTTATTTTACAGGTAAGTATTTAGCTTTAAATAGGAATAATTTATTTAATAAGAGTTAATTAATTTCGTTAGATAAAAATTATATTTAACTTAGGGGGGTGTTAGTGTTAGGGTTAGACTTAGCTTTAGGGGTTAATCCATTTATTAGAATAGCGGTGAGCTCCGATCGGAAGTTTAGGGGTTAATAATTGAAGGTAGGTGTCGGCGATGTTAGGGAGGGCAGATTAAGGGTTAATACTATTTATGATCGGGTTAGTGAGGCGGATTAGGGGTTAATAACTTTATTATAGTAGCGCTCAGGTCCGCTCGGCAGATTAGGGGTTAATAAGTGTAGGCAGGTGTCGACGACGTTGAGGGGGGCAGATTAGGGGTTAATAAATATAATATAGGGGTCGGCGGTGTTAGGGGCAGCAGATTAGGGGTACATAGGGATAACGTAGGTGGCGGCGATTTGCGGTCGGAAGATTAGGGGTTAATTATTGTAAGTAGCTGGAGGCGACGTTGTGGGGGGCAGGTTAGGGGTGAATAAATATAATACAGGGGTCGGCGGGGTTAGGGGCAGCAGATTAGGGGTACATAAGTATAACGTAGGTGGCGGTCGGCAGATTAGGGGTTAAAAATTTTAATCGAGTGGCGGCGGTGTGGGGGGAGCTCGGTTTAGGGGTACATAGGTAGTTTATGGGTGTTAGTGTACTTTAGGGTACAGTAGTTAAGAGCTTTATAAACCGGCGTTAGCCAGAAAGCTCTTAACTCCTGCTATTTTCAGGCGGCTGGAATCTTGTCGTTAGAGCTCTAACGCTCACTGCAGAAACGACTCTAAATACCGGCGTTAGAAAGATCCCATTGAAAAGATAGGCTACGCAAATGGCGTAGGGGGATCTGCGGTATGGAAAAGTCGCGGCTGAAAAGTGAGCGTTAGACCCTTTAATCACTGACTCCAAATACCAGCGGGCGGCCAAAACCAGCGTTAGGAGCCTCTAACGCTGGTTTTGACGGCTACCGCCGAACTCTAAATCTAGGCCTTACTCTTTCGGATAATATAATGAAAACCTACTATGTACCTGTAATTTTAGGTTACTACTTGTGCTCTCCTTGCACAAACAAACTTACCTCTTATGTCCTTCAACTATCCAGAGAGCCTGTCATCTTCAACGGTTTCCATAGACGTCTGCACTCAGAATTCTACAGCATCTCATCTAACGCTGTAAGGCAGACTCCCTTACTATTCACCCTCAACCAGTGACGTCATCATCTACGGCCGCATCGGTCTAGCTAGCCTAACATTCCTCACAGCATACATGCTGCATAGACAATGACAGAGCACTCGCTGCCAAAACCTCCACAGATCAACTCATTACGGACAGTACTGACTTATCTTCTTGTGAGTCACAAACCTTTTCTCTCTCAGCGCATATCTAAAAAACTTACCGTAATCTTTGCTATATATGAAATATAGCCAATAAGAGAGTCTCATGTTCTTTTTCACTTTAGGTACCAATTTTGATATTTTTCATATTTGGCAGATAATCTCCAGCACTGTGTTTAGTATGATTTAGTATTCATACAATTATTCCATTAGTCATATCTGTCATTTAAAACAATACAGAGATCTGAAAACTAGTTAACCAAGATTGTGAACTAGTTAAGATTTCTGTTACACTTATTTGTATATCTATATTGAGTTCAGCAGCTGAGAATTCATGCTAAAGTTTAGTCTGATATTAATACTTTCAGATTCCCTGACATATTACCAAACCAAGTGGATCCAGCTGAACTTGCACAGGCTGTAGTTACAGTGACTCAAAGTGTTGATACTTTGGGGCATATGTATCAAGGTTTGGCGGACCTGATCCGACACTGCGGATAAGGTCCGCCAGACCTCACTGAATACGGCGAGCAGTACACTCGCCGTATTCAGCATTGCACCAGCAGCTCAGAAGAGCTGCTGGTGCAACGCCGCCCCCTGCAGACTTGCGGCCAATAGTCCGCCAGCAGGGGGGTGTCAATCAACCCGATCGTACTCGATCGGGTTGTATTGTGGCGATGCCTGTCCTTCTGCTCATTACACCACTACTCCTTCATATACAACAAGCTCCACTGAACAACCTATGGATATTGGGATATTAAGAGGCCCACTGTCTCAAGAGGAAAATAATTGAAGAAGACAACAAAAGCTCTGCATGTATTGTGGCTCTAAAGATCACTGTATTAAGGACTGCACTGTTCTACAGAAACAAAAGTCTGGTAAGCTTAATCATCCACAAAACAACCTGGTGACAATCCCTCGTCACCACTCCGGGGGGCGCAATACACCAAAATATCAATATAAAATATATTATGGCAAATCAATAAAAACAATGAAAAAGGCCTTAAGTTTTAGTCAAATATTATAAGGACAGTTTTTTATCACAAATAAGATATTCCTATCTTAATAGTCCATATGTATGGTCAATACTGTTTGTTCTGTCCCTTCTTGGGACTACAGAGGGTTCTTTAATCTCCACTGTCGGATCCTCCTTCCAAATCCAGTTGGAAGATGCTTAACAATTCTGCGGGGACACACAAGAAAGAAGGGCGCCTCCTAGTGTAATATTGTTTACACAGTATACAATCAAACACAATGTAAGACAGGTACTCACAATGAAAGCAGCACCCACTTGTGCTTAGTAACACCTACTGGGATCTCTCAGTGTCCCAGCTCACTGCTCCTTGGATCCTGCACACCTCCGTTGTAGGCGTCTCCCCAAGGTAAAAACTCAGGCTCTCAATCAAGTGAAAGTATAAAATCCACTTTTAATAAAATGCAATATAAAACCATAGGGTACAACAGTCACCACTATGTAATAAAATGTTGCAACGCGTTTCTCAGTTTACACACTCTTTCATCAGGCATATAAACCCTAACTGAAAGCTCTAAGCTTTAAACTAAACCTATCCAATCAAAACATGAGTATGTTAACATTCCTCACTATACAGGTGTTTCCAATAATTAATTGTTCTCATATTTACTCTCATATAACCCATATCACTCTATCATGTCAAAGTGTAATATAGATCATTTCCCATATACAATGAACAATAGATAATAATGTCCTTCCCAGATGTGTGTAGCAACAAGACTGTGATATTTAATCCGTGTCAACTTGTTATAAAGTATCCATCCCCTGCGGAATGATTTACTATTGACCTATTCCCTGGTTATATATAAAAATGCCAGGATTTGCTAAGAACGTGAATTAAACATTGTTACAAACCTTGAAGGTGTAGTTGTAGAGGTCTCATAAAACTTTTTTAAGTTGATATGCATGGAACGTAATTAAACTTTGTATCTCACAATAAATGTTTATTTGCATATCTTGCCTCCCGCCAATAGGAATACCCAGCGTCATATTGCGTGATTTTAAAACAACACGCCTATGGGTCTCGTGTGTAATTAAGCCTTATTACTAATCTGTTATCTGAATGTTTACTTCCAAATCTCTCAAGATTTTTGCGACTATCAGAATACTAAGTGTAACATTATGTGACAACATAAGCCACAACTACAGATGAAGCGGAGCTGATCTACTTAATAACACAGATAGTAACTGGACTATTATTGTCATAGCCCGAAAAAATAAAAAGATAAAAATTTGCGCCTAGATTACGAGTCTTGTGTTAGCCTTAAAAAGCAGCGTTGAGAGGTCCCAACGCTGCTTTTTAACGCCCGCTGGTATTACGAGTCTTGAAATGACAGGTGTACCGCTCACTTTTTCAGCCAGACTCGAAAATACCGCAAATCCACTTACGTCAATTGCGTATCCTATTTTTTCAATGGGACTTGCATAGCGCCGGTATTACTAGCCTTCAAAAAAGTGAGCGGTAGACCCTCTCCTGTCAAGCCTGGTACCGCATTTTAAAGTCAGTAGTTAAGAGTTTTATGGGCTAACGCCGTAGCATAAAACTCTTAACTAAAGTGCTAAAAAGTACACTAACACCCATAAACTACATATTAACCCCTAAACCGAAGCCCCCCCACATAGCCGCCACTAAAATACATTTTTTAACCCCTAATCCGCCGAACCGGACATCGCCGCCACTATAAAAAATATATTAACCCCTAAACCGCCGCACTCACGCCTTGCAAACACTAGTTAAATATTATTAACCCCTAATCTGCCGTCCCTAACATCGCCGCCACCTACCTACATTTATTAACCCCATATCTGCCAGCCCCAACGTCGCCGCAACTATATTAAATGTATTAACCCTTAAATCTAAGTCTAACCCTAACCCTAACACCCCCTGACTTAAATATAATTTAAATAAATCTAAATAAAATTACTACAATTAATTAAATTATTCCTATTTAAAACTAAATACTAACCTATAAAATAAACCCTAAGATAGCTACAATATAACTAATAGTTACATTGTATCTAG
Organism: Bombina bombina; assembly: GCF_027579735.1. NCBI lineage: Eukaryota > Metazoa > Chordata > Amphibia > Anura > Bombinatoridae > Bombina > Bombina bombina. The sequence continues at coordinate 1,539,552,531 of NC_069499.1, forward strand.
CTTAGGGTTTATTTTTATTTTACAGGCAACTTTGTATTTATTTTAACTAGGTAGAATGGTTATTAAATAGTTATTAACTATTTACTAACTACCTAGTTAAAATAAAGACAAATTTACCTGTAAAATAAAACCTAACCTAAGTTACAATTACACCTAACACTACACTATAATTAAATTAATTCCCTACATTAACTACAATTAAATACAATTAAATACAATTATCTAAAGTACGAAAAAAAACCCACTAAATTACAGAAAATAAAATAATTACAAGTTTTTTAAACTAATTAAACCTATTCTAATCCCCCTAATAAAATAAAAAAGCCCCCCAAAATAATAAAAAGACCTACCCTATACTAAATTACAAATAGCCCTTAAAAGGGCCTTTTGCGGGGCATTGCCCCAAAGTTATCAGCTCTTTTACCTGTAAAAAAAAGTACAATACCCCCTCCCAACATTAAAACCCACCACCCACACACCCAACCCTACTCTAAAACCCACCAAATCCCCCCTTAATAAAACCTAACACTAACCCCTTGAAGATCACCCTACCTTGAGAAGTCTTCACCCAACTGGGCCGAAGTCCTCAACGAAGCCGGGCGAAGTGGTCCTCCAGACAGGCAGTAGTCTTCTATCTTCATCCATCCGGAGTGGAGCATCTTCTTCATCCGGAGTCTTCTTACTAAATGATGGTACCTTAAAGTGATGTCATCCAAGATGGCGTCCCTTCAATTCTGAAGGTAGAAAAAATCCTATTGGCTGATGCAATCTTGAACTTCAATCCTATTGGCTGATTAGAACAGCCAATAGGATTGAGGTCACATTCTATTGGCTGTTCCAATCGGCCAATAGGAATGAAGTTCAATCCTATTGGCTGATTGCATCAGCCAATAGGATTTTTTCTACCTTAATTCCGATTGGCTGATAGAATTCTATAAGCCAATCGGAATTAAAGGGACACCATCTTGGATGACGTCACTTAAAGGTACCGTCATTTAGTAAGAAGACTCCGAATGAAGAGGATGCTCCGCGTCGGATGTCTTGAAGATGGACCCGCTCCGCACCAGATGGATGAAGATAGAAGATGCCGTCTGGATGAAGACTTCTGCCTGTCTTAAGGACCTAGTTCTTCCTGACTTGGATGAAGAATACTGCCCATCTGGAGGACCAGTGTTAGGTTTTATTAAGGGGGGATTCGGTGAGTTTTAGAGTAGGGTTGGGTTTGTGGGTGGTGGGTTCTAATGTTGGGGGTATTGTACTTTTTTTACAGGTAAAAGAGCTGATTACTTTGGGGCAATGCCCCGCAAAAGGCCCTTTTAAGGGCTATTTGTAATTTAGTATAGTGTAGGGCTTTTTATTATTTTTTGGGGGGGGGTTATTTTATTAGGGGGGTTAGATTAGGTGTAATTAGTTTAAAAAACTTTATTAATTTATTAATTATTTTATTATTTTCTGTAATTTAGTGTTTTTTTTTTTCTTACTTTAGATAATTTTATTTAATTATATTTAATTGTATTTAATGTAGGGAATTAATTTAATTATAGTGTAGTGTTAGGTGTAATTATAACTTAGGTTAGGTTTTATTTTACAGGTACTTTTGTATTTATTTTAACTAGGTAGTTATTAAATAGTTAATAACTATTTAATAACTATTGTACCTAGTTAAAATAAATACAAAGTTGCCTGTAAAATAAAAATAAACCCTAAGATAGATACAATGTAACTATTAGTTATATTGTAGCTACTTTAGGGTTTATTTTATAGGTAAGTATTTAGTTTTAAATAGGAATAATTTCAGTTAGGGGGGGGTAGGGTTAGGGTTAGACTTAGGTTTAGGGGTTTTAGGGGTTAATAACTTTATTATAGCAGCAGCGACGTTGGGGGCGGCAGATTAGGGGTTAATAAATGTAGTTATGTTGCGGTGACATTGGGGGTGTTAGATTAGGGGTTAATAAATATAATGTAGGGTTCGGCGATGTTGGGGGTAGCAGATTAGGGGTTAATAAGTGCAAGATTAGGGGTGTTTAGACTCGGGTTCATGTTAGGGTGTTAGGTGTAGACATACATTTATTTTCCCCATAGGAATCAATGGGGCTGCGTTAGGAGTTTTACGCTGCTTTTTTGCAGGTGTTAGCCAGCTCTGCCCCATTGATTCCTATGGGGAAATCGTGCACAAGCACGTTCAGCCAGCTCACCGCTACCGTAAGCAGCGCTGGTATTGAGGTGAGATGTGGAGCAACATTTTTCTCTTCGCTCACTTTTCTGCGGCTAACGCTGGGTTTCTAAAAACCCGTAATACCAGCGCTGTTTGTTGGTGAGCGGTGAGTATAAAATGCCGTTGGTGTTTTAATACGTATCTGGAATAGTTTCTATATGCAAAATGTGCTATTATCTAACCCAATCTAATCTATATCTAGTGCTATTCTAGAAGATCTCAATCTAACTGATGTGACAATTGTGTGCAATGTATGTGACTGTTAGCCAGAATCATACTCAACGTATAAGGTCGGAGCATGACTGGTAGCTAGATTCTCTATAATCCGTCTGATGATGAATATGATATCATCCAATAGGGCTCACATATATTGATATATTAATCCTACCTACACCTAAAAACACAAACATTCTTTAATTGCGTTCACTGTGCTACCTTAGTGGAGTCAAATAATTCCAGATGTATTATGTGTAGATGTGAATATATATACTAAAATAAACCAACATGGGGTTATTTTCATAATAAAACATTATATGATAAGTTTAATTAATAACCATAAAAAGGTATTAAGTGACCTCTATTCGTAATGAAAGTGTATGACTTTAAGAGTCACTAAAATTGTAATATTTAATATCCTAAATATGATGATGTGGACGTCTTGAGCTACTGAACGAACGTGATTATCTATAGTAAATATAATATAAGTATAAGTTATTATGAGTGTGTGGGGGTGTGTGTGGTGGAGTGTTACTACCTGATAGATAATTACCTCCTAATGATGTTATGTATAACTGTAAGATATATTACGATCTGGTAGAAGTAAATTATATTTGTGTCTGAATCTACCCCTAACTAATATTTAAATATAAAAATATATATAAACTAATAATTATTTACAGCCTCGGACAACATAGAATAATAAAGTCCAATATATCTAGATGATAAGTGCCCCTATCTAGTAGTGTGTGCTCCTAATGATTGTTAAATACCTAAAAAGGTATATGTAAGGGATGTACTTAAATAAAATAATAAATATGGTATTGTGAGTGCTTACCATTTACCATAATGTGAGTGCATGTTATGACCTGGGCTACATGATACACACATACAAGGATTACAAACAGAATAGCAAAATGAATGCAGACCAATATTATTAAAAAGCAGCCATGTCAATATTTTCGTTTAACCCTGCTGGAAACAAACTACCAAACTTATAAATCCAGTAAGTTTCTCTTTGTCTTAGACAGGTATAACGATTTGTTCCCTGTCTAGGGTTAATTTTCTCCAAAGAGGTTATATGAAAGGTACAAAAATAAATGATAAAGGCCTGACTAGGCTGAAACGCGTAGAAATTTGCTCATAACTTGTGAAATTAAGTAGTAGGTAAGGTGGTTGAGACCAACTATAATTCAAAGAGTTGTTTTTTCTTGGAAATACCATCATACCCATGATCTACTTTCTTCTGTCCAGCACTGGAATCTGAATAATATGGACACTGTTACAAACTCCATTTGCAATACAACTGCTTGACTTACATATGCAGTAGGTGTGGTGCATTGAGCCTCTTTAATATATGAATTGACTCTATATGCGTAATTCCCACCCATGACCCACATTTGTTAAAAGCAGTCTGATTCATTTTTACTTCAAAGAAACGAAGTCTGTCGTTGCTTATCATTACTCCTGAACTTTGACCTCCTGACCGGAACCGGTCCACAGCACAGGACATCCCGCAAATACGGCTGTGAATGTGTCTTTGAAATTTAACTCACAGTCATTGGATACAAGCCAGAAGATTCTGCAAGCTTTTCGCTGTTTTAAAAACAATGCAGAGGTAATTTTCCAAGTCATACCTGCATTCATATAAACAGCTGGATCAGACACTCTAATCACTGGCCTGATTGTGAAAGGACGGTAACATTGACTCTGTTTCAATTTAACATTGTGTTATTTTGCAACTTATTATTATTATTTTTATAGTTACTTACAGCACTACACACTGATGTTTTATATTTTATGTTGATTCTTATCCTATTTTAATTGTACTATTTTACTTTGTATCAGATGCCGGCATCGCTTATTGTAATACAATTATAAACAAATATAAACTTTTTTTTATACCCTTGTGTAAACCACATTCCTTATATAGTTCTTTACCTCTCATATGCTGTTTTTTACAGCGCGTTCCCATATCCCCTTGTTCTTTGTCTATATGAAAGGTACAATTTCGTCCCTGATGACATAATGTACACTATGTTTTTTTATTGCATTTAATTAAAAGTGGATTTTATACTTTCACTTGACTGAGAGCCTGAGTTTTTACCTTGGGGAGACGCCTACAACGGAGGTGTGCAGTGAGCTGGGACACTGAGAAATCCCAGTAGGTGTTACTAAGCACAAGTGGGTGCTGCTTTCATTGTGAGTACCTGTCTTACATTGTGTTTGATTGTATACTGTGTAAACTATATTACACTAGGAGGCGCCCTTCTTTCTTGTGTGTCCCCCCACAGAACTGTTAAGCATCTTCCAACTGGATTGGGAAGGAGCAGCTGACAGTGGAGATTAAAGAACCCTCTGTAGTCCCAAGAAGGGACAGAACAAACAGTATTGACCATACATATGGACTATCAAGATAAGAATCTCTTATTTGTGATAAAAAAACTGTCCTTATAATATGTGTCTAAAACTCAAGGCCTTATCATTGTTTTCATTGATTTGCTATAATATATTTTATATTGATATTTTGGTGTGGAGTGGAGACGAGGTATTGTCACCAGGTTGTTCTGGGCTAGTTAATTTTTTGAGGGGAGCAGCATTTTTGACCTATCACCCAGCATCTGTTTTATGTGATCTGAATAATAGATATTTAATCTATTACACTCGATTTAAATTGTTATAATGCTAGCTATGTCAGAAAGAAATAACAAAAGACTAGCATTAGTCAATAACATTAATACCACTAATAGTTATATCCCCCATATAGAGGGTAGTAAAGACATTAAACAACTTTTTAATGCATTGGAGGATTTAACCGCCACTGGTGGACTTGGATTCATTGAAGAAATATAAAAATATTAAACAAATTCCTAGGTGCTTAAGAATTTTTAAAAATTGTTTGTTCAAAAACAATTCTGAATTGTCTAGAAAATGGTTTGAATTACTAGATGACTGTTCTTTTAAACTCATAGACCTCCTGATCGAACACAGGCAAAAACTAGTGGATGAAATAGGGGTTGAAATCGAAAAAGTTCAAAAAGATTTAGAATTATTGACAAATCATCCTGACTATGGTAGATTGAATGAGCAAACTTTGAAAGCAACAGATGAATATCAGAATTAAATAATTGCTAGAAAACTGAAAAAGAAATTAAGGGATGATGAGGACTACACTAAAGGAGAGGTTTATACATTTAAAAGTCAAACTGTGTATAACAAACCACCCAATCAGTGTCTAAATACACTCCGAACAGACCGAGTACATATTACAATAATCAATATTCAACAAATAATAGACCTAATCATACAACTCATAGACCTCCATTTAATCATCAGCAAAATATACAACCTGTACACACACACACACAATAGATTTGAAGTACTATATCCTCAGGAAAGAGAACATGGTACTTTTGAAAGAAGTGAGAGACCACTGCAGACCCTCATGTTAGAGGTCTGACCCCATTTGCATACTCTAAAAGATCATACAACCAACAAGGTTATACAGATAGAGCACCCACCTCACTAGATTTAAACAATCAACAAGGTCTTTTAGACAAACCCCAGTTGAACCTGGCTCCTTTATGGAGAAAAGACACTCACTATCAAAATCAGAAAAGCAATCAAGGGGTCAAAAGACCATACGGTCAAGGGGCAGGAGAGGGGGAAGAAACACCACAAAAAAAGTAGAAATTGGAGAGATTAAAGAAGGGCATCTTCAATCTATCTAATTACACACTAAATGATGATGAAATAAGAGTATTGGGAAAGGGGTTGTCATATTGTCCCTCTAAAACACACAAGATTTTTTATATATATGTTGACATCAACAAGTTTACACAGAAACTATCCCTTCAAAAATATTTTGCGATGAAAAAATTAAAAAGGAAAGGGTTAACAGGTAGATCCATTCTCACTAGCTCTATGAGAGAAAGAAATAATGATCTGATAATATATAATAAGGTAGAAAACTCGAGTGGATGGCTTATATGAGGGTTACATTCACACAGAATTTGGCCCACAGTCTACATGTAAGCCCCCTAGGGAAGAGGGCTCTTTCATAGACCTCTTCCAAAATGTAGTACTAGAAGACAAGGGGGCCTATTTATCAAAGGTCTTGCGGACCTAATCCAACAGTGCGGATCAGGTCCGCAAGACCTCGCTGAATGCGGAGAGCAATACGCTCTCCGTATTCAGCATTGCATTAGCAGCTCACAAGAGCTACTGGTGCAACGCCGCCCCCTGCAGACTCACGGCCAATCAGCCGCCAGCAGGGGGGTGTCAATCAACCCGATCGTACTCGATCGGGTTGAAATCCGGCGATTCCTGTCCGCTCAGAGCAGGCAGACAGGGTTAAGGAGCAGCGGTCTGAAGACTTGCCAGAAACACGGGCCCTCAAGCTCCGTTCAGAGCTTGATAAATGGGCCCCTTAGCCTTGATACCTAAACATATACTTGGTAAATCGAATCAATGGCCTAATGAGGAATGAACGCTTAATAAATTATCTCAGATTGATAAGGGCGGCAGCATAGTCATTCAAAACTATCAGGACTATATAATGAAGGCTAATAGAATATTTAAAGACAAGGAATATTATTTACAACTTAAAAATGACCCCACAAATATATATGCCAAAAAACTGTTGGTTCTGTTAGAATATATCCGTGAAGAAGGCATGTTTACACTAAAAGAAAAACAATATCTGACACCATAAAACCCTGACATACCATTTTATTACCATTATTGACTGATAGATTATCCTCTTATATCAACTTTTATCTTCAAAGATATGTGTGTGACATTACTTCCATCATATATTAGGGATACTACAGATTTATTATATAAACTATCTAATATTAAAAGGGAAGATAATTATCTATGGATGTCATGAGATGTAAATGCCCTATATTCTAACATATCACACAAAATTGGATTAGAGTCTATATCTAAGTAATTAGAAGAGGATATATATATATATATATATATGCCGGGAACACAAAAATAAGTTTTATTATCAACAATTGAATTAATTCTCCAACACAATTATTTTAAATATCTAGATGAATATTATTTACAGATCAAAGGTACCAGCATGGGGACCAAGTTCACCCCCAGTTTTGCTAATTTAATGATGGGTAGCTTCGAAGACTGCTATATATACCATCCAAGCTGGAGGGAGAACCAGGCTGCAGCAAGCGTTGAAATGACAGCTGGAGGCGTGTGGTACACAGAAGCAGCGGAGCAGCCGATGGTGACATCACCCGCTGGAACAGCTGACAAAGGAAATCCACGGAGCTGCTGTAAACTCTGATACGGCTACAAACTGAAAGTTCCTGAAAAAGTTCAGAAGAGGATAACTTGATCCAATGCAGGCTGTAAGTAAATGCTGAAAGACAAGGAGAAGAACAGGTAAAGATAATCCGTAGTGAGAATGAGGAATATCAGACTGGGCTAATTTGACATGAGTAATCAAAATCAATATCAAGCAATGATACTTGGAAGATGTGTTCCTTTATAGGGAAACAGGAAGTGGAAAAGAGGTTACAAAATTACACCCCTTAAAGGAACAGTAGATATTACATAGGACCCCCTCAAAATGAACGACTCCGAGGTTCAAGGATGCGGATGGTCCAGATTGCGTCTGTGAAAAAGAGATATCAGTCGTGGTGCCGATAGGTTGACCGAAGGCTCCCATGAGTCATCTTCAGAGGAATAACCCTTCCAACGAACCAAATATTGCAATCTTCCAAATACTTTTCTAGAGTCCAGTATAATGTGTACTTCGAATTCACAATCAGGTTCAATTGGCAACTGGAGAGTAGAATGTTGAGGGTTAGTCCTGAGGGTCCTATATGGTTTTATTAAATTGAGGTGGAAAGTGGGATTAATTGTATAGTGAGAGGGTAAGTCTAAGGTCAGAGCGTTAGAATTTACAATCTTTTTCACTGGGAAAGGTCCAATAAAGAACTTATTAAGCTTTTTAGTAGGAGTGGAGACTCGTAAATGTTTTGTTGACAACCAAACTAAGTCTCCTACCATGTAATTAGGAACAGGTCTTAAGTCATTAAGGAGTAGGGGAGTAGTTATCAACGTGTCTACTTTTCCTGCCTTCGCCGGTTCAATACGCCCACCTAAGCTCGCCTACCATCGCTGCCGCGGACCTGCAAAATTAAACCTAAACCCTAAACCGCCGCTCCTAGACCCCGCCGCAACTCTTATAAATGTATTAACCCCTAAACTGCCGCTCCCGGACACCGCCGCCACCTACATGATACCTATTAACCCCTATCGCATTCTATTGGCTGATCAGAACAGCCAATAGAATGCGAGCTCAATCTGATTGGCTGATTGGATCAGCCAATCGGATTGAACTTCAATCTGATTGGCTGATTCAATCAGCCAATCAGATTTTTCCTACTTTAATTCCGATTGGCTGTTAGAATCCTATCAGCCAATCGGAATTGAAGGGACGCCATCTTGGATGACGTCCCTTAAAGGAATATCCATTCGTCGGTAGTCGTCGGGAAGAAGAGGATGGCTCCGTGTCGGCTCGTCTGAAGATGGCTCCGCTCCGGATGGATGAAGATTGAAGACGCTGCTTGGATGATGACTTCATCGGATGGAACATTTCTTCAGCGCCCCTTGGATGATTACTTCTTCCGCTCCGGATCTCCTCTTCAGTTCCATTGGTGGGTTGGCTGGCTGAAGACGACTAAAGGTAGGATGATCTTCAGGGGGGTAGTGTTAGGTTTATTTAAGGGGGGTTTGGGTTAGATTAGGGGTATGTGGGTGGTGGGTTTTAATGTTGGGGGGGTTGTATTTTTCTTTTACAGGCAAAAGAGCTGAATTCTTTGGGGCATGCCCCGCAAACTGCCCTTTTAAGGGCTGGTAAGGTAAAAGAGCTTTGAACTTTTTAATTTAGAATAGGGTAGGGCATTTTTTTTATTTTGGGGGGGCTTTGTTATTTTATTAGGGGGCTTAGATTAGGTGTAAGTAGCTTAAAATTGTTGTAATATTTTTTAAATGTTTGTAACTTATTTTTTTTATTTTTTGTAACTTATTTTTTTTTATTTTTTGTACTTTAGTTAGTTTATTTAATTTAATTGTAGTTATTTGTAGTAATTTATTTAATTAATGTAATGATAGTGTAGTGTTAGGTTTAATTGTAACTTAGGTTAGGATTTATTGTACAGGTAATTTTGTATTTCTTTTAGCTAGGTAGTTATTAAATAGTTAATAACTATTTAATAACTATTCTAACTAGCTAAAATAAATACCAAGTTACCTGTAAAATTAATATAAATCCTAAAATAGCTACAATGTAATTATTAATTACATTGCAGCTATCTTAGGGCTTATTTTACAGTTAAGTATTTAGTTTTAAATAGGAATCATTTAGTTAATGATAGTGTAGTGTTAGGTGTAATTGTAACTTAGGTTAGTTTTTATTTTACAGGTAATTTTCTCTTTATTTTAACTAGGTAGCTATTAAATAGTTAATAACAATTTAATAGCTATTGTACCTAGTTAAAATAAATTGAAAGATGCCTGTAAAATAAAAATAAATCCTAAGATAGCTACAATATAATTATTATATATATTGTAGCTATATTAGGGTTTATTTTAAAGGTAAGTATTTAGTTTTAAATAGGATTAATTTATTTAATAAGAGAAATATTATTTAGATTTATTTAATTAATATTTAAGTTAGGGGGGTGTTAGGGTTAGTGTTAGGCTTAGGTTTAGAAGTTAATAATTTTATTACAGTGGCGGCGGTGTAGGGGTGGCAGGATAGGGGTTAATACATTTATTATAGGTGGCGACGGTGTAGGGGGGGCAGATTAGGGGTTAATAAGTTTAATATAGGTTGCGGCGGGGTCCGGGAGCGGCGGTTTAGGGGTTAAACTATTTATTTAGTTGCGGCGAGGTCTGGGATCGGCAGGATAGGGGTTAATAACTTTATTATAGAGGGCGGCGGTATAGGGGGGGCATGATAGGGGTTAATAGGTATCATGTAGGTGGCGGCGGTGTCCCGGGAGCGGCAGTTTAGGGGTTAATACATTTATAAGAGTTGCAGCGGGGTCTAGGAGCGGCGGTTTAGGGGTTAATAACTTTATTAGGATGATCTTCAGGGGGGTAGTGTTAGGTTTATTTAAGGTAGGTTAAACCTAACACTACCCCCCTGAAGATCATCCTACCTTTAGTCGTCTTCAGCCAGCCGACCCACCGATGGAACCGAAGAAGAGATCCGGAGCGGAAGAAGTCATCATCCAAGGGGCGCTGAATAATTCTTCCATCCGGGCGATATTATCTTCCAAGCGGTGTCTTCAATCTTCATCCAATCGTAAGAATCGATCTGTGACGGACTGATCGAAGCTTACGTCACTAAATTCTACTTTTGCCGGTATCTAGGGCTTGATAACTAAGGTGAATCAGCCTCGCCACAAATACGCTGCGGAATTCCAGCATATTTGAGGTTGACGCCTTGATAACTAGGCCCCATAGTATGTTTTTTTGTCTATTTTGAGCTGTTTTTATGTTATCCGCCAATATAGAGAAGGTTTCAGCAATAGTATTTGTTTTCTCATTGACAACTGGACACTGACTTTCTTGAAGAGGGTTTAGATGGAAAGTTGGGTGGTACCCATAATTAGCAAAAAAAGGTGAAGTCTTTAATGCAGTGTGATGTGAATTTTTATGAGCGAACTCGGCCAGAGGAAGTAAAGAAGACCAGTTGTCTTGATGTTGAGTGACATAAAATCTAAGATATTCTTCAAGCCACTGGTTGGTTCGCTCAGTTTGGCCATTAGTCTGGGGATGGAATGCAGTGCTTAAACGTCTCTCAATTTGTAAAGCAGTACAAAGTTCTTTCCACAGTTGAGAAGTAAATTGTGTGCCTCTATCAGTTGTAATTAAAAGAGGAATTCCATGCAGTTTATTACATTATTGATTAATAATGTAGCGGTTTCAAATGAAGTAGGTAATTTGTGGAAAGGAATAAAATGTGCCATCTTAGTGAAAAGATCTACCACTAATATTATGGTTTAATTGTTGTTTGATATGGGTAACTCAACAATGAAATCTGTAGCTATATGAGTCCAAGGTTTTTCAGGGATTGGTAGAGATAGTAGATATCCTACTGGTTTCTGTTTATCAATTTTGCAAGTGGTACAAGTCTCATGTGACTGAATGTAAATGTTTTATCTCTGTTTCCATTTTATGCCACCAGTAGGATCTCTTAATGAGTTCCTTGGTTCTTTGTATGCCTGGATGGCCAGCAAGAACTGTATCATGCATACTCTTGAGTATATTTATTCTTAAGTGTTTCATCCTTAGATTGTTCTTCTCGAAAACGACTTGCTTCACTGAAAGTTAAACCCAAAAAGTCTTGGAACCTTTCTTTTGGTATTATTGTCCCATATGTAAGAGGATTTTTTGTTTTTTCGGGCAGTCTGGAGAGAATATCAGCTTTAGCATTCTGTATGGCTGGTCTGTAAGTTATGGTGTAGAGGAATCTTGAGAAAAATAAACTCCATCTGACTTGCCTAGATGTTAAGGTTTGATGGGTCTTCAAATATTGGAGATTTCTATGGTCAGTATAAATTTGTATAGGTATTTCAGTTTCTTCAAGTAGATGCCTCCAATGCTCGAGAGTTGCCTTCATAGCTAACAATTCTTTCTCTCCAACATGATAGTTAAGTTCGGAAGCTGTTAGTACCTGTGAATAATATGCAATGGGGTGTATGGGTTCTTGAGGATTCTGTCATTGAGACAATATAGCTCCTATGGCATAGTGTGAAACGCCAACTTCTAGTATAAATTGCAGCTTTGGGTTAGGAAATTGTAGAACGGATGCGGACGTAAACAGGTTTTTAGATACGTAAAGACCTCATCAGTTTTTTGTGTCCATTGGAAGGGTATCTTAGATTTTGTCAATTCTGTGAGAGGTTTTTGTAATATGGGCAAAATCCTTAATGAATTTGCGATAAAAATTTGAGAAACCAAGAAACTTTTGTACTTCTTTTTTATTTTTTGTTTTTTGCCAGTCTTGTATGACCTGAATTTTGTTTGATTCCACGGATATGCCAATGTGCCTGAAGTCTAGAGAGGACTGCCCTGACATGTTTTACATGTTCTTGAATTGGAGGAATAAATAAGAATATCATCTAAGTATATAACCATAGAAGTATCAATAAGTTCTCTAAATATATTGTTAATAAACCTCTGAAAAGTCGCTGGAGCGTTGCAGAGGCCAAAGGGCATGAATGTATATTCATACAGTCCGTATCGGGTACAAAAGGCTGTGAACCATTCATCTCCAGGTCGTATACGTATTAAATAATATGCCCCCCTTAATCAAGTTTGGTGAATATTGTAGCTCCTTTTAACCTCTCTATGAGCTCTGGAATTAAAGGAAGAGGGTAGCAGTTTTTAACAGTTCTTTTATTAAGCTCTATATAGTCAACAATAGGACGTAGGGTTTGGTCTTTGTTTTGCACGAAAAATATTCCTTCGCCTGCTGGTGATGTTGAAGGTCTTATAAATTCCTTACGCAGGTTTTAGTTAATATAAGTTTTGAAATCTATTAACTCAGGTTCTGATAGTGGGAATATGTGTCCATACGGAACATCTGACCCAGGACTGAGATCTATTGGACAGTAATACAGCCTGTGGGGGGGGTAGACTTTTAGACTTTGTTAACTGAAAACGTGACTGAAATCTCGATAATGACTAGGAATATTATCTTCTGTTACTGCCAATAAAGGAAATTGAGGGGAACAGGTAGTTTGACAATATGTAGATGTGAATTCTATTTTATTATCTACCCACTGAATGGTGGGCTGGTGTAACCTCAACCAGTGTAAGCCAAGTACTATGGGAAAAATAGGAGAGGTAATTACATCAAAAGAAATGTATTCTCAATGATGGTTGTGTGTAACTAAAAGTGGAATGGTCTGGTGTGTTATAGGACCTGACTCTAATTGTTTTCCATCAATGAGACGCACCATAACAGGTTTAAGTTTTTCAATAACAGGAATTTTATTAGTTTTAACAAGTGTTGAGTCAATATAACAAGCATAGGCACCGGAATCAATTACTGCTTCAAAGTCGTACCGTTGTTGATCCCACTGTAGAGAGATAAGAATTAAACAATATGTTAATTGACTGTTAGTTAATGATATAACAGCTTCTTCAATAATTTTCTTACCCTTCTTAGGTTTCTTCAGTATAGGACATGCAGAGACTTCATGATCTTCAGTACATGCAGAGATGGTTAGATCTGCGTCTCATTTTTTCCTCAGGTGTGAGTGGTCCTCTGATAAGCCCTATATCCATTGGTTCATCGCTGGTTTTCAAACTTTGTAAGGGTGTTCTGTACTCAATGGATCTAGAGCTCAAGTCATGGGAAAACTTTTCTTGTTTTCTTTCTCTTAATCAATGATCTTATTTTTATAGTCAGCTGCATTCACTGTTATAAATTTTCTGGCAAATCAATACTGGCTAATTCGTCTTTAATGGCTTCTGATAAGCCTAACCTATATTGGTTTCTTAAGGATATTTGGTTACATTCAGAATGGGTTTGCCAGATCTTGAATTCAGATATGTAGTCTTCTACTGCTCTTTTCTGTTGCTTAAGTGTTTTTTTTTTCTGCGGTAAACTGTCTATGAGGGTCTTCATATAGAGAATAAAGGGCTTTAAAGAAATCTTCAATTGAATTTAAGATGGGATCATTTTGTTCATAGAGTGAGTCTGCCCATGCTCTAGGTTCATCCCTCAGATATGAGATTACAGTAAATATTTTTTTTTGGTGCTGAAAGTTTTAGGTTTTAAAGTGATAAACAACGTACAAGCATTGAAAAACTGCCTAAACTGTTTCCTGTCACCTGAAAATTTGTCTGGTGGACTAACTGGGGTTTCTATTGGAGTGTCAGTGTGAACAGGTGCAGCACTTAACCCTTCTTTAATTATGTTCCTAAGGGTTTGATTTTATACTTGCAAATCTCTTAGACCCTGATTGAGCTGATCAACCTTTTGTCACAGGGTCATCACATAGCTTGAAAGCTCCCCAGGATCCATAATATAATTGTTTTTAAGGCTTGGTATTTCTGTAATAACCCAAATAGCTATAGTTACTATGAAGTACATTCATGGAGATAATGTGAATTTCAAGGAGTATTCTATTAAGTGCTTATTAGGTGTTAATATATATTGTGTTCCTATGTCATTAATTAAGGGGTTAAATCTTAAATCCTCAATAAAATGAATAAGGTGCTTTAATCTCTTTAAGTACTGACCCAGTATCATATGGTGGAAGATAATGAGTGAGTTTGTTAACTTTGATAATACATATGTATATAGCAAAATGAATTATAGTTAAGCAGTGGTAGAAACATAAGAAATTTGTTAACCCCTTAATGACCGAGGACGTGCAGGGTACGTCCTCAAAAAAAAGGCAGTTAATGCCTGAGGACGTACCCTGCACGTCCTCTGTGTGGAAAGCAGCTGGAAGCGATCCTGATCGCTTCCAGCTGCTTTCCGGTTATTGCAGTGATGCCTCGATATGGAGGCATCCTGCAATAACCTTACATGGCCTTCCGGTGCAGAGAGAGCCACTCTGTGGCCCTCTCTGCACCGGACATCGATGGCCGGTATCGTTGGTGGGTGGGAGCCGGCTTGGGAGGCGGGTGGGCGGCCATCGGTGGGTGCCGTGAAGTCAAGGGGGGCGGGATCGGGGGCGGGAACGTTAGGGGGCGTGCGCGGGCGCGCGCGCGGGCACGGAGGGTGGCGGGCGGGCGCGTGCACGGGCGGGAGCGGGTGGGAACCGCTACACTACGGCAAATATATTTAATAAAAAATACCCAAATCTTGTTTGTGCAAAAGCACAAAAAGAGATCGTGGAGGGGTGGGGGTTGGTTTGGTGTGGGGGGAAGCTACACTACAGAAAAAATTAGTAAAAATTTAAAAAAAGCATGTTTTTCTTCTAAACTGGGTACTGGCAGACAGCTGCCAGTACCCAAGATGGCGCAGATTAAGTTAGAGTGGGAGGGTTATAGAGCTGTTTGGGGGGGATCAGTGAGGTTAGGGGATAAGGGGGGATAGTACACAGCAGCATATGTAAATATGCCTTTTTAAAAACACACAAAAAAACCAAATATAGCTTTTATTTTAGTACTGGCAGACTTTCTGCCAGTACTTAAGATGGCGGGGACAATTGTGGGGTGGGGGAGGGAAGAGAGCTGTTTGGGAGGGATCAGGGGGTCTGATGTTTCAGGTGGGAGGCTGAGCTCTACTCTAAATGTGATATTAACCCTGCAAGCTCCCTACAAGCTACCTAATTAACCCCTTCACTGCTAGCTATAATACACGTGTGATGCGCAGCGGCATTTAGCGGCCTTCTAAATACCAAAAAGCAACGCCAAAGCCATATATGTCTGCTATTTCTGAACAAAGGGGATCCCAGAGAAGCATTTACAACCATTTGTGCCATAACTGCACAAGCTGTTTGTAAATGATTTCAGTGAGAAACCTAAAATTGTGAAAAATGTTACGTTTTTTTTAATTTGATCGCATTTGGCGGTGAAATGGTGGCATGAAATATACCAAAATGGGCCTAGATCAATACTTGGGGTTGTCTACTACACTACACTAAAGCTAAAATTACCCCAAAAAGCTCCCTACATGCTCCCTAATTAACCCCTTCACTGCTGGGCATAATACACGTGTGGTGCGCAGTGGCATTTAGTGGCATTCTAATTACCAAAAAGCAACACCAAAGCCATATAAGTCTGCTATTTCTGAACAAAGGGGATCCCAGAGAACAATTTACAACCATTTGTGCCATAATTGCACAAGCTGTTTGTAAATAATTTCAGTGAGAAACCTAAAGTTTGTGAAAAAATTTGTGAAAAAGTGAACAATTTTTTTTATTTGATCGCATTTGGCGGTGAAATGGTGGCATGAAATATACAAAAATGGGCCTAGATCAATACTTTGGGATGTCTACTAAAAAAAAATATATATGTCAATAGATATTCAGAGATTCTTGAAAGATATTAGTGTTCTAATGTAACTAGCGCTAATTTTGAAAAAAAATGGTTTGGAAATAGCAAAGTGCTATTTGTATTTATTGCCCTATAACTTGCAAAAAAAGTAAAGAACATGTAAACATTGGGTATTTCTAAACTCAGGACAAAATTTAGAAACTATTTAGCATGGGTGTTTTTTGGTGGTTGTAGATGTGTAACAGATTTTGGGGGTCAAAGTTAGAAAAAGTGTATTTTTTTTCAATTTTTCCTCATATTTTATATTTTTTTTATAGTAAATTATAAGATATGATGAAAATAATGGTATCTTAGAAATTCCATTTAATGGCGAGAAAAACGGTATATAATATGTGGGGGTACGGTAAATGAGTAAGAGGAAAATTACAGCTAAACACAAACACCGCAAAAATGTAAAAATAGCCTTGGTCCCAAACGGACAGAAAATGGAAAAGTGCTGTGGTCATTAAGGGGTTAAAGGCTTACCAATATACTTGAAAAGGATATCTGAAGTCTGCGGTATGAGAGAGCAAAAGGTAGCCGTTTGGTAGGTAAGCTCTGAGCAGGAGAAACAAGCCGACAGTCTGCAGCAAGTGTTGTAATGGCAGCTGGAGGTGGAGGCGTGAGGTACACGGAAGCAGCGGAGCGGCCGATGGTGACGTCACCACCGGAACAGCTGACAAAGGAAATCCACGGAGCTGCTGTAAACTCTGATACGGCTACAAACTGAAAGTTCCTGAAAAAGTTTAGAAGAGGATAACTTGATCCAATGCAGGCTTTAAGTAAATGCTGAAAGACAAGGAGAAGAACAGGTAAAGATTATCCGTAGTGAGGAATATCAGGCTGGGCTAATTTGACACAAGTGATCAAAATCATTACCAAGCAATGATCCTTGGAAGATGTGTTCCTTTATAGGGAAACAGGAAGTGAAAAAAGGTTACAAAATTACACCCCTTAAAGGAACAGTAGATGTGACATACATTGATCACCTGCTAATTATATGGAAGGGGACATATGAATCAGTCACTAATTTTGCAATAAGACTTAATGAAAATGATTTCAGGTAAAAATTCACACACATGTTCAGAAGGAATGTATAGAATTCCTTGATGTAGTTTTAACTTGGAATCTGTCTCAAAATATGGAAACATTTACATACTTCAAAACGGTTGATAGCAAAAAAAATTTGGATTATGGAAGTAATCATCTGGATAGTTGGAAAAGGAATGTAGCATTTAACCGATTTCGGCTCATTAGACGCAATTGTACCACTTTGGAAAAATACGATGAACAATCTTTGATCCTTAAAAATAGATTCAGGGAAAAGGGATACCCTCATGCTCTTAAAGAAGATAGTTATGGGCGAGCTAGAGGACTAGACAGGGCCACCATTCTACTACAACAGACCCCCTTATACAGCAAAAAGAGGAGAAGAAAAATAAAACAGCCTTTATAAAAAACTATAACTCCAATTTCAAAAGAATCAAACAAATTATGAATAAGCATTGGCACCTGTTCAGAAGAGATCCTATCATTAAACAGATATTAGAAGAAAAACCTAATATTACATTCAGGGGAGCTCCCACTATTAAAAGCCGACTAGCTCCTAGTAAAGTAGTAATGAATAAGAGAATAGCGGGAAAGACACCTGTATTACAAACAATAATACAATAAAAGGTTCTTTCAGATGTAAAATTAAGAGATGTAATGTGCAAATTTATTACACATAGAGCTACAAGTGTAACATCAAATATTACGGGGTATTCATACCAACTTAAGGAAAGATTAGATTGTAGTTCAAACTTCGTCATCTATCTATTAACATGCAAATGTGGGGCCCATTATTTGGAAACGTTGGGGTGAACATTATAGGAATATTAGGAAAGGGAGTTTAAAACATAGTGTACCAAGACATTTTATTAAATGTCATTAAGGACGGAATTGTACTTTTCGTACCTGTCTAAGGTATAAGTTCTGTAGTTTGTTTCCAGCAGGGTTAAATTAAAATATTGACATGGCTGCTTTTTAATAATATTGGTATGCATTCATTTTGCTATTCTGTTTGTAATCCTTGTATGTGTGTATCATGTAGCTCGGGCCATAACATACACTCACATTATGGTAAATGGGAAGCACTCAGAATACCATATTTATTATTTTATTTAGGCCACATCCACTAACAATCATTAGGAGCACACACTACTAGATAGGGGCACTTACCATCTAGATATATTGGACTTTATTATTCTATGTTGTCCGAGGCTGTAAATAATTATTAGTTTATGTATATTTTTATATTTAAATATTAGTTAGGGGTAGATTCAGACACAAATTTCATTTACTTCTACCAGATCGTAATATATCTTACAGTTATACGTAACATCATTAGGAGGTAATTATCTATCAGGTAGTAACACTCCACCACACACACCCCCACACACTCGCAATAACTTGGTATATTTACTATAGATAATCACGTTCATTCGGTAGCTCAAGACGTCCACATCATCATGTTTAGGATATTATATATTGCGATTTTAGTGACTCTTAAAGTCATGCACTTTCATCACGAATAGAGGTCACTTAATACCTTTTTACGGTTATTAATTAAACATATCATATAATGTTTTATTATGAAAATAACCCCATGTTGGTTTATTTTAGTATATATATTCACATTTAAACATAATACTTCTATAATTATTAGACTCGACTAAGGAAGCACAGTGAACACAATTAAAGACTGTTTGTGTTTTTAGGTGTAGGAAGGATTAATTATAATCAATATATGTGAGCCCTATTGGATGATATCATATTCATCATCAGACGGATTATAGAGAATCTAGCTAACAGTGACGCTCCGACCTTACAGTCGCATACATTGCACACGATTGTCACATCAGTTAGATTAAGATCTTCTAGAATAGCACTAGATATAGATTAGATTGGGTTAGATAATAGCACATTCTGCATATAGGAATGATTACGGATACGTTTGAAAACACCACGTTTTTATCTTTTTATTTTTTCGGGCTATGGCAATAATAGTCCAGTTACTATCTGTGTTGTAAAGTAGATCAGCACTGCTTCATCTGTAGTTGTGGCTTATGTTGTCACATAATGTTACGCTTAGTAGTCCGATAGTCGTAAAAATCTTGAGAGATGCAGAAGTAAACATTCACATAACAGGTTAGTAATAAGGCTTAATTACACATGAGACCCATAGGCGTGTTGTTTTAAAATCACGCAATATAACGCTGGGTATTCCTACTGGCAGGAGGCAAGGGGAGAAACCGCCAATTGGCATCCAGCCCTAGAAGATATTGAAACAAAACATTTATATATAACAAGTGAGATACAAAGTTTAATTACGTTCGATACATATCAACTTAAATAGGTTTTATGAGACCTCTACAACTACACCTTCAAGGTTTGTAACAATGTTTAATTCACATTCTTAGCAAATCCTGGCATTTTTATATGTAACCAGGGAATAGGTCAATAGTAAATCATTCCACAGGGGATGGATACTTTATAACAAGTTGACACGGATGAAATATCACGGGCTTGTTGCTATACACATTGGGGAAGGACATAATGATCTATTGTTCATTGTATATGGGAAATTATCTATATTACACTTTGACATGATAGAGTGATATGGGTTATATGAAGAGTTAATTTGAGAACAATTAATTATTGGAAACACCTGTATAGGGAGGAGGGTTAACATACTCATGTTTTGATTGGATAGGTTTATTTTAAAGCTTAGGGCTCTCAGTTAGGGTTTATATGCCTGATGAAACAGTGTGTAAGATGAGAAACGTGTTGCAACATTTTATTACATAGTGGTGACTGTTGTACCCTATGGTTTTATATTGCATTTTATTAAAATTGTATTTTATACTTTCACTTGACTGAGAACCTGAGTTTTTACCTTGGGGAGACGCCTACAATGGAGGTGTGCGGGATCCAAGGTGCAATGAGCTGGGACACTGAGAGATCCCAGTAGGTGTTACTAAGCACAAGTGGGTGCTGCTTCCATTGTGAGTACCTGTCTTACATTATGTTTGATTGTATACTGTGTAAACTATATTACTCTAGGAGGCACACCTCTTTCTTGTGTGTCCCCACAGAATTGTTAATCATCCACAAGTCTGTTTAACTACCTTAGCCTCTGACTCAAAATTAATTTGTCTCCCTTTATCTTTAGAGTTGGACCAAAAACGTCTGAACGTTGATGCCATTGTTGATACTGGTGCAAATGGTTGTTACATTGATTCAAACACTGTAAATAATAATAAAATCCCTTTCACTGCAATACAAAATGATGTTTCAGTTTGAGTCATTGATGGTAACCCAATTAGCACTGGTCCTATAACTCAAGAAACCATTCCCCTATTAGTTAGTACTTAAGAAGGGCATACTGAATTTATGTCATTCGATATAATTCCTTCTCCTTTGTATCCAGTTGTTTTAGGTATTAACTGGCTGAAAAAACATAAACCACAATTTTATTGGAACACACTTTCAGTTCATCTTAATTCAGATTACTGTAAGAATACTTGCATCTGTTCAAATAACATTCTACATGTTTCAAACACAGAGATACCACCATGTTACGCAGAATTTAAGGATGTCTTTTATCCTAAGGAAGCAATGACATTGCCCGACAGTACTATTCCGTTCGGTCTCACATACCTGCTTTCCAAACCTGAGCTTGAACATCTTAAAAACTACATTAATGAAAACTTAAAAAAGGGCTTTATTAAACCTTCCACGTCACCAGCTGGGGCCGGAATATTTTTTGTGCGGAATAAGGATAATTCTCTCCACCCAATTATTGATTATAGACACCTAAATAAATGTACCAAAAAAAAATAGTTATCCGTTTACCTTTAATACCAGAATTAATAGAAAGATTACACGGAGCCACCATTTTTGCCAAGCTAGATCTAAGAGGTGCATACAACTTTGTCCATATTAGATCTGGTGATGAGTGGTTGACCGCTTTTCGAACAAGGTATGGGCTATTTGAATATCAGGTGATGCCCTCTGGCTTGTGTAATGCCCCAGCGATGTTGCAAAATGTTATAAATGACGTTTTCAGAGACATTCTTGATGTGTACATAGTGGTATATGTAGACAATATATTAATCTATTCTAAAAACCCACAGGAGCATGTATCTCATGTCAGAACAGTCCTCTCTCATTTAAGAGCTCATCACTTGTTTGCAAAATTAGAGAAATGCATCTTTAACTCTAATGAAATTTCTTTTTTGGGGTATCATATTTCTCCATCTGGAATCCAGATGGATCACACTAAGGTTCAGACTACACTGGTAAAAAAGAAGTACAATGTTTTCTTGGAGTCTCTAACGTCTACAGTGAATTCATAAAAGATTTTGCAGCTATCTCAAAACCCCTTACTAATCTTACAAAAAATAATCATCAGTTCAAATGGAATCCTGATGCACAACTCTCCTTTGAGAATCAAAAAAATAGATTCATTACAGCCCCAATTTTACAGTTCCCTGACCAATCATTACAGTTTATACTTGAGGTCGATGCATCCGACTATGCCCTAGGGGCAGTTCTCTCCCAGAAGAAGACACATACCGATCCATTGCATCCAGTAGCTGAATTTAATTATTCAGTTAGAGAGAAAGAACTCCTATCGATTAAATCTTCTTTCGAACATTGGAGACATTTAGCAGAGGGAGCATCACATCATATCCTGATATTCTCAGATAATCTAAATTTACAATATCTGAATACCTGTAAGACCCTTTCGGCTCGTCAAGTAAGGTGGAGTCTTTTCTTCTCTAGATTTAACTTTATTATTACATACCGCCCAGGCTGCAGAAACGGCAAGGCAGACGCTCTTTCTAGATGTTGTAAAAGACCTCAAAGTCATGAACGACCTTCCTTGATTATTCCAGATGAGTGTTTCCTGGGCCTAATACAATTATCCCCATCATCTTTGAAAGAATCTCAAGAGAAGGACCAAACTAAACCAAACCATCTCCTTGCCAAGGATAATTCCGGATTATACCCATACAAGAATTTATTGTATATTCCTCCAAATTTTAGGAATACAATTTTGTCTACTGGACATGACACTCCTCTTGCTGGTCACCATGGTATATATAACACTTACCTTTTACTTAAGAGATCCTTCTGGTGGCCTGGAATGAGTAAGGATGTTAAAACATTTGTTGCCTCCTGTCAGATTTGTTCTTCATCTAAACACCCAAAGAACAAACCATA
Organism: Bombina bombina; assembly: GCF_027579735.1. NCBI lineage: Eukaryota > Metazoa > Chordata > Amphibia > Anura > Bombinatoridae > Bombina > Bombina bombina. The sequence goes on from NC_069499.1 coordinate 1,539,575,275, forward strand.
TGGGTTACTTCTATCCATTCTAGTACCAACAAAACCATGTCCGACATAGTGTTAGACTACATTGGAGATCTCCCTAATTCATCCAATAACATGACTATTTTCATGTTGTGGATCTTTTCACCAAAATGGCTCATTTTATCCCCTTCCATTCCCTTCTGACTGCTAAACAAACAAGTAATCTTCTCATCAATAACATTATCAAGTTACATGGACTACCATCCACTATAACATCAGATCGCGTTACTCAGTTTACCTCAAGATTTTGGAAGGAACTCTGTTTATCTTTAGGTATCCAACAACGACTTAGTACATCATTCCATCCTCAACCAACGGCCAAACTGAACAGACAACTCAATGGTTGGAGCAATACTTGCATTGTTACTGCTCGCATCAGCAGAGTGATTGGTCATCTTATTTACCTCTGGATGAGTTTGCATATAACAATACCAAAAATGCTAGTACACGGCTTACACCTTTATTCTCAAATTTTGGCTTCCATCCATCTTTTTATGTTTTTTCTGATAGGAATAAATCTTGTCCTCTTGTAAATGATACTATCAATTCGATTGCACAATCTTTTACTCTTATCAAAGATAATATATTTAAGGCGCAAACTCAACATAAACGCTACTATGACCTCCGTAGATGGCCATCTCCTATTTACAATGTAGGTGATACCGTATGGCGTTCAACTAAGCATCTACGTCTGACTGCACCTTGCAGAAAATTTAATCCACTTTTCATTGGTCCATTCCTAATATCAGCAGTTAAAAATCTGAATACCGTAACCTTGCAATTAACTCCCTACTTGAAGATTCATCCGACTTTTCATATCTCCCTTGTCAAACCTGCATTGTTCTAGACAAGGATCTACTGGAATTAATCTCCTGTGTCCACCTTTTCCAAACCCTATAATAAATCTTCCTTGAAACAGACTTACAAGCCTGCAACATAGTATTAATCACTGAGTCAGAGAAACCTCTATGACTAAGCACTAAACATTCAATTTCCATACCTTCAAATTTAATGATTTGAGATCCTGATGGAAAAACAGCCCTTGAGACAGAAGGTCTGGCCTTAATCGAAGTGACCAAGGTTGGCAACTGGACATCCGGACAAGATCCGCATACTAAAACCTGTGAGGCCATGCTGGTGCTATCAGAAACACATGTGATTGTTCCATTATGATCTTGGAGATCACCCTTGGAAGAAGAACTAGAGGTGGAAAAATAGTTAGTAAGACCAAAGAACTGCTAATGCATCCACCATCTCTGCCTGAGGATCCCTGGACCTGGAAAAGTATCTGGGTAGTTTCCTGTTTAGATGGGAAGCCATCATATCTATTTCTGGAAGACCCCACATCTGTACAATCTGAAAAAACACATCTGGATGGAGAAACCACTCCCCCGGATGTAAAGTCTGACGGCTAAGATAATACACTTCCCAATTGTTTGCACCTGGGATATGAATCACAAAAATTAGACCGGAGTTGGATTCCGCCCAAGAAAGTGTCAGTGATACTTCTTTCATTTCTAAAGGACTGCGAGTCCCTCCCTGATGATTGACATATGCCACAGTTGGGATATTGTCTGTCTGAAAATGATTCCAAGTCTGAAGAGCTCTGAAAATAGCACAGAGTTCTAAAAAATTGATTGGTAATCTCGCCTCTAGAGGATTCCAAACCCCTTGTGCTGTCAGAGACCCCCAGACAGCTCCCCAAACTGAAAGACTTGCATCTGTCGAGACTACAGTCCAGGAAGGATGAACAAAAGAAGCCCCTTGCACAATACGGTGATGATCTAACCACCATGTCAGAGAGATTTGAATGCTGGGGTTTAAGAATATCAATTGTGATATCCGAGTATAATCCCTGCACCATTGATTCAGCATGCAAAGCTGCAGAGGTCTCATATGAAAACGAGCAAAAGGGATCACGTCCGATTCTGCAGTCATGAGACCTAAAACTTCCATGCACATAGCCACTGAAGGGTATGATCGAGACTGAAGGTTTCGACAGGCTGAAACCAATTTCATTTGTCTCTTGTCTGTTAAAGACAGAGTAATGGACACTGAATCTATCTGGAAACCTAAAAAGGTGACCTTTGACTGAGGAATCAAGAAACTCTTTGGTAAATTGATCCTCTAACCATGTCTTTGAAAAAAACAACACTAGTTGATTTGTGTGAGATTCTGCTAAATGAAAAGATTGAGCCAGAACCAAGATATCGTCCAAATAAGGAAACACTGCAATACCCTGCTCTCTGATTACAGGTAGAAGTTCACCGAGAACCTTTGAAAAGATTCTTGGAGCTGTCGCTAGGCCAGATGGAAGAGCGACAAATTGGTAATGCTTGTCTAGAAAAGAGAATCTCAGAAACCGATAATGATCTGGATGAATCGGAATGTGAAGATAAGCGTCCTGTAAGTCTATTGTGGACATGTAATGACCTTGCTGAACAAAAGGTAGAATAGCCCTTATAGTCACCATCTTGAAAGTTGGGGCCCTTACAATTGATTCAAAAACTTCAGATCCAGAACTATCCTGAATGAATTTTCTTTCTTTGGGACAATGAATAGATTCGAAAATAAAAACCCAGACCCTGTTTCTGAAGAGGAACTGGTATAATTACCCCTGAAAGCTCTAGATCTGAAACACACTTCAGAAAAGCCTGAGCTTTCACAGGATTTGTTGGAACATGAGAGAGTAAGAATCTTCTCACAGGAGGTCTTACTCTGAAACCTATTCGATACCCTTGAGAGACAATGTTCTGAATCCACTAATTTTGAACAGAATCTGCCCAAATGTTTTGAAATCATTTCAATCTGCCCCCCCACCAGCTGAACTAAATTGAGGGCTGCACCTTCATGCAGACTTGGGGGCTGGCTTTGGTTTCTTAAAAGGCTTGGATTTATATAAAATATACAGTATATATATATATATATATATATATATATACAAACATAGCTGTGTGACTGTCAGTAACAAGTTGCCTAGGCAGGGGGAGGACTCACAGCCTTATACAGGGCTGCTGGTAGCTCAGCTAAAGTGAGGAGGGAGCAGCTGTCACACTGCCCTCAGTGCTATCTTGCTGCAGGGAACAGAAGTATGGCAAAAAGTACTGAGCTTTACTACCAAATATATTAGCCAGGCAGATAAAGCTACTAGATTATATACTGTTAAAGTGTTGCAAAGTATGTTTTATGTGTTTAATATTTAAGTCCCATTGTGGATTATACATACTGTATACTTATATATAAGGTAGTGTTACTTTAAGATGACCGCTATAAAGGCAAGGTCTTTAACCAATGGAAAACACGTTTCTCTGAATTTGGACCCCTCCAGGTTTCCATAGTGACTGGGAAGCAGCGCACCATCAGGTTTGAAAAGTTTTTGTACTGTCTGATGTAAAAGACTGCCTAACACTTAAAAAGATATAGTAACTAGTGCCTAGATAAAATACAAGCTCACTATAAAGAGTCCCTAACAGATTCTAAGTAAATGATAGTTGTGATGTATAGGAGGGCCAAAGGCTAAAGTATTACACAGGTTTAAAAAGAGATGGCAATGACACATATGGACAAAATCTATGTACCAATAAAACAAATTGAATAAGCCAATAGACCAGTTTGACGAATAAACACGATCAATGGATCAAATACATATACAACTTGGGAATTTATTAAAAATACAATATATGAGAATAATTAAAAACAGACAATAAAGTTAAAATCAAAATATTAAAAAGAAATATTAAAAATACAAATAAAAATAAATCTGATAATGGTCCACACTGGGATTTTACCCAGGGGAGCAGATATGTACCAAATAGATATATTAGATCTGATATAAATAGTAAAGGAATTGCACAAGTTATTGTGTCAAATCCCACCTCAATAGATACCAGAAAAAATGAGCAGAAATTATGAACTATACATTCATTTGCAAACAATGTGACGGTGTATAAAAAACTAGTAGAAGATAAATCAATGTGGAATTCCTATGAGTTTGAATAGCTCCAATCACAGTCTAGAAATCTGTTTATAATGAATGGGGTTAAACCCCATATGAAGTGTAATAAATGTTAAACAAGTTAACAACCAGTGAAGTGTGCAGTCATAGACAATTTATACGTATAATATAAACAGTTAATAGAGTGCTTAAACACAAAAATCCAGTGCTTGAACACAAAAATTACAAAGGTTACCCGAAAAACAATCGGCTAGATTACGAGTTTTGCGCTATGAGTAAAAAAAGCAGCGTTAAGCCTCATAAAAATAAAGCGGTACAGCCTATCCCGCAAGATTCGTAACGCATTCTAAAGTCAGTAGTTACGAGTTTTACACTACAAAGCCGTAGCATAAAACTCATAACTAAAGTGCTAAAAAGTACATTAACACCCATAAGCTACCTATTAACCCCTAAACCGAGGCCCTACCTCATCGCAAACACTAAAATAAAATTATTAACCCCTTATATGCCGCTCCGGACATCGCCACCACTAGAATAAACATATTAACCCCTAAACTGCCGCACTCACGCCTCGCAAACACTAGTTAAATATTATTAACCCCCTAATCTGCTGTCCCTTACATCGCCGCCACCTACCTACATTTATTAACCCCTAATCTGCCGCCCCCAACGTCGCCGCCACTATATTATATTTATTAACACCTAAACCTAAGTCTAACCCTAACACCCCCTAACTTAAATATAATTCAAATAAATCTAATTAAAACCTACAATTAATAACTAAATAATTCCTATTTAAAACCAAATACTTATCTGTAAAATAAACACTAAGCTAGCTGGACTGACCTTGCATGGCGGGATCAGACTGATATACTTCAGGAAAGTTTTCCTCTGTGAAAAGCACACTGGTCTAAAAGAGGCTGCTTCCAGGTGGTAAATCGCCATAGAACTAGCTAATGAGCTATTGTTCGTTCCTGGTAGAGCGCTTCTCTCTTCGGAGAACCCAATATGCAAATTATAAATCACCCTGGGGAGGTCTCCCTATGTGTGATGGGGGAAACCAGACGTGGACTTCCTGCCCAGTGTGCCTAGAGGAATGTGGCTGCACCTCACTGACGAGGCCCATAGGAGGCCGAAACGATCGTCTGGGGTTGTCATGTTCCTTGTTTAGAGGAGAATTGCCTGGTATTTCGGGGCTGGACTGACCTTGCATGGCGGGATCAGACTGATATACTTCAGGGAAGTTTTCCTCTGTGAAAAGCACACTGGTCTAAAAGAGGCTGCTTCCGGGTGGTAAATCACCATAGAACTAGCTAATGAGCTGTTGTTCGTTCCTGGTAGAACGCTTCTCTCTTCGGAGAACCCAATATGTAAGATTAGGGGTGTTTAGACTTGGGGTTCATGTTAGGGTGTTAGGTGTAAACATAAAATGTGTTTCCCCATAGGAATCAATAGGGCTGCATTAAGGAGCTTTACGCTGCTTTTTTGCAGGTGTTAGGCTTTTTTTCAGCCGGCTCTCCCCATTGATGTCCATGGGGAAATCGTGCACGAGCACGTACAACCAGCTCACCGCTGACTTAAGCAGCGCTGGTATTGGAGTGCGGTATGGAGCTCAATTTTGCTCTACGCTCACTTTTTGTCTTTTAACGCCGGGTTTAGAAAAACCTTTAATACCAGCGCTGTAGGTAAGTGAGCGGTGACAATAATGTGCAAGTTAGTACCGCACCCCTCATAACGCAAAACTTGTTATCTAGCCAAATGTGAATTATGTGTGATACTATAAAACACAAAACATGATAATAAAAAAGGAAAAGAAGTAGCTACAAAATCAATAAAGAGTGCCAGCACACCTTTAAATTAAACAGATAAAAAGTCTCTTTACAATGATATAAAAACATCCATTGTATTTTTAATAAATTCCCACGTTTTATATGTATTTGATCCATTGATCAAGTTTATTCGTCAAACTGGTCTATTGGCTTATCCAATTTGTTTTATTGGTAAAAGACTGCCTAGCCGGCCAACAGTGAACGGAGTCTCGGCCTGCTACGAGAAAACCCAAGGAATGGAGAGGAGGAGGCATTGTACACGAGGAAAGTCACATGGAATGTCGCTACAAGAACTCTGGTGTACTTAAGCATAGCACACCATTCTTGTGGATTATCTTTATTGCTGGTGACATCATTTTCTTTGCAGGGAAACTGATACATTGTGATGCTTATCCACTTGAACTTTGAACTATAAGTGGAATTCTGGCAACATAGACTTTTGCCTGATGAAATGTTGCTGCTATATGTATTCTATATGACTGGAGTATAAATTTATGTGTGTGATTGATGTTTTACACAATTGTGATTTATTAAAATTTCTTGTATTTTAATTATGTGTTTCACATATCTGTCAGATATCACAAAGATCAATCTGCACTTGTTGAAGCACAGATGTTTTTAATTTTATCCTTGAGTGGAATTAAATTATTTTGTAATATACACATAAAGCTAAATGAATAACTGTGCATGCAAATTAAGTGGGAGACAGAACCCATATTGCTTTGCTGCTGTCTGCAGTTCCTTCACCACACACGTCAGCTGAACAAAGGCGGAGCACTAAGCAGATTAGACATTTATTAAATGCAGAGCTTATTGCAGCAGGGATCCCTACATTGAGTCTGGACACTTCTGTTTCACCCCTGCTCAGGCCTATGAATATTATACTATATGACTGTGCTTAGAGGCAGCCAGCAGGCTGGCCTACTAAGCCACACACACCAGTTTGATCTGAGAAAAAAGGGCATATTTTTTCTATGCCCCTGTGCGAGGCCCCATCATGAGTGAGACCGTAGGCAATCGCCTATTTGGCCTAATGGTAGAGCCGCCTCTGTTCATGTGTACCCTATAGATAACATTGTGGAGTTATTTATGAATCAGCACAAAAGAACTAAAACAAGGGGGCAGTCTGCAGAGGCCTAGATAGAAGGCAATCATTGAGTTAAAAGTGTATTAATATAACAGTGTGGGTTATGCAAAACTGGGGAATGAGTAATATAAATTCTGGAGTAGATGATCCCTTTAAGCACAGTATATATTTTTTAAGAAAAAATTAACACGAAAAAAACTATGTTTAAAATCTATACAATACAAAATACTAAACATTGTATATACATATACTGCTCCTCTAAACTATGAATGCCCTCACCCCCACCGCAACCTAAATCTGCTTCACTATTAACCCCTAATCTGCCATAACCTATTAACCTAAACACCCACCCCTTACCATTTAACCCCTAACCCACTTAACCCTCCACCGCAAACATCCACTAACCTATTAACCCTAAACCTTCAATACCCCCTATCGCAAACACCCCTAACCTATTAACCCCTAAACTGCCACAATCCTCCAACGCAAACAAGGCCTACACTACTTAACTACCTAACAGCTAACCCCCCCCAAGACCCCTAACTTAGCACCCCCTAAGTTACACAAAATAGCAAACACTAAAATTACACAAAATAAAAAAAACAAGCATTACCAAAAATAAAATAAAAAAAATATGCCTATCCTAAAACTAAAGTCCCCTTTAAAAAAAAAATCCACCCCAAAATAAAAAACCCTACTCTAACACAAAAACCTTCTTTAAAAATTGCCCTGAAAAGGGCATTTTGTAGGGTGTTACGTTAGGCATCAATAATTTATGAATATCAATAAATAAATTAATATGCAACCGAATTACAACATTAATATTTTTTAGTTCTTGATATTATGGTCGAAAATGTGGAAGAAAAACACACGAAACAATATAATATCAATTGACAATTTATATTAGCAATCCATATTAAAAGTTAATACAATAAAACAATACTAGCACAAAAGACAGAAACAATACTCGACACAGTGATAACATAATACAATAAACACAACCAAGAATCAAAACAATACTCACAACTGTATACCTTCTAACCTACAGGGCCCAGCCTGCCAGCTGGGCGCTGCATAAACTCCAGTCCTTAATCCTAGCTGGCTCATGTTGGAAGGGCCAAACCTTTTCCAAATCCCTCAATTTACTCTAAAAATGGGAGGTTCTATATCAGGTAGGCTGGTCTATGACGTCACTACCTCGAAATTAATTCTACACACTGCCCCCAGTGGACCCTCTAGCAAATTGCATAATAATTATTGATAATTATGCTTCATTTATGACATAAATCATTAGTGAATAATCAATACATAGGGCATTGCCCGAAAGTGATTAAGCTCTTGTACTTGAAACAAAAATCCCTTTTCCAAAACTAAAGTAACCCCCACCCTCCAAATAAAAATGCCTACCTTAAAAAACAATTGCCCTGATAAGGGCTCTTTGTAGGTCATTGTCCTAAAGTGATTATAGCTCTTTTGGCCATAAAAAAGCCCTATTCTAAAAAAAAAACATCCGAAATAAAAAACTATAAAAAAGTATAAAAAAGCCCTGTTTTTAAAAATCCTTAGTTAAGTACTATCCTATCCTAAAAAAGAAAGGTTTCCCTGAAAAAAGCATTTGGTTTGGCATTGCCCTTAGAAAGGCATTTGATAGGGTAGTGCCCCAAAGTGAGTATAGCTTGTTTGCCCATAAAATAAAAAAGCCCTATTCTAAAAAAAATCGTAAACTTAAAAAAAAAAAAAAACTATGGGAAAGGAAAATCCTAACGCTAAACCCCAAAGTTTCTACTCACGCAACTTGACTCCGGCTCCTATATGATCAGTTCCCGGTGGTGCTCCTTATCTTTCTTCATGGTGGTGGTCTTCAAGGGTGGTCCTCTTCATCTTCATGGTGGTGGTTCTATTCTTTCATTTTCTGTCTTCTTTCCGCTCCAATCTTCTGTCATCCATCCAATCCTCTTCCATCCGATCCATCTTCATGCAATCACCGCTGCCCACTGAAGCTTGAATACAAGGCTTCCCCTTGGGGTGCCCTTGCATTTCTATTGGCTAAATTTTTCATTCTTAGTCATATTAACCAATAGAAAAAGCTTTCATTCTATTGGTTGATTGGACTAAGAATTAAAAAATCAGCCAATAGAAAGGCAAGGGCACCCTCACATTCAAGCTCCAGTGTGCAGCGATGATCGCATGAAGAAGGATTGGATGGAAGACAGAAGATGGAAGAAGGAAAGAGACAGAAGATGGAAGAAGAGGATTGTTGTCATCTTCATGGCGGCAGTCCTCTTCTTCCATCTTTGATCTTCTGTGCTCTTCCATTTTCCATCTTCTGACTTTTATTCTATTCCATCTGATCTTTCTTTATGTGGTCCCCGCCACACACTGAAGCTTGGATGCGAGGTTCCCCATTATAGAAGGGTTGCCCTTGCATTTCTATTGGCTGATTTTTCAATTCCACCCTGAAGAAAGAAGAGGAGCACCACCGGAGCTGATCACGTAAGAGCCGGAAGTCAAGTTTGGTTAGAAGAAACTTTAGGATTTAGAGTAAAGATTTTTTGGGGGGTTGGGTTTTTTTTAAATAGTTTTTTTGTTTTATTTTAGGGCCAAACAAGCTATATTCACTTTAGGGCACTGCCCTAGCAAATGGCCTTATAACAAAAGGGCTTTTTCAGGGCAAACATTTTTTTAGGATAGGGTTTTTTTTTACAAGACATTTTTAAAATAGGGCTTTTTTTATTTCAATTTCAGTTCAGCGAAAAAATATTTTGAGACAGGGAACTCCTTCAGAAACAGCTTTAAACTGAAGCATAGCCATTTCAGAATAGCAATAATGTAAAACATATAGTTTAAGAGAGGAGCCCACACATGCTTGTACTTAGGTAGAAAAAGTCACTGGTGAAATAGGATACCTCAATTACAGGGCATATATGTTTAATTATATATATATATATATATATATATATATATATATCATATTATTCTCCCAGGCTGAAGAGCGACATCCATACATGTGGTCAATGTACTTCTAAGCCCCTATGTTCTCTCATTGGGTCATCTCTCCCCTAAAAGTTCTCTCCACCAGCCGTTAATGTGCAAACTCTTAAATCAAAGGTACAGTACTCACACCGCTTTACAAGCTTCCATTCCAGTGCCGGAACATAGGCGTATCTACGGTAGTGGTGGTAGTCAACCGCTGCTTAAAAAGACTGCTACTTAAGAGAGCTTACCCCGTGGTGATCCGGTGATCCTCCTGATGTTTGCCAAATCGTGGTCATGTGAAAAACAACGGGAGCTCCGACACTGCTCCAATATAGCCAGAGCGAGACCGCTCTGCTGCTGATACAATCGGGGTTGCTATGAGCTGTCCTCCTCCAAAGCGCCAAAACGTGGGCATGTCAGGGGTATGTGTTGTGCCGGCCAAGCCAAAGGAAAAAGGAGAGAGCTGTAGGTTAGGGAGCCAAACGGCTTCAGTCCATAATACTTATCCGTAGCAGGGTGGGCTCAAAAACTCTAGGCAAGGGTGGATAGTGCTCTGTGCTGGACAGGATACAAAATGAGAGAAAAAAGGAAGCAGAGCAATATCCAAATATGTAAGACGTAACTTTTATTAAATCCAGGTATAATACTTAAAAGTCCATAATCACACCACCAAAGTTTAAAAACAAAAAATCAAAAACAGCTGTGTAGGTTAAGCTTACACGTTTCAAATAAAAGAGCCGTAGTCATAGCTTCAAGCTATGACTACGGCTCTTTAGCTGAAACGCGTAAGTTTAACCTACACAGCTGTTGTTGATTTTTTGTTTTTAAACTTTGGTGGTGTGATTATGGACTTTTAAGTATTATACCTGGATTCAATAAAAGTTATGTCTCACATATTTGGATATTGCTCTGCTTCCTTTTTTCTCTAATTTTTTATTTCATTGGCAGTAGACTCAGTTTAGGCCAATGCCCTACTAAATGCCCTTATCAGGGCAATGTCCTATCAAATACCCTTATCAGTGCAATTCTTTGAGTAGGTTTTTTATTTTAGGGGTGAGGGGTAACTTTGGTTTAAGAATTGAGATTTCCTTTCCAAGAAAAATAGCTAATTCACTTTAGGGTGATTTCCTACAAAATTACCTTTTTCAGGGAAATTGTTAAAGTAGTTTTTAATGTTAGTATAGTTTTTATTTTTATTTTGGAGAGGCCTTTTTAATGGGATTTTAGATTTAGGATAGGCATAGATGTTTATTTTTTATTTTGGTTAGTGCTTTGTTTGTTTGTTTGTTTATGTGTGTAATTTTAGTTTTTTTTTTATTTTGTGTAACTTAGGGGGTGTTATGGGTCTTTGGGGTTAGGTAGTTAAGTAGTATAGGGCTAGTTTGCATTGGGGATTGCGGTAGTTTGGGGTTCATAGGTTAGGGGGTGTTTGCATTGTGGGGGTTTTGGTGTTTTAGGTTTAATAGGTTAGGGGGTATTTGTGATGGGAGGTTATGGTGGTATAGGGGTTAAGTAGTGTAGGGGAAGTTTGTGATTGTGGTTATGTTGGTATAGGGGTTAGGTAGTGTAAGGGTAGTTTATGGTGGGTGAGTTATGAAGGTATAGGGGTTAAGCAGTGTAGGGGTAGTTTGCAGTGGGGCCTTTTGGTGGTATAGGGGCTAATAGGTTAGGAGGTTTATTATGGTGGGCTATTGATGTTTTGGGGGTTAATAGGTTAGGGGGTGTTTGTGTTGGGTGGTTGTGGCAGTTTAGGTGTTAATAGGTTAGGGGGTGTTTGTGATAAAGAGTTATGTCATTATTATTATTATTATTATTATTATTATCATCGGTTATTTGCAGCGCGCCAACAGATTCTGAAGCGCTAAATTATAGGATTAAGTAGTATAGGGGTAGTTTGTGATGGTGAGTTATGACGGTATAGGGGTTAAGTAGTGTAGGGGTAATTTGTGATGGGCTATTGATGGTATGGAGTTAATAGGTTAGGAACTTTATTACGGTCGGCTATTGATAGTATAGGGGTTAATAGGTTAAGAATTTTATTGTGGTGGGCAATTGGCTGTACAGAGGGTAATAGGTTAGGAAGTTTATTGCAGTGGCTATTGGCGGTTTAGGGGTTAAGTAGTGTAGGGTTAGTTTACGAAGGTTATGTCGGTTTAGGGGTGTTTATTGGGGTGTTTTGTAGGGGTTAAGGAAGAATATGTGTGATATCACATGACTCAAGTTTGCAATTACAAAATATAAGGTGATGCACCTCAGTCAAGCAATATCTGCTTCTCTCTCTATGGCTAGCCCCAATGCCACTGTCAGCATCTCTGGTTGTTTGTGTGTGTGAGTCTTTGTCTGTGTCTGTATGTGAGTGTTTGTGTGTTTGTGTATGGGTTTATATGTGAGTGTTTTTGTGTATGTGTTTAAATGTGTTTGTGTATGTGTTTATATGTGAATGTTTGTGTGTATGTGTTTAAATGTGAGTGTGTGTGTTTATATGTGAGTGTTTGTGTGTGTGTATGTGTTTATATGTGAGTGTGTGTGTTTATATGTGAGTGTTTGTGTATGTGTGTGTTTGTGTTTATATGAGTGTGTGTGTGTTTATATGTGAGTGTTTGTGTGTTTGTGTATGCGTTTATATGTAAGTGTTTGTGTGTGTGTATATGTTAGTGTTTGCATGAGATCCTTGGACCCTATGTGAGACATGCTAGGTCCAGGAGGGGGAAGGTACTTGGCAGGCACATTTTGTATTTTTGCCCGGGGATCCAGATTCTCTAGAAACTGTCCTGGTCAGGATTACACAAGATTGTCCATCTGCGCATTAAATAGGAGTTTATGTATCATTAATGTTCTGTATCAGTATATATTATTTTGTATCTTTAAATATGATAAAGTATTCCTAATTATAATTATCATGTATTTTGCTGTTTATATTCAGAAACTAAATTGGGAAAGTTTTCAACTTTTTAACAAAATAGCATTTTCATTATTACTTTTTAAATTAAATTGCTAGATTATTTGTTCTTATTTGTAAACAGTTAATTTGTCTCTACAGAGAAATCCTCTTATGGGTATAGGATCAAGTATTGTCTGAGTATAAATCAGCTGTAAAATCATTCCTGACATTACATTAATGTATGAGACCACAGATGATTTGCAGCAGCTTATTCATCAGGTAAGCTGTTAGAGCAGTGGGTTATTACTATTTAATCACTTTATTTATTTATAAAGCCTCCCTTAAGTAACAGTTGTTTTATTTCACTTTGTTTTTCATTCGCTTACAATCTTTTTGTTTCTTTGCTTTTCATTTTATTTATTCTTTGCAATAGTGTATGCTCTTTTTCTCTCTAGTTAAAAATGTTTCTTGCATATGTTCAATTTATGTATTATCTTACTATAAATCACACTTTTACACATTCAATTCAGTTACATTTTGAGGATGTGTTATATATTGATATATATATATATATATATATATATATATATATATATATATATATATATATAAAAAATTCCTATGTTGCTGTGTTTCACTAAACCATTAAAAATATTGAACTCCTATGTAGTTAATTTGCCTTATTCACCAACCTGGGTTTAAAATAAATAAAAAAAAATGTGATCACATTGTGCTCATACTTCAGGGGGATAACATTTTTAAAAGGGTGCTCTTCAAAGGGTGCTCTTCAAATGTAAACAATAAACTTTAATAGGTTAAAAATTAGGGCCATTGGAAATTTGATTAAATTAAAAAGCAAAATGTAAGACTATATTATATGAATTATAGAAATATACTGTATGCAATATATTTATTAAAAGTCAAAATATTTAATTAAAATTGAACAAATATAATTTTTGGAAGGATGCATTGGAATAATTTTTTTTACATATTAATTACTAAGTCATTATTACTCTTAGTACTTAAAAAATATGGTCCAGATTCAATGTGGCAGGCTAAATATTTTCTTTGCTTGCGCACAAACACTACTCAAAGTAAACTTTTCAATGCGGGCATGCATATAACAAGTTGAAAGTAAATTGTGCACAAGCAAAACCCGATACGCGTTAACTTTAGGACTTCAAATATTACAACCATGTTAACTTCTCCTCCTAGACTTCAATGAAGCCCCTTTTAAATACCGCTGGTATTTAGAGTTCACAGAATGGCTGCGTTAGGCTCCAAAAAGGGAGCGTATAGCATATTTACCGCCACTGCAACTCTAAATACCAGCGTTAGGAAGATCCCATTGAAAAGGTAGGCTTACGCAAATGGCGTAGGGGGATCTGCGGTATGGAAAAGTCGCGGCTGCAAAGTGAGCGTTAGACCATTTCCTGGCTGACTCCAAATACCAGAGGGCGGTAAAAACCAGCGTTAGGAGCCTCTAACGCTGGTTTTGACGGCTACCGCCCAACTTTTAATCTAGGCCAAAGATTGCACATTAACCCGACACCGCATCAGACCTACAGCACTAAACCTCAAAGAAGTTATGTATATTTTACATTCAAACGTTCTTCACATGGAAGAAAATGTTCTTTTTATTTTTAAATATATATATATATATATATATATATATATATAAATTGTAAAACATATATATCTATATCCTATCTATCTATCTATCTATCTATCTATCTATATATATATATATATATATATATATATATATATATATTCATCTCTCTGTATGAATATATACAGGTATAGATATATATACAGACAATAAAATGTCAAATATTAACATTAAACACATAGTAAAATACATTATTAAAAACGATTAAACATTATTTTACAAGTTTTAAGGTACTGTTTATATGTGTATATATGTATGTATATACTTATATACATATATAAACACATAAATAGGCATATATATATATACACATATATGTGCATATATTTACACCCATAAACATAGACATACATAAAATAGACATATATAAGTTCATTATAGCCATTTCCAGTCAAACACCTTGAAATATACCATATAACTTTTAACCCTTATCATTTTTATTAATATTTCTATTAATAATAGTTATCAGAATCTGTATATATGAGTGTATTTATTTTTTTACCCCTTGCACTTTACTTTTGCCCCTGAGCACACCCATTTACTTTCAACTTGTAATACGTGCGCAAATTAGCGTGGTCGCAATGTTGCCTACTTAACTTTAGAGTGCCATTGTAATCTAGCCCTATATTGGTAGGTTGCATTTTTAAATAGAATTGAGAAAACATTATTGATTTAAATCATTTGCTTTAGCTCATTTTTAAACCAAACATTATTTATTAATTATTTAGATATTTAATTAATTTGCACTTAATACATTTTAACAAGGGTAAATATTAATATATTGTAATGATGTTTATAATAATATAATACTAATTATATCTAAAAATAATATTTTTTATGAAAATGGTATAATTCGAAAAGAATTGACACCACAGAAAAACGAATTTTATTTTGTTATGTGCTGGTAACAGCCTCTTCATTGTTTCTGTATAAATGTATATAAAACATTTATTTTAATTTTAATATCCTTTCAAGACATTAAAAGGGACATTATACTGTAAAATAGTTTTTCCCTTAAAGTATTTCCAATGACCAGCTGCAGAGTATAGAGAAATTGAGAGATTGCATTTTCAGGTTTATTTCTGTATCTGAATTAGCTGGTTCTGTGCTTTGATACCACAGCCTATTGACATGGGTTGAGCTTGCAGGTAAAATGAGATCTCATTATGTTACCACTTTGTGTACACAAAAATGCTTTCTTATCTTGTGTCTCTTTGCAAACCAAACCTCAATACTTAGAGAGAACAACTGAAAATTATAATTGTATTAGTTATGTCTTCTGCACCCCACCAAGAGTGTAATTTATTCTGCTGACTGTGTTAACATTGCCTGTCAGTAGCCTGGAAACCTGGAATTACGTATAGAAACTTTCAGTATAGGTGGGGATACCACAGGCTAAACCAGCTTTTTCAAATGCCGAATTAAGGGTAAATGAGATACTTGTAAACTATTTAATATACTCCAGCAGGTAAATTGGATCACTGGGAACTAATTTAAGGGGAGAACATTTTTGGGCAAACTGTCCCTTTAAAAATAAACAAGTGTTTTGTGTTTTTCTCTTTGTACAGCTCAAGAAATTCAAACAACTATAGTTTTGTTGAATCTAACTACATAATACAAAAATACCTTGAGGAATTGATAATGAGTAATAACTCAAATGGACTATTTATTTTTCTCTATAAACCTGTATAAGCCATATATCTAATTTATTTAATACCAGTGTATAAATACATACTGATGTATATATTCTATTACAGCTGACAAGCGTATTATCTTTTGGCTAGATTACGAGCTGTGCGTTAGGGTTAAAAAGCAGCGTTGGCCGGTCCCAACACTGCTTTTTAACACCCGCTGGTATTACGAGTCTTGCAGGTACAGGTGTACCGCTCACTTTTTTGGCCAGACTCGGAAATACCGCAAATCCACTTACGTCAATTGCGTATTCTATATTTTCAATGGGACTTGCATAGCGCTGGTATTACGAGTCTTCCAAAAAGTGAGCGGTACACCCTCTCCTGTCAAGCCTGGTACCACATTTTAAAGTCAGTAGTTAAGAGTTTTACACTACAACGCTGTAGCATAAAACTCTTAACTAAAGTGCTAAAAAGTACACTAACACCCATAAACAACCTATTAACCCCTAAACCGAGCCCCCCCCCCACATCGCAAACACTAAAATAAATATTTTAACCCCTAATCTGCTGAACCGGACATCGCCGGCACTATAATAAATATATTAACCCCTAAACCGCCGCACTCCCGCATCGCAAACACTAGTTAAATATTATTAACCCCTAATCTGCCGTCCCTAACATCACTGACACATACCTACATTTATTAACCCCTAATCTGCCACCCACAATGTCCCTGCCACTATATTAAATGTATTAACCCCTAAACCTAAGTCTAACCCTAACCCTAACCCCCCTAACTTAAATATAATTACAATAAATCTAAATAAAATTACTACAATTACCTAAATAATTCCTATTTAAAATTAAATACTTACCTATAAAATAAACCCTGATAGCTACAATATAACTAATAGTTACAGTTTAGCTATCTTAGGGTTAATTTTTATTTATTTTAACTAGGTAACTATTTAATAACTACCTAGTTAAAATAAAGACAAATTTACCTGTAAAATAAAACCTAATCTAAGTTACACTAGCACCTAACTCTACGCTATAATTAAATAAATTAACTAAATTAAATACAATTAATTACAATTAAATAAAATTATCTAAAGTATGAAAAAAACACTACATTACAGAAAATAATAAAATAATTACAAGATTTTTAAACTAATTACACCTAATCTAATCCCCCTAACAAAATAAAAAAGCCCTACATTATAATAAATTACAAATAGCCCTTAAAAGGGCCTTTTGCGGGGCATTGCCCCAAAGTAATCAGCTCTTTTAACTGTAAAAAAAAGTAGAAATAGTCCCCAACATTAAAACCCACCACCCACACAACCAACCCTACTCTAAAACCCACCCAATCCTCCCTTAAAAAAACCCAACACTAACCCCTTGAAGATCACCCTACCGTGAGACGTCTTCACACAACCGATTGGAACAGCCAATAGAATGCCAGCTCAATCCTATTGGCTGATTGGATCAGCCAATAGGATTGAACTTCAAAACTATTGGCTGATTGCATCAGCCAATAGGATTTTTTCTACCTTAATTCCGATTGGCTGATAGAATTCTATCAGCCAATCGGAATTGAAGGGACGCCATCTTGGATGACATCACTTAAAGGTACCATCATTTAATAAGAAGACTCCGGAAGAGGATGCTCCGCGTCAGATGTCTTGAAGATGGACCCGCTCCGCGCCGGATGGATGAAGATAGAAGATGCCGTCTGGATGAAGACTTCTGCCCGTCTGGAGGACCTCTTCTGCCCGGCTTGGATGAAGATTTCTGCCCAGTTGGGTGAAGACGTCTCACAGTAGGGTGATCTTCAAGGGGTTATTTTTTTTAAGGGGGGATTGGGTGGGTTTAAGAGTAGGGTTGGTTGTGTGGGTGGTGTGTTTTAATGTTGGGGGGGGATTTGTATTTTTTTTTACAGGAAAAGAGCAGATTACTTTGGGGCAATGCCCCACAAATGGCCCTTTTAAGGGCTATTTGTAATTTAGTGTAGGGTAGGGCTTTTTTTTTTATTTTGGGGGGCTTTTTTATTTTGTTAGGGGGATTAGAGTAGGTGTAATTAGTTTAAAAGTCTTGTAATTATTTTATTATTTTCTGTAATTTAGTGGGGGGGTTTTCGTACTTTAGATAATTTTATTTAATTATAATTAATTGTATTTAATTTAGTTAATTTATTTAATTATAGTGTAGTGTTTAGTGTAACTTTATTTAATTATAGTGTAGGTGTTAGTGTAACTTAGGTTAGGTTTTATTTTACAGGTAAGTTTGTCTTTATTTTAACAAGGTAGTTATTAAATAGTAAATAACTATTTAATAACTATTGTACCTAGTTAAAATAAATACAAAGTTGCCTGTAAAATAAAAATAAACCCTAAGATTAGTAGTTAGGTTGCGGCAAGATTTGGGGCGGCAGATTAGGGGTTAATAAATATAATGTAGGGTTCGGCGATGTTGGGGGCAGCAGATTAGGGGTTCATAACTATAATGTAGGTGGCGGCCGTGTCCGGAATGGCAGATTAGGGGTTAATAATATAATGCAGGTTGATGCTGTGAGGCGTGCGGCGTGACTGGCAACAGCCATGGAACCGGCTAAGAGACCGGAAATGACACCGGTCTAACAGATTTCAGGTTCAACCCACCTGGAAAATGGAGTGCCGTAGCTGTGGCGAAACCAAGCCACAAGAAGTAAGCAGGCACTGCAACGAGGGTTTCTTATAAATAAAAAGTATCCTTTATTGAAAAAACAAGGTTAAAAAGGTTAAAAAGATTTTAACCAGCTACAAACGCTGGATAACACGCTAAAAAGACAATGGCAGGAGTGTATGAGAGACACTATTTGCTGTCTGACTAGTTTCGCGTCCCTCTTGGACGCTTATTCATAGACTGATTTGTGATGGGAGGAAGGCTGCTTAAGAAGGGGAACTTTCAGTTCAATTGGCTGTTTGCTAAGAATGATTTAATTAGCCACAGCCATCTATTTGTTAACCCTTAGTAAGAACACCTTTCTCTTGATACATCACAAAATACAAAGTTAAAAACAAAGTTAATGAACCTCAGTGAATTTTAAATATACAATTATATACATTGATGTTAATATGAAACATGATTACATGGTATTAATGGAGGAAGCAAAATCCAAAACATGAGTTTAAACAAAATGGAAGATATTGTAAAAAATAGATGAAAAAATAAATAAATGAAAGAATAAATAAAAAAATGAAAAGATAATATAATAATAATTAGGAAAATAAATGAACAAGTAAGTTGAAAAATAAATACATAGGGAAAAAAATTAAATAACCAGCAGGCTAGTAGAAATGTCATTGGAAAACCATTAACCCTATCTAGACCACAATTAAAGACATTAAATGAAAATGATAGACCATGTACAAAAAAGCGTATATATACTAGCATATATATAATACAAAGAACAGAGTGGGATAAACTTAGAGTATTGAATTAATTATCAATAAAATAATTGATGTCACATTCACGGTTCATCCCTAATGGTGACCGAGTTTTTAGTTTCAACATCCAGAACAGTTCCTTTTTCTCTAAGATTTTAAATTTGTTACCCCCTCTAATGGATGTAGTTGCAATATCTATGATGTTAATACTCATGTTGGCTATATTTGTCATATGGTAACCATTAAAATGATTGGCCACTGCCGAATCCTTATTGTAATTTTTAACATCTCTAGTGTGTTCATTGAATCTTTTACGAGCCTCTCTGGAAGTTTGACCTGTATATTGTAATTGACATAGGTTGCAAGTGATAAGATAAACCACAAAAGTGGTGCAACAGTTAGCATAAAGCTCCATAGTATATTCATTTCCTGTGCTGTGACTACAAAACTTGTCACCTTCATTGATATGTGTACATATTAAACAGTTGCGTCTTCCAAATTTGTAGTTGCCCCTATGTTGCAACCAATTTTGTTTAGTTACATCAGTTTTCATGACCAAACTCGGTGATATGGCCTGACCTAGGGTTTTACATTTTTGGGAACATATTTAATATTCTTTATATGTGGTTTAAGTGTGTCATCCCCTAGGAGGACATGAGAGTGTTTTTTCATGATTTTAACAATTTCATTATACTGTTTTGAATAGGCCGTGGTGAATACTACTGCATCTTTAAAGTTGGATTTCTCTTTCTTACTCAAATCAGGTTTTTTATGAGCACTATTGTGAGTACTTATACTTTTTCGACACTTTTCAAGGGAGTTGGTGTTATAACCCCTACACACTAATCTGTCTTTTAATTCCAGAGATTGGGACTCATATATTGCATCATATTTAGTGTTTCTACGGATCCTTATAAATTGTCCCCTAGGTATTGCCCTAATAACATGTGTGGGGTGTTGTGAGGTGGCATGTAAGATTGTATTGCCAGCTGTCTCTTTGCGATATGTGCTGGTAATAATTGTATTGTCAGTGATTTGAAGTGTCAAATCTAAATAATTGACCTTATTGTTATTAAATGTTATTAAATATCCCAGTAAATTTAAGATTAAATGCATTTCCATTTATATATTCAATAAATGTGTTAAAATCTCATTGAGGGGCTTTTTTACAATGACCAATAGGTCATCAATATAGCGTACATATATAAGGATGTTTTCTAACCAAGGGTTATGTATACAATAGATATGTGACAACTCCCACCATGAGACATACAAATTTGCAAATGTGGGGGCAAATTTTGCCCCCATGGCAGTGCCACATATCTGATTGTAGAATACCCTGTCAAACCAAAAATAATTGTGAGATAAAAGGAAACACAATACATCTCCTACATATTGAATGGTTGAATCTGTTCAATCCATTTCTCGATTTAGAAAAAATTGCACAGCCTGTACCCCTAATTCTTGAGGGATACAGGTATAAAGAGAGCATACATCAATAACTGCCCATGTATAGTCTTCCTTCCATTGCACAGTGTCCAGTATATCAATGAGCTGGGCACTGTCCCTCAGATAGGATAGCTGTTTTTTTGCTATAGGTTGTAGAACCTCATCCAACCATGCCCCCAATGGCTCAAATAAGGACCCCACCCCGGAGACAATAGGTCTACCAGGAGGGGAGAGGGGGTCCTTGTGAACCTTGGGGACATGGTAAAAAATTGGAGTCAGAGGGTGATCTGGAATTAAATTTAAGAAATCCCCTTCTTTGAAGATACCTAGAGTAATTCCTTCCTTAACTAAATTTTCCAATTTCTTCTTGTAAGAGAAAATGGGATTTCCTGGAAGGCGTTTATACACTTCAGTATCGTTCAATTGTTTATATGCCTCAATAAAATAGTCCTCTTTGTCTTGAATGACAATCCTGCCTCCCTTGTCCGCATTTTTAATGACAATATTAGAATTGTCTTGTAAAGATTTTAATGCTCTCTTCTCTCTATAAGACAGATTATGGGAGGCAGCATTGTCATTTTTCTTCATTTCCAATTCAAAAATGTTTTGTACATGGTCTATCATTTTCATTTAATGTCTTTAATTGTGGTCTAGATAGGGTTAATGGTTTTCCAATGACATTTCTACTAGCCTGCTGGTTATTTAATTTTTTTCCCTATGTATTTATTTTTCAACTTACTTGTTCATTTATTTTCCTAATTATTATTATATTATCTTTTAATTTTTTTATTTATTCTTTCATTTATTTATTTTTTCATCTATTTTTTACAATATCTTCCATTTTGTTTAAACTCACGTTTTGGATTTTGCTTCCTCCATTAATACCATGTAATCATGTTTCATATTAACATCAATGTATATAATTGTATATTTAAAATTCACTGAGGTTCATTAACTTTGTTTTTAACTTTCTATTTTGTGATGTATCAAGAGAAAGGTGTTCTTACTAAGGGTTAACAAATAGATGGCTGTGGCTAATTAAATCATTCTTAGCAAACAGCCAATTGAACTGAAAGTTCCCCTTCTTAAGCAGCCTTCCTCCCATCACAAATCAGTCTATGAATAAGCGTCCAAGAGGGACGCGAAACTAGTCAGACAGCAAATAGTGTCTCTCATACACTCCAGCCATTGTCTTTTTTAGCGTGTTATCCAGCGTTTGTAGCTGGTTAAAATCTTTTTAACCTTTTTAACCTTGTTTTTTCAATAAAGGATACTTTTTATTTATAAGAAACCCTCGTTGCAGTGCCTGCTTACTTCTTGTACTCTGAATATAATGCAGGTGTCCGCGTCGGGGGCGGCAGATTAGGGGTTAATAAGTGTAATAAAAAGTCAAAGAGAGAGAACAGCACTCCATGAGATAGAACAGAAGCTGGAATAACTTCCATGCATGTTCATTTTTATTGAATTCCTCAGGGTGCCAGTTCTTTTTGCACACTACGCCCCTTCACAGAGAAAAAATATCCTGAAGCATATCAGTCTGACCCTGCCCAATGACAGTCCAGCGCCGAAATACCAGGCAATTCTTCTCTGAACAAGGGAAGCAACAACCCCAGACGATCGTTTCGGCCTCCTATGGGCCTCGTCAGTGAGGTGAAGTTGTATCTCTCTAAGGGCAAGTGTGCATGGAGTCCACGTCTGGTTTCCCCATTACTCTTAGGGTGACCCAAGAATAATTTGCATAAAAAGTCAAAGAGAGAGAACAGCACTCCATGAGATAGAACAGAAGCTGGAATAACTTCCATGCATGTTCATTTTTATTGAATTCCTCAGGGTGCCAGTTCTTTTTGCACACTACGCCCCTTCACAGAGAAAAAATATCCTGAAGCATATCAGTCTGACCCTGCCCAATGACAGTCCAGCGCCGAAATACCAGGCAATTCTTCTCTGAACAAGGGAAGCAACAACCCCGACGATCGTTTCGGCCTCCTATGGGCCTCGTCAGTGAGGTGTAGTTGTATCTCTCTAAGGGCAAGTGTGCATGGAGTCCACGTCTGGTTTCCCCATTACTCTTCAGGATATTTTTTCTCTGTGAAGGGGCATAGTGTGCAAAAAGAACTGGCACCCTGAGGAATTCAATAAAAATGAACATGCATGGAAGTTATTCCAGCTTCTGTTCTATCTCATGAAGTGCTGTTCTCTCTCTTTTACTTTTTATGTTAATAAGTGTAATATTAGGGGTGTTTAGACTTGGGGTTCATGTTAGGGTGTTAGGTGTAGACATAAATGTATTTTCCCCATAGGAATCAACGGGGCTGCGTTAGGAGCTTTACACTGCTTTTTTGCAGGTGTTTTTTCCAGCCTCCTCTCCCCCATTGATTCCTATAGGGAAATCGTGCACAAGCACATTTTACCAGCTCACCGCTAACGTAAGCAGCGCTGGTATTGAGGTGAGATGTGGAGCAAAATTTTGCTCTTAGCTTACTTTTTTGCGTTTAATGCCGGGTTTGCAAAAACCCGTAATACCAGCGCTGCCTGTAAGTGAGCGGTGAGCTTAAACTGCTCGTTAGCACCGCACCCCTCCTAACGCAAAACTCGTAATCTAGGTGATTGTTTTTCCTGACAAATGTTTCCTTTTTCTAAAGAAAATATTTAAAGATAATTCATTTAACAAAATGTTCCAAATATAACCTAAAATGTTTTTTTGTTTTTTTTATAGCTATTGCAGTACAACCTGAATGCATTAAAACGGTATTGAGCATTAGAGTAATATTGTTTTATAGTTTAGACAAACATCATGCTAATGGTCAATCAAACAACAACCATGGAGTTCCATATACTAGCGTTTGCCACACAGACACAGAAGCAACCTTTTCTTTTCAGTGTTTTCTTCATTATTTACATGACTGGAATTATAGGAAATCTAACCATAATTCTACTGGTTTCTATAGATACTAACTTACATACGCCCATGTATATTTTTCTAGGAAATTTATCCTTCATTGACATTTGTTTTACTACTGTCTCTCTTCCGAAGTTGATGGATATTTTAATAACTGGATATAACTCAATATCATTCAGACAGTGCCTAACACAGACATACTTTACTGTTTTCTTTTCAAGCACTGAGGATGTCCTGTTGTCCTTCATGGCTTATGATCGTTACCTTGCTATCTGTAACCCATTAAGCTATCATGTTTTTATGAATAACAAAAAATGTGTCATGATTTCTTTAGCCCTTTGGACAACTGGATGTGTGAATTCATTTCTTCTTACTGGTTTTGCTTTCAAGTTGTCATTTTTTAAGTCAACAAGTCTTCGGCAGTTCTATTGTGACATTAAAGGGACATTAAACAATTTTTTTTTTCAAAATTAGCAATAGTTACGTTGTAACACTGATATCTATCAGGAATCCCTGAATATCCTTTTACATGTATATATTTTTTTTAGTAGACAACCCAAAGTATTGATCTAGGCCCGTTTTGGTATATTTCATGCCACCATTTCACCGCCAAATGCAATCAAATAAAATGTTTCACTAACTTTATGCTTCTCACAGAAATTATTTACAATTTGCTTGTGCAATTATGGCACAAATGGTTGTAAATGCTTCTCTGGGATTTCCTTTGTTCAGAAATAGCAGACATATATGGCTTTGGCATTTCTTTTTGGTAATTAGAAGGTTGCTAAATAACGCTGCGCACCACCTTGTATTATGCCCAGCAGTGAAGGGGTTAATTAGGTAGCTTGTAGGGTTAATTTTAACTTTAGTGTAGTGTAGTAGACAACCCGAAGTATTGATCTAGACCCATTTTGATATATTTCACACCAACATTTCACCGCCAAATGCGATGAAATAAAAAAAAATTGTTACATTTTTAACTAACTTTAGGTTTCTCACTGAAATTATTTACAATTAGCTTGTGCAATTATGGCACAAATGGTTGTAAATGCTTCTCTTGGATCCCCTTTGTTCAGAAATAGCAGAAATATATGGCTTTGGCGTTGCTTTTTGATAATTAGAAGGCAGCTGCATGTCACTGCGCACCACACTTGTATTATGCCCAGCAGTGAAGGGGTTAATTAAGTAGCTTGTAGGGAGCTTGTAGGGTTAATTTTGGCTTTAATGTAGAGATCAGTCTCCCACCTTACACATCCCACCCCCTGATCCCTCCCTGACCCCTAAGAAACAGCTCTATTCACTCCCCCATCCCACAATTGTCACCGCCAGAAAGTATACCAGTACTAATATAAAAGCCTTTTTTTTTTTTTTTTTTTAAAAGCATGTTTTCAAAATAAATAAATAGCTTCTGCAGTGTAGGCTTTCCCCCTAACCCCCCAACCTCCGTACGATCCCTTCCAAACAGCTCTCTTAACCTCCACCCTCTTCCTATTTGTGGCCATTTTAGGTACTGGGAGCTGCCTGCCAGTACCCAATTTCTTAACAAATTGGCTTTTTTTATTTTTTTACCCCATTTTTACGTAGTGTAGCTGCCCCCCCTCAATATCCTACCCCCCTCACAGATCCCATTCCAAACAATATTTTCCCTCTCCAATCTTCCTCCTCCCACTCCCTCTCGCATAGATAGGTCGGTTGGTCGCGTGCCCACCCTGTGAGCTCCCGCCAACCCTCCAGAGTGGCTCTCTCTGCATCGGTGTGCCAAAAAAGGTATTGCAGTGATGCTTCAATATCAAGGCATCACAGAAATGCCTTGAAAGCGTCTAGAAGCGATCAGGATCACTTCCAGACACTTTAAACCCCTACAATGTACAGGGTACGTCGTTGGTCTTTAATGACCAGTTTGTGTATGACGTACCCTGTACGACGTGTGTCGTTAAGGGGTTAAAGATTAAAAAAATTGTGCATAAACATCAGCATGTGTCTGTTGAATATATGTTTTTGTTGTTTTGCTTATATATATATATATGATATTTTTTTACTGAGGGCAAATTACAATATATGCAGGTATTATAGGCATAACATTATACAGTCAATAGAACTTTTGATAATATCCAACAGTGGACTAAGAAACCATAGGTGACCATAAGTAAGTCCTAAGTCAAAGGGCCCAATTACAAGTGGAGCGGTGTTAACATTGCCTGTCAGTAGCCTGGAATTATGTATTGAAACTTTCAGTATAGGTGGGGATACCACAGGCTAAACCAGCTATTTCTAATGCCGAATTAAGGGTAAATTAGCTACTTGTAAACTATTTAATATACTCCAGCAGGTAAAATGGATCATTGGGAACTAATTTAAGGGGAGAACATTTTGGGGCAAACTGTCTCTCTAAAAATAAACACTTGTTTTGTGTTTTTCTCTTTGTACAGCTCAAGAAATTCAAACAACTATAGTTTTGTTGAATCTAACTACATAATACAAAAATACCTTGAGGACTTGATTATGAGTAATAACTGAAATGGACTATTTATTTTTCTCTATAAACCTGTATAAGCCATATATCTCATTTATTTAATACCAGTGTATAAATACATACTGATGCATATATTCTATTACAGCTGACAAGCGTTTTATCATTGTTTTTCCTGACAAATGTTTCCTTTTTCTAAAGAAAATATTTAAAGATAATTCATTTAACAAGATGTTCTAAATATAACCTAAAATGTTTTTTTGTTTTTTTTATAGCTATTGCAGTACAACCTGAATGCATTAAAACGGTATTGAGCATTAGAGTAATATTGTTTTATAGTTTAGACAAACATCATGCTAATGGTCAATCAAACAACAACCATGGAGTTCCATATACTAGCGTTTGCCACACAGACAAAGAAGCAACCTTTTCTTTTCAGTGTTTTCTTCATTATTTACATTACTGGAATTATAGGAAATCTAACCATAATTCTACTGGTTTCTATAGATACTAACTTACATACGCCCATGTATATTTTTCTAGGAAATTTATCCTTCATTGACATCTCTTTTACTACTGTGTCTCTTCCGAAGTTGATGGATATTTTAATAACTGGATATAACTCAATATCATTCAGACAGTGCCTAACACAGACATACTTTACTGTTTTCTTTTCAAGCACTGAGGTTGTCCTGTTGTCCTTCATGGCTTATGATCGTTACCTTGCTATCTGTAACCCATTAAGCTATCATGTTTTTATGAATAACAAAAAATGTGTCATGATTTCTTTAGCCCTTTGGACAACTGGATGTGCAAATTCATTTCTTCTTACTGGTTTTGCTTCCAATTTGTCATTTTGTAAGTCAACAAGTCTTCAGCAGTTCTATTGTGACATTAAAGCTTTAACAAATATTTCATGCAACAACACAGTATTGCACAATATAATCTCTGTAGAAACAGTTCTATTTGTATTGTTCCCATTCTTGTTGAGTTTAACTTCTTATATCAAAATAATTATTAGTATCCTGAATATGAAGTCAGTGAAAAGTAAAAGAAAAGCTTTCTCCACTTGTACATCCCACCTCACAGTCCTACTAATTTACTATGGGACTCTTGTGTGTGTATACATGGGGTCATCTTCAGAACAAGCAGGGGAAATGGACCAGGTGTTCTCTGTATTGTACACAGCAGTGACTCCCATGTTAAACCCTTTAATATACAGTCTAAGGAACAGAGATGTAAAGAAAGCATTGATCAATATTTTGCCTATTAATTGCAAATAGAAGAAGCTTAGCACTAAAGAAGCATTTACTAAAAGCTTTCATTATTGCTCTTGTTTAACCCCTTAAGGACAAGGCCATTTTTCAATTTCTTACTCTTAAGGACCAGGACTATTTTTACATTCCTGCGATGTTTGTGTTTAGCTTTAATTTTCCTCTTACTCATTTACTGTACCCACACATATTATATACCGTTTTTCTCGCCATTAAATTGACTTTTTAAAGATATCATTATTTTCATCATATCTTATAATTTACTATAAATAAAATTATAAAATATGATGAAATAATGGAAAAAAATACACTTTTTCTAACTTTGACCCCCAAAATCTGTTACACATCTACAACCACCAAAAAGCAACCATGCTAAATAGTTTTTAAATTATGTCCTGAGTTTAGAAATACCCTATGTTTACATGTTCTTTGCTTTTTTTGCATGTTATAGGGCAATAAATACAAGTAGCACTTTGCTATTCCCAAATATTTTTTTTCAAAATTAGCAATAGTTACGTTGCAATGACGTGTTGTCATAGGAGGCAGGTGAGGCAGCGCCTCACCTGTCCAATGTGTGTATTGCACTTTTTTATTATGTTTAATAAAAAATAATATATTTGTTTAAAATTTATATATAATTTTTTTTTATGTAGCCAAGGTACCCCCCATAGCCCCCCACCCGCAGCCGACTCTGCCACCATGATACAAGGCTGACTGCCTGCACACTAGCGATCTATCCATATTCATGTTACGCAATGAAGGAGAGGCTGTGAGCCGTTCAGCTGCCCTTCCATTGCGTAATATGGATATCTTGCAAATTAAGTGTATGAGCCGCAAGAGGCCTCGTGGCCCATATGCTCCCTAAGGAGGCTGCTGTACAAATAGCCTCGGGACTCGGGAGCAAATCAGGGGTGGGTCTCAGTGAGTGACATCACTCTTGTGGCGCCTCAGCCTGTAGGAGGCTTGTCATATTCTGGCGCGGGAAAAATAGGAACTAAAGAAAACAGAGCTGCTGAGTCTAGCTGAGAAGGACTTGTGACGGTGTGACCTGTCCTGCCCTGGAGTCTGGACAACTTTGATGGATTGTGAAATTGTCACTGACTGTCTGGTGTAGAACTACGGTAAGTACTAAGTAGTAATAATGTTTCCCCCTATTTGAATTGTAAGCCGGGCAGTCAAGAGCCTGCTCCAGTGTTCATCTGCACCCAAATAATCAATAGAAGATCTGATCTCATATGCAGATGCGCGTGTATTACTATATTCTTTCTCTTCTGGATTGTGTCTGTTTTTATTTATTGCAGGTAAAGGAAAAGTTTTGTGACAAAACTTTTCCTTTACCTGCAATAAATAAAAACAGACACAATTTAAAAGAGAAAGAATATATTAATACAGCACATCTGCATATGAGATTGAGATCAGATCATCTATTGATTATTTGGGTGCAGATGAACACTGGAGCAGACTCCTTACCGGCTGGCTTACAAACAGGACCGTCATTACTTGTTTTCAGGGACTGGTTGTTGGGGGAGGAGGTAGTAATGGGTGACAATCTGCTAAAGCCAGGGACACGTTGTGAAGCAGCCAGCAGTTTAGCCGTGCGTTGACTGTTCTAGTCCAGGACTCCAGGGAATGTGTATATGCCATTTGTTTGGGCAAGTGCATAGCCATACCAACCCCAGTTACAGCAGTGTGTTACAGAGAGTCAGAGGTGAGCAGTGCACTAAGGAGCGGTATTGTAATTACCAGAGCGTCTTGAACTGTTATTAATTAAGGCCCTTAATTAATAACTGTACAAGACGCTCTGGTAATTACAAGGGCTGTCCAAGACATTCAGAGAGCAGGAGCAGCTGCAGGGGCGGGGGCAAACTGTTGCACTACTTCCCTTACTCTATTTTCATAAAGCATTAGAGTGCTTAAAACTCCCCTATGACCTCACCGTTTCCAGCAGCTTGACATTGCATGCAGTACTGATCGGTCAGGCATGAGGAAAGCAGAGTCATCATCTGCAGTCACATCCCACTGCTTCCAAAGTATCTGCCATTGGGGTTGTTTAAAAGTGTAAAAGAAAGCGCTACTGTTTTTAACATCTCATCTCGTACTTCTTTAGAAGGCTGGAGTTCACAAAAACAGGGCAGCCTTGTGCCTGACATTCCGATGTTAAAAACAGTAGCACTTTTACACTTTTAAACAAATCCAACAGCAAATACCTTGGAAGCAGTGGGATGTGACTGCAGATGCGGATGTTTTCCTCATACCTGACTGATCAGTACTGCATGCAATGTCAGGCTGCTGGAAACGGTGAGGTCCTAGGGGAGTTTTAAGCACTCTAATGCTTTAGGAGAATAGAGCCAGGAGAGCAAGGGAAGATGAAGAATACTGTTAAAATGTCAGCATTTGTTTTATGTCATGTTCCTGCAATATCATTTGATAAAAATGTAAACCATTTGCCTTCACTGTTTTTTAAAAAATAAATGTAGTTAGAGCAATATGCCACTAATTTCCTCTGTATATCTAAGTATGCATCTGCCCACTTTACAGTGCTTAAATGAGGAATGGGTGGGGGAGGCAGAACACTGTATTGCCCTTCAACCTCTGCTATGAAATAACCTGGGGAAGAAAGAAGAAAGCACTCACCTATTCAGGACTGTGCGTTATGAACCTGCCATGTCTGCACTGTAAAGTATGTTATTCCCTCCCTGTGCACTGCATTATACTGATCTGTTCATTATTATGTCAGTAAAATAAACATTAAACTTTCATGATTCAGAGAGATCTAAATTTTCAATTTGCTGCTATTATTAAATTTGCTTTGTACTCTTGATATTTCTTTTGAAGTGTAAGCTCAGGAGCAGGAATGCGCTACTGGGAGCTAGCTGAACACATGGGTGAGCCAATGACAAGAGACATATGTGCAGCTACTAATCACCAGCTTGCTCCCAGTAGTGCATTACTGCTCTGGAGCTTACCTAGGTATGTTCTTCAACTCAAGATACCATGAGAACAAAGCAAATTTGATATTTGTGTGTATGTAGTGAGCAGCATGTGTAAATATATTATGGGCAAGTACTGTATGTTTCAGTGAGCTAATCATGTGTGTGTTATTGAGAAGTGTTTGTGTTTGTCAGAGAGCAGAGTGTGTGTGTAGTGTGTGTGTCAGTGAGCAGAGTGTGTGTGCTGTGTGTGTAGTGTGTGTGTGTTTGTCAGTGAGCAGAGTGTGTGTGTGTGTGTCAGTGAGCAGAGTGTGTGTATATACTGTATATATAGGTGCGTGTGTGTATGTTTCTATGGAGTATTATAGTCATTGCCTCACCAGCCTCTGATCTAACCGCACGTCACTGTTACGTTGTAACACTGATATCTATCAGGAATCCCTGAATATCCTTTTACATGTATATATTTTTTTTTTAGTAGACAACCCAAAGTATTGATCTAGGCCCGTTTTGGTATATTTCATGCCACCATTTCACCGTCAAATGCGATCAAATAACATTTTTCACTAACTTTAGGTTTCTCACTGAAATTATTTACAATTAGCTTGTGCAATTATGGCCCAAATGGTTGTAAATGCTTCTCTGGGATCCCCTTTGTTCAGAAATAGCAGACATATATGGCTTTGGCGTTTCTTTTTGGTAATTAGAAGGTCGCTAAATAACGCTGCGCACCACACTTGTATTATGCCCAGCAGTGAAGGTGTTAATTAGGTAGCTTGTAGGAAGCTTGTAGGGTTAATTTTAACTTTAGTGTAGTGTAGTAGACAACCCAAAGTATTGATCTAGACCCATTTTGATATATTTCATGCCACCATTTCACCACAAAATGCGATGAAATAAAAAAAAAATTGTTACATTTTTAACTAACTTTAGGTGTCTCACTGAAATTATTTACAATTAGCTTGTGCAATTATGGCACAAATGGTTGAAAATGCTTCTCTGGGATCCCCTTTGTTCAGAAATAGCAGACATATATGGCTTTGGCATTGCTTTTTTATAATTAGAAGGCAGCTGAATGTCACTGCATACCACACTAGTATTATGCCCAGCAGTGAAGGGGTTAATTAAGCAGCTTGTAGGGAACTTTTAGGATTAATTTTGGCTTTAGTGTAGAGATCAGTCTCCCACCTTACACATCACACCCCCTGATCCTTCCCTGACCCCTCACAAACAGCTCTATTCACTCCCCCATCCCACAATTGTCACCGCCAGAAAGTCTGCCAGTACTAAAATAAAAGCCTTTTTTTAAGCATGTTTTCAATATAAATAAATAGTTTCTGCAGTGTAGGTTTCCCCCTAACCCTCCAACCTCGATCCCTTCCAAACAGCTTTCTTAACCTCCCCCCTCTTCCTATTTGTGGCCATTTTAGGTACTGGCACCTGCCTGCCATTACCCAGTTTCTTAACAAATTGTTTTTTTTTTTACCCCATTTTTACGTAGTGTAGCTGCCCCCCCTCAATATCCTACCCCCCTCCCAGATCCCATTCCAAACAATATTTCCCCTCTCCATTCTCCCTCCTCCCACTCCCTCTCGCATAGATAGGTTGGTTGGTCGCGCGCCCGCCCACCTTGCGAGCTCCCGCCAACCCTCCCGGAACAGTGGCCAGAACAAGTCCAGTGATGGGCCGCCTCCCTGCAGCTGCTCTGACCCACCAACAATCGGCACCATCGCTGGCCGATGCAGAGAGGGCCACAAAGTGGTCCTCTCTGCATCGGTGTGCCAAAAAAGGTATTGCAGTAATACCTCAATATCGAGGCATAACAGCAATACCTTGAAAGCGGCTGGAAGCGATCAGGATCGCATCCAGACACTTTAAACCTCTAAACAATGTACAGGGTATGTCGTTGGTCTTTAATGACCAGTTTGTGTATGACGCACCCTGTACGATGTGTGTCGTTAAGAAGTTAAAGATTAAAAAAAATTGTTCATAAACACCAGCATGTGTCTGTTGAATATATGTTTTTGTTGTTTTGCTTTTATATATATATATATATATATATATATATTCTGTATATGATATTTTTTTTACTGAGGGCAAATGACAATATATGCAGGTATTATAGACATAACATTATACAGTCAATAGAACCTCTAATAATATCCAACAACAGTGGACTAAGAAACCATAGGTGACAATAAGTAAGTCCTAAGTCAAAGGGCCCAATTACAAGTGGAGCGGTGTTAACATTGCCTGTCAGTAGCCTGGAAGCCTGGAATTACATATTGAAACTTTCAGTATAGGTGGGGATACCACAGGCTAAACCAGCTTTTTCAATTGCCGAATTAAGGGTAAATGAGCTACTTGTAAACTATTTAATATACTCCAGCAGGTAAAATGGATCATTGGGAACTAATTTAAGGGGAGAACATTTTGGGGCAAACTGTCCCTTTAAAAATAAACACTTGTTTTGTGTTTTTCTCTTTGTACAGCTCAAGAAATTCAAACAATTATAGTTTTGTTGAATCTAACTACATAATACAAAAATACCTTGAGGAATTGATTATGAGTAATAACTCAAATGGACTATTTATTTTCCTCTATAAACCTGTATAAGCCATATATCTAATTTATAAATACATACTGATGTATATATTCTATTACAGCTGACAAGCGTATTATCATATTTAAAGATAATTCATTTAACAAAATGTTCCAAATATAACCTAAAATGTTTTTTTTTTTTTTTTATAGCTATTGCAGTACAACCTGAATGCATTAAAACGGTATTGAGCATTAGAGTAATATTGTTTTATAGTTTAGACAAACATCATGCTAATGGTCAATCAAACAACAACCATGGAGTTCCATATACTAGCGTTTGCCACACAGACAAAGAAGCAACCTTTTCTTTTCAGTGTTTTCTTCATTATTTACATTACTGGAATTATAGAAAATCTAACCATAATTCTACTGGTTTCTATA
Source organism: Bombina bombina (assembly GCF_027579735.1). NCBI lineage: Eukaryota > Metazoa > Chordata > Amphibia > Anura > Bombinatoridae > Bombina > Bombina bombina. Next base: position 1,539,608,759 of record NC_069499.1, read on the forward strand.
GATACTAACTTACATACGCCCATGTATATTTTTCTAGGAAATTTATCCTTCATTGACATTTGTTTTACTACTGTCTCTCTTCCGAAGTTGATGGATATTTTAATAACTGGATATAACTCAATATCATTCAGACAGTGCCTAACACAGACTTACTTTACTGTTTTCTTTTCAAGCACTGAGGTTGTCCTGTTGTCCTTCATGGCTTATGACCGTTACCTTGCTATCTGTAACCCATTAAGCTATCATGTTTTGATGAATAACAAAAAATGTGTAATGATTTATTTAGCCCTTTGGACAACTGGATGTGTGAATTCATTTCTTCTTACTGGTTTTGCTTTCAAGTTGTCATTTTGTAAGTCAACAAGTCTTCGGCAGTTCTATTGTGATATTAAAGCTTTAACAAACATTTCATGCGACAACACAGTATTAAACAATATAATCTCTGTAGAAACAGTTCTATTTGTTATGTCCCCATTCTTGTTGAGTTTAACTTCTTATATTAAAATAATTATTAGTATCCTGAATATGAAGTCAGTGAATAGTAAAAGAAAAGCTTACTCCACTTGTACGTCCCACCTCACAGTCCTACTAATTTACTATGGGACTCTTGTGTGTGTATACATGGGGTCAGCTTCAGAACAAGCAGGGGAAATGGACCAGGTGTTCTCTGTATTGTACACAGCAGTGACTCCCATGTTAAACCCTTTAATATACAGTCTAAGGAACAGAAGGAAGATCTTTTATTTTGTAGTTTATCCGATAGAGCAGTTACAAAAAACATTTTATTTCTTTAGTATAGCTGTTATTGGGTAATTATTCTTATAAAATCGTTTATGTAATTTACAAATGGGGAAATTAAATTCTAACAAATGATCCCATACAGTTTTTAGTTAAATTTACATATTATATACAAATCTTAAGTCCTAATAACTACCTTATAACTAATTTTTAATTTTTTATTATTCATTTTTTATTATTTATTTTTTGCTATTAATGATTATGAAATATTGAATTGATAACGTTATTTGTAACGTTTATTTATATAAATGATTCATGAGGCACATATCCACTGAGATTTCTATTTACATTCACATTTATTAATCTTATATTTCCTTTTAGACAATTATTTTTTCACAATATGATAAAAAAAAAATGTTTTTTTTTTTGAATGTATGATATATAAATTTATTTGTGCTAATCTAGCGAGCTCTAGATATTTATTCAGATATGCTATATTATAAAACTTTATAAGAATGATCACACTGTTTTTGAATTCAATCAATTATTCACTTGTCACCAAAGGGTTAATAACACTAATTAAACTTTTGCCTATAAATGGTTCACTTGTCCACACATATGCATCTCTCTGATGAAGTGTGTTTGCTCACACGAAACGCGTAAGAGGCCTTGTTCTCTCTACATGTTTGGGGCACATTGTTTTTGCACTGTCTCACAGCAATAAATTTGGATTTCTAAACTGCCGTTACCTGGTGTCTGCCTCTTCTGTTGCTGTATATTGGCGGTGAAGATCCGCAGCACAGCACCAAGGTTCAGTGTCCACTACCGGAGCTATATTACTACTACGGAAGTTAGCTGGGGTTCCTGACGCAGCATACTCACTCACGCAGGATCCGATGCGTGCTGGTTCTACGGAGGCCGAAGATTCTGACAGTGGAGGAGGAACACGTTTCCAGGACCCATCAATCTACGTTCTGACAAGCTGGTTGTAGCCCGGAACATCAGGGATAAAGGTGTATTTACACACGAAGACGACTGCATACACGGGACTTTAACCAGGTCAGACTATACTTGTATATTGTTGCTACGGAACGGACTTAACAAGCACAATAATTTGGGATGCTTTTACCCAGTATACTGTCAATAATTGCATCACAGCTAATATTTTTCTGCATATAGAACTTTTATCTTCATTAACTGTGAACTTATTTGATTGTGCATCATGGCAGAAACAAACAGATGAAATAGTGCTTAAACGTAAACAGCTTATAAATCTATACAAAAAACACATAAAAAGTCAAAATCAACTAATGACAGTCAAAAGAAAGTAACCTTCACTACATCAAATACTTCTGGATCTGATCCAGAAATCAATGGTACATCTACAACACAATCACAGTCAACTACTGATACCAACATTACACAAATGCATGGTTCTATTAAAGAATTAATTAATAAAGGACCAAAAACCAGTACTCCTAAATCTACTCGTTACCCCAGCAGGTTAAACAAAAACAAAAAGAAATAACTAATGCTGTTAATTCGTCCAGCCATTCTATTACTCCTCATGAATGCAGTTTGTTAATTAACCCCTTAATGACCACAGCACTTTTCCATTTGCTGTCCGTTTGGGACCAAGGCTATTTTTACATTTCTACGGTGTTTGTGTTTAGCTGTAATTTTCCCCTTACTCATTTAATGTACCCACACATATTATATACCGTTTTTCTCGCCATTAAATAGACTTTCAAAATATACCATTATTTTCATCATATCTTATAATTTACTATAAAAAAAATTATAAAATATGAGGAAAAAATGGAAAAAAACACACTTTTTCTAACTTTGACCCCCAAAATCTTTTATACATCTACAACCACCAAAAAAAAACCATGCTAAATAGTTTCTAAATTTTGTCCTGAGTTTAGAAATACCCAATGTTTACATGTTCTTTGCTTTTTTTGCAAGTTATAGGGCCATAAATACAAGTAGCACTTTGCTATTTCCAAACCACTTTTTTTCAAAATTAGCGCTAGTTACATTAGAACACTGATATCTTTCAGGAATCCCTGAATATCCATTGACATGTATATATTTTTTTTTAGAAGACATCCCAAAGTATTGATCTAGGCCCATTTTGGTATATTTCATGCCACCGTTTCACCGCCAAATGCGATCAAATAAAAAAAATTGTTAACTTTTTCACAAACTTTAGGTTTCTCACTGAAATTATTTACAAAAAACTTATGCAATTATAGCATACATGGTTGTAAATGCTTCTCTGGGATCCTCTTTGTTCATAAATAGCAGACATATATGGCTTTGGTTTTGCTTTTTACTAATTAGAAGGCTGCTAAATGCGACTGCGCACCACACGTGTATTATGCCCAGCAGTGAAGGGGTTAATTAGGGAGCATGTAGGGAGCTTCTAGGGTTAATTTTAGCTTCAGTGTAGTGTAGTAGACAACCCCAAGTATTGATCTAGGCCCATTTTGGTATATTTCATGCCACCATTTCACCGCCAAATGCGATCAAATTAAAAAAAACGCTAAATTTTTCACAATTTTAGGTTTCTCACTGAAATTATTTACAAACAGCATGTGCAATTATGGCACAAATAATTGTAAATGCTTCTCTGGGATCCCCTTTGTTCAGAAATAGCAGACATACATGACTTTGGCGTTGCTTTTTGGTAATTAGAAGGCCGCTAAGTGCTGCTGCGCATCACACGTGTATTATGGCTAGCAGTGAAGGGGTTAATTAGGTAGTTTGTAGGGAGCTTGCAGGGTTAATTTTAGCTTTAGTGTAGAGATCAGCCTCCCACCTGACACATCAGACCCCCTGATCCCTCCCAAACAGCTCCCTTCCCTCCCCCACCCCACAATTGTCCCCGCCATCTTAAGTACTGGCAGAAAGTCTGCCAGTACTAAAATAAACGTGTTTTTTTTTTAAAAAAAATAAAAAAAATCTTTAGCATATTTACATATGCTTTGTAGGATCCCCCCTTAGCCCCCAACCTCCCTGATCCCCCCCAAAACAGCTCTCTAACCCCCCCTCTGCATTATTGGGGGCCATCTTGGGTACTGGCAGCTGTCTGCCAGTACCCAGTTTACAATATATTTTCTGTTTTTTATTTTATTTTTCTATGGTTTTCTGTAGTGTAGCTTCCCCACGACCAACCCCTACCCCCACCCCCTCCCAGATCCCTTAGATTACTTTTTTTGGGGCATGTATTCCCCCTCTTCCTCCCACTTACATAGTGTAGTGTAAGTGGTTCCCACCCGCTCCCTCCCCGTGCACGCGCCCGCCCGCCGCCCCCCGTGCACGCGCGCGTGTCTGTGCGCGCCCCTGACTTTGCCGCCCCCGATCCCGCCCCCCTCTGTGTGTCAGCAACCATCGATGGCCGCCCACCCGCCTCCCACTGCAGCTCCCACCCACCAACGATTGCGGCCATCGATGTCCGGTGTAGAGAGGGCCACAGAGTGGCTCTCTCTGCACCGGAGGGGTAAAAATTGTTATTGCAGGATGCCTCGATATTGAGGCATCCTGCAATAACCGGAAAGCAGCTGGAAGTGATCAGGATCGCTTCCAGCTGCTTTCCAAACCGAGGACGTGCAGGGTACGTTCTCAGGCATTAACTGCCTTTTTTCTGAGGACGTACCCTGCACGTCCTCGGTCGTTAAGGGGTTAAAGGTTTAAAATTTGCACCTATCAGACATTTCTATGTATTTAATAAAGTGGTTGATATTAACAAATTAGTCAGAAAAATGACATTACAAAAATTTTATTTCAATGAACTAAATGATAATGAGGGCCAAACAACCATCACTACTAATATACAAACACACATTAAACCTATACAAGGGTTTATTGATTTTTCTGACCTTTGTGCACAAAATGATTTAATAACACTTAGGGCAGAATCATTTACACATACTGACAATCCACCCCCTATTCATTTGAGAAAAACATCTGATTTTTATCCTATACAAAACAGAGGAGATCATTTGGAGATATTTCAGAGACAAGTAACTTTGGATCTAATAGAATTGGCAAGACAGGTAGATAACAATGAGATTAGACGCTATAAGAACAATCTTACTACACATGAAATCCAAGCTTTAAATAATCTAGAAAAGAGGAATGACATAGTCATCACTGAAGCAGATAAGGGAGGCAAAATTGTTATATTGGACAGATTTAAATATGTAACAGAAGTGAACAGACAATTAAATGATACATCACAATATATCAAGTTAACCTTCAATCCTATTAATAAATTTAATAATGAACTGAATACCATACTTAAAGGTACAGTCTACACCAGAATTTTTATTGTTTTAAAAGATAGATAATCCCTTTATTACCCATTTCCCAGTTTTGCATAACTAACACAGTTATATTAATATACTTTTAACCTCTGTGATTATCTTGTATCTAATCCTCTGCAAACTGCCCCTTTTTTCAGTTCTTTTGACAGACTTACAGTATAACCAATCAGTGCCTGCTCCCAGATAACTTCTCGTGCACGAGCACAATGTTATCTATATGAAATACGTGAACTAACACCCTCTAGTGGTGAAAAACTGTTAAAATGCAATCTGAAAGAGGTGGGCTTCAAGGTCTAAGAAATTAGCATATGAACCTCCTAGGTTAAGCTTTCAACTAAGAATACCAAGAGAACAAAGCAAAATTGGTGATAAAAGTTACTTGGAAAATTGTTTAAAATTACATGCTCTATCTGAATCATGAAAGTTTATTTTGGCCTAGACTGTCCCTTTAATGAAGCAGTTTATAAGGAATTGATTAATCAGGCAACTTATGATTTTGTGAAAGTGGATCAACCCAAAATATCAGTGTTTAGAATAATTCCTAAAATACAGTACATAAGGATCTAACCAATCCACCCGGTCGTCCCATAGTTTCCACTATTGGAACTTTGGGAGAAAAACTAGGACAATGGCTGGATTTTTACTTACAGCCAATAGTAACACAAAGCCCTGGTTACATCAGAGATTCATATCATCTTAAACAAAATATTACTTATATCAGATGGAAACCTAATTATATATGGGCCACCATTGATGTTTCTGCTTTATATACCAGCATACCTCACAAAGATGGTTTAGAAGTTTTATTTCAGGTTATATTGAAATATACCAATTACAACTTGGATTTCATCGGGTTCCTCATTAAGATCACAGAGTATTTACTAACCCATAACTTTTTCCTATTTGAGGGTAATTACTTTTTACAGAAAAGAGACACGGCAATGGGGGCAAAATTTGCCCCCTCCTATGCCAATATCTTTATGATTTGGTTTGAATTCACTAAAAAAATTTGTGATGGTAATCCCTTCAGACAGGAAATTGTTTATTATGGGAGGTTCATCAATGATGTCGTTGTAATTTGGTATGGAGACGAAAAACAACTTAATTCTTTCATTGAATATTAAACAATAATGAGGTAAATTTACACTTTACTTTTGAAAGTTCTAATGATAATATTCCTTTTTTAGATCTCATGCTGAGTAGTGACTTGGAGACAGGAATAATTACAACAGAATTATATAGAAAGCCAACTTCAGGTAATAATATTTTAAGGGCTGACTCCTGTCATCCCAGTTATGTTACAAAAGCTATACCTAAAGGTCAATTTATTAGGACCAAAAGAAATTGTAGCAACCAGGAATTTTATCTTAAACATGCAAATGATCTAGAGAGACGCCTAATTGATAGGGGATACAATAAGAAACATTTGAACAAAATTAAACATGAAATAAATCAAGATAAATATACACAAGTAGCTAACACCAGTAATCACACAAGTATGGATAAGGTAGTATTCTCCACAGCTTTCAGTAATGAATATAACAGCATTTGCAACATCATAAAATCAAATTTAGGCATATTATGGGGAGACAAAAAATTACACAAGATGTTAAAAAATAAACTTACATTTGTAGCTAAAAAAAGTACCACTTTGCAAAACAGATTGAGCAGAGACTTTACTAAAACAGACAGACAAACAACTAATTGGTTAACCCCCAGCAATGGTTGTTTCAGATGTGGCAACAAACCTTGTAAAACATGCACACATATTGAGGTTAGTAATACTTTCACTTCAACTGTAAATCAAAAATCTTTCAACATCAATCATCGGTTGAATTGCAATTCAACTTATACAGTATATCTCATTACATGTATATTTTGTTGGATTCAATATGTGGACAGATGCACACGCATGACAAAGGACCGCATTAGAGAACATCTACTTTCTATAGATCAAGATCCACCAAAAACACCTGTTGCTAGACATTTTTTGACACATGATAATCCATTGACACATTTTTCGGTCAAAATAATTGATCAAATTCCCAAGAGCTTAAAAGGAGGAGATAGGTTAAAAGGTTTAAATAGAAAAGAGGCATTTTGGATTTTTACGTTAGAGACTCGTAAACCTAAAGGTCTTAATTCTCAATGGGATGTAGATTTATATACAGAATAATATTAAATTAGACAGAGTCCAAAATATAATATCAATTAATGTACAGGGATCTAATAGAAGCCCCACTGTTTTTGTACAAAATGAGTTTGATACCTAATAATTGAACCTTTGTGAGAGCAAGTAATTTTTACTTTTTATACGGTAAACTATCTAGATATACAGATTTTATATGATTCCTTGCACTCACAAAGGTACAATAATATCAATTTTACATTATATGGGATTTTTCCAACACAACCACACTAGTGATAGAATATCTTTAAAGTCTAAACAAACTTAAATAAAATCAAATAACATTGTGTTGGATACCATATAATGCCAATTAGGTTCTTTTTCAAGTACTAATTAAATAAAAAATATATGTTTCTCAATGCACATATATTACCAATAAGGTTTTGACATTGGTGAGTTTAGCATTAAATAATTAAGTCTTATAAGTTTGTTGACATTAGTGGACCACATCAAAAACGTGTTTTAAAGTCAAATAAACAAATGATCTTTACATTAGATCATGTCTAACAGTTCCGCTTTTTTCTTTTTTCTTTTTTGCTTAATATATGGTTATTGTATGTATATATTTATGTACACAAGTATATATTAGTGTGCACATTTTTCATGATACCAGTATATACATCTCAAATATTCCAATGACAAGACATATAGCTCACCTTTAATGTGTGGTTGAAAGTTATTAAAATCTTTTATTAGAAACAAGATCTTTTATTTTGTAGTTTATCCGATAGAGCAGTTACAACAACAAAAAAAAATTTCTTTAGTATAGCTGTTATTGGGAACTTATTCTTATAAAAATGTATGTAATTTACAAATGGGGAAATTCAATTCTAACAAATGATCCCATATAGTTTTTAGTTAAATTTACATATTATATACAAATCTTAAGTCCTAATAACTACCTTATAGCTAATTTTCAATTTTTTATTATTCATTTTTTTATTATTTATTTTTTGCTATTAATGATTATGAAATATTGAATTGATAACGTTATTTGTAATTATTATCAAAAAAAATTGTTTTGATTTATATAAATGATTCATGAGGCACATATACACTGAGATTTCTATTCACATTCACATTTATTAATCTTATATTTCCTTTAAGACAATTATTTTTTCCCAATATGATTAAAAAAAAAAAAATTTTTTGAATGTATGATATATAAATTTATTTGTGCTAATCTAGTGAGCTCTAGATATTTATTCAGATATGCTATATTATAAAACTTTATAAGAATGGTTACACTGTTTTTGAATTCAATCAATTATTCACTTGTCACCAAAGGGTTAATAACACTAATAAAACGTTTGCCTATAAATGGTTCACTTGTCCACACATATGCATCTCTCTGACGAAGTGTGTTTGCTCACACTTTGGATTTCTAAACTGCCGTTACCTGGTGTCTGCCTCTTCTGTTGATTTAAAGAAAGCATTGATCAATATTTTGCCTATTAATTGCAAATAGAAGAAGCTTAGCACTAAAGAAGCATTTACTTAAAGCTTTCATCATTGCTCTTGTTTAACCCCTTAAGGACAAGGCCATTTTTCAATTTCTTACCCTTAAGGACCAGGGCTATTTTTACATTTTTGCGGTGTTTAGCTTTAATTTTCCTCTTACTCATTTACTGTACCCACACATATTGTATACCGTTTTTCTCGACATTAAATTGACTTTTTAAAGATATCATTATTTTCCTCATATCTTATAATGTACTATAAATAAAATTATAAAATATGATGAAAAAATTGAAAAAAACACACTTTTTCTAACTTTGACCACCAAAATCTATTACATGTTTACATGTTCTTTGCTTTTTTTGCATGTTATAGGGCAATAAATACAAGTAGCACTTTGCTATTTCCAAAACTTTTTATCAAAATTAGCAATAGTTACGTTGTAACACTGATATCTATCAGGAATCCCTGAATATCCTTTTACATGTATATATATTTTTTAGTAGACAACCCAAAGTATTGATCTAGGCCCATTTTGGTATATTTCATGCCACCATTTCACCGCCAAATGCAATCAAATAAAATTTTTCACTAACTTTAGGTTTCTCACTGAAATTATTTACAATTAGCTTGTGCAATTATGGCACAAATGGTTGTAAATGCTTCTCTGGGATCCCTTTTGTTCAGAAATAGCAGACATATATGGCTTTGGTATTTCTTTTTGGTAATTCGAAGGTCGCTAAATAACGCTGTGCAACACACTTGTATTATGCCCAGCAGTGAAAGGGTTAATTAGGTAGCTTGTAGGGAGCTTTTAGGGTTAATTTTGGCTTTAGTGTAGAGATCAGTCTCCCACCTGACACATCCCACCCCCTGATCCATCCCTGACCCCTCACAAACAGCTCTATTCACTCCCCCATCCCACAATTGTCACCGCCAGAAAGTCTGCCAGTACTAAAATAAAAGCCTTTTTTTTTTTTAAGCATGTTTTCAAAATAAATAAATAGTTTCTGCAGTTTAGGTTTTCCACCTAACCCCTCCAACCTCCACGATCCCTTCCAAACAGCTCTCTTAACCTCCCCCTCTTCCTATTTGTGGCCATTTTAGGTACTGGCAGCTGCCTGCCAGTACCCAATTTCTTAACAATTTTTTTTTTACCCCATTTTTACTTAGTGTAGCTTCCCCCCTCAATATCCTACCCCCTCCCAGATCCCATTCCAAACAATATTTCCCCTCTCCATTCTCCCTCCTCCTACTCCCTCTCGCATAGATAGGTCGGTTGGTCGCGCGCCCGCCCACCTTGCGAGCTCCCGCCAACCCTCCCGGAACAGTGGCCGGAACAAGTCCAGTGATGGGCCGCTTCCCTGCAGCTGCTCTGACCCACCAACAATCGGCACCATTGTTAAGCATACGCGTTTCAGCACAAAGCCGTATTCATAGCTATGAATACGGCTTCGTGCTGAAACGCGTATGCTTAACACAGCTGTTTTCTGAACATCCTGTTGTGTGTATTTTTAATATAGAAAATAAGAAAAGTTATGTCAGTGGTTAACCCGTGAATAGCCGTATATAGTATAAGGAAAGGTAGTCCTCAGCTCTCAGTGATTCGTTAACATAAGCATAAGCACTATATATATCTGAGCAATATCGATGCACTAGAAGTAGATTAGTGTCCGTATAAAACTTTAGACATAAGTCCTATTTGAAAAGCATATGTGAATATGCCGACTCACCCGCTCTGATCCTCTGTAGAGTTTCACGAGTATCCACACTTCGCGGAAATTAAGCTGTAACTTGCTCCAACTACTCGTGAAAAGAAGCTCAACAGGAATGTAAACTTACGACCGCCGCCGACAATGTACTGCTCCTGCAGTGACTCCGGTCAGGCAGCTTCCTTCCAAGCCGGTTTCAATGTTCCTCTGAGATTTCAGACAGTTAGATCCAATCTGCCAATGGCGATCCAGATGCGGGGTCACGTGATGAACAATTGACCAATCAAGTGCAATGCTCGTACCTGCTGCTTAGCTGCTTAGCTGGAGCTCTGTAACGGGTAAATCGATGGGTCCACCTGGGGTTGCCTGTAAGTACTTGCAGATGAGGGGTACCATGTACAGGATTCCTTGTAATCCTAGCGAGGCATGTAGAAAAGAAAAAGAAGAAGTGGTCCCGACATCCAGTAAGTTAAAAAACAGCTTTATTTAATCCATTTAAAATTTTAACATGGGTCACACAGTAAAAAATAGGTTTTACGCGTTTCGGCCCAGTGCCGTACTCATAAACCTAATTAGACACAGGTGAGTGTCTGTTTAAAAGGGTTACAAACTTCATGGCTATTGGTTGGTGTGTAACACACCCCTGTTAACTATGCAAATACAGAATCTGCAGAAGTGATAGAACACTTAATAAAGCATTACTCTGATCAAAAAACAGATATGGAACTATAAGCAATATATACCTGATATTAAGCAACATTGTAGTTTTAGACAAAAGGTTCACTTGGTGCAAATATATGAATAATACAAATATATAGGCATATTTTCACAAGCTGCCTAGAGAGCGCCTGTGACCATATTGTATGGATGTTTGCACTTAAGATCAAATATATCCTATGTTTAGTGTGCCTTATTCAGGAATTAAGTACTATTGATGTACCATGTGCGTTTATTTCATCATATATATTATAGATAGTTTTTAACTCATAAAGAAATTTTTCATTTTAATCTTTAATTTTTACTTTTTGTTTTAGATCGTTTAGTTTCTAAATGGTACTTATAGTAGGTAGATTTTAAGTACCAAAATGATATTGAAAATTTCTAATCATTATCTATTATATAATGAAAATAAAGAACATATGAAACATATATCTTGATCACAATGTGGTAGCTTTATTCTGTACATTTGGGAAAAGAATGAATGAACAGAGCGCCTCCTCTACATATGTTATTAAGTATGGGTGCACTGGACCATGAAACAGTTTATTTCCAATGGTTGATAATATCAAACTCAGAATTGAATCCATTAGGAACCTGAATATTTAGTTTCATGATCCATTACACCTCCTGTTTCGCCGGGATCTCGTCCTTATTGCCACCCCTGGGAGGCAATCTGATGGTCTCGATGCCTCGCCATCTGAATGCTCCAGTATCTTTGCCGTGCACCTCAATGAAATGCCGTGATAATGCAGAACATGGTTTCTCATATTTTATATATCCTAGATGTTCTCTAATTCGGGTACGGACTTCCCTACTGGTCATTCCAACATATTGTTTGGAGTGTACCCGGCATTCAATGAGGTACACTACATAGGTGCTGGAGCATTTTATGCACCCTCTGGATGCAAATTTTTGAGTAGTAGTGCAAGAATAAAAATCTTTGCCCTCAGTGATGAAATCAGCCCCCTCCTATGCGAATCTGTTCATGGGCTGGCTTGAACGGCTCTTCATTTATGGAGATGGTAACCCCCTCAGAGCGGAAGTAGTTTTTTACCGTCGCTTCATTGACGACCTTATATTCATCTGGTCGTCTACTGAAGGACAAGCCGCTTCCTTTTTTCAGCACCTAAATGAAGCTAGGCATGGCCTTTCATTTACCTATGAATGGCATAGCCAGAGTGTCAACTTTTTAGATGTCACCCTAACAGGAGATTGTCAAACACACAAGATTGTTTCAAAACTTTATAGGAAACCTATCTCAGGGAATACAATCCTCCATCACAAGAGTGGACATCCTTCCCATGTATTTAAGGGAATAGTAAAGGGACAATTCCTGAGAGCCAGGAGGGTTTGCAGCAATGACTGTGATTTCTTGAAAGAATCAAAACTACTCAAGCAAAGATTAAAGGATAGGGGATATCCACCGAAGCTTTTAAACAACACAGCTTAACAAACAGCAATGGAGGGAAAGAATATCTCTGTAGTGCCCAGTCGTGGCAATAGAGATAAAAGACCTCTCACCTTCATTACACAATATTCTTCAGACTATTCAAAAGTATGTGACATCATCCGGAAGTATTTTCCTATACTTCTAGGTGACGTACATTTAAAGTCCACTGTTGAGAAGGGATTTAGGTGTGTTTATTCCAAAAACCTAACTTTGGGTAACATGTTGTCCCCAAGCCTTTTGCCTTGCAAACAAAAGAACAGGGGCTCTTGGATGCAAGTTAATGGCACCTACAATTGTGGAGATCATAGATGCAAAGCATGTGATTTCATCACTGAGGGCAAAGATTTTTACTCTTGCACTACTACTCAAAAATTTGCATCCAGAGGGTGCATAGAATGCTCCAGCACCTATGTAGTGTACCTCATTGAATGCCGGGTACACTCCAAACAATATGTTGGAATGACCAGTAGGGAAGTCCGTACCCGAATTAGAGAACATCTAGGATACATAAAATATGAGAAACCATGTTCTGCATTATCACGGCATTTCATTGAGGTGCACGGCAAAGATACTGGAGCATTCAGATGGCGAGGCATCGAGACCATCAGATTGCCTCCCAGGGGTGGCAATAAGGACGAGATCCCGGCGAAACAGGAGGTGTACTGGATCATGAAACTAAATACTCAGGTTCCTAATGGATTCAATTCTGAGTTTGATATTATCAACCATTGGAAATAAACTGTTTCATGGTCCAGTGCACCCATACTTAATAACATATGTAGAGGAGGCGCTCTGTTCATTCATTCTTTTCCCAAATGTACAGCATAAAGCTACCACATTGTGATCAAGATATATGTTTCATATGTTCTTTATTTTCATTATATAATAGATAATGATTAGAAATTTTCAATATCATTTTGGTACTTAAAATCTACCTACTATAAGTACCATTTAGAAACTTAACGATCTAAAACAAAAAGTAAAAATTAAAGATTAAAATGAAAAATTTCTTTATGAGTTAAAAACTATCTATAATATATATGATGAAATAAACGCACATGGTACATCAATAGTACTTAATTCCTGAATAAGGCACACTAAACATAGGATATATTTGATCTTAAGTGCAAACATCCATACAATATGGTCACAGGCGCTCTCTAGGCAGCTTGTGAAAATATGCCTATATATTTGTATTATTCATATATTTGCACCAAGTGAACCTTTTGTCTAAAACTACAATGTTGCTTAATATCAGGTATATATTGCTTATAGTTCCATATCTGTTTTTTGATCAGAGTAATGCTTTATTAAGTGTTCTATCACTTCTGCAGATTCTGTATTTGCATGGTTAACAGGGGTGTGTTACACACCAACTAATAGCCATGAAGTTTGTAACCCTTTTAAACAGACACTCACCTGTGTCTAATTAGGTTTATGAGTACGGCACTGGGCCGAAACACGTAAAACCTATTTTTTACTGTGTGACCCATGTTAAAATTTTAAATGGATTAAATAAAGCTGTTTTTTAACTTACTGGATGTCGGGACCACTTCTTCTTTTTCTTTTCTACATGTATTTTTAATATGGTGTGATGAACTTTTAACTACCCTTGTCGGGTGAAATAAATGCTACGTTTTATACTCTATCATTGGATCGGCTCAGCTCTCTTTTTCATTATTGCTTATATATGTCCAGCAATTCGAGCCATCCACCCCTGCCTGGAGTAGAGCCTTGTTTTGCCGGAGGAGAAGGATTTCGATTGGAGCCGGGGACAAGCCTCCCTCAACACTGATAATGATTGGATTTCGGGATAGGCCTCCTGAAACAGACCCACTGATTGGTGAGCAGCAGTAGGATCGAGATACGCCCATGTCTTGGCGTTTTGGAACCGCTTACAGCTATCTGTGCGTTTATGCACATATTGCCAGTGGAGTGAAAAAGGACCCGGTGTGATCCGGTCGGTCCTTCCACCTACGCCTGGTCTGATGAGCTTTTGGCCTGGTTCTTACAGATTGGTTAGTCCCTGGAGACAGTGAGTACATAAACGCCCAAGTCTTGGCGGATTCACGAGGGGGACACCTAGAACGGACCGGGTAAGCCATTTCAGACTGTATTGCTATGAGTGGCGGCTATCACATTTAAAGCCACAGTATTTTTATATTGATCATTATCATTAACACCGGCTCAAGGCTCCTCTATTCCTTGATTTTGACATTGTACTTTGTATACCAATCTTGGTTGGGCCATTACTGCAATTATTATTTGGCCCTTAACTAGTACATACTCTCTGTTTCATAACTTTTCTCTGCTTATTTATTATTTAGACCACATAGATTCAATCTTCCCAGAATGTGTATTGCTGCAGGTAGTTCTATCCCAATGCATGTCTCTACAGTTTCGTAATACCGGAAGTGAAGTCGCCACTCATGATTGACAGCTCCAATAGCCAATCACGCCGGTCCACACTGGATTGTTTAAACTAAATGCATCTAATGTGTGCTTTGCAAGCCGTGGTTTGGCATGTGTTTATTGGGGGTAAATTGTAATAAAGTATTTTTGAATCTCTTAAATGGGCATATTTGTTTGTATATATCCCAGATTAGAAAAAAATACCATTGCTTAGTAATACAGCCTCTTGCCCTGCCCTGTTTAGTTTCAAAAAACTATAGCTACAATCAATACCCTGCCTTGTCAATTCTAACACTCTGGAGTGACAAAACCATACAAAGCAAAATAAACACTGATACAAAATGCTCATAAGAAATAATAAAATAATAAATAAATAAATTAATATACATAGTGTAAGGTATCATTCTGGAGTTTTCCCTTGATTTTCAGATACCTACACGTGTATATCAATACATTTGAGAATTAGGAATTATAACAAAACATAGGAACAGAAAAACTAAAAAATATAAAAGAAATTCTCTAGCTTGTAAAACTTGATTGTAGCTATAGTTTTCTGAAACTAAACAGGGCAGGACAAGAGGCTGTATTACTAAGCAATGGTATTATTTTCTAATCTGGGATATATACAAACAAATAAGCCCATTTAAGAGATTCAAAAATACTTTATTACAATTTACCCCCAATAAACACATGCCAAACCACGGCTTGCAAAGCATACATTAGATGCATTCAGTTTAAACAATCCAGTGTGGACCGGCGTGATTGGCTATTGGAGCTGTCAATCATGAGTGGCGACGTCACTTCCGGTATTACGAAACTGTAGAGACACGCATTGGGATAGAACTACCTGCAGCAAGACGTGTCCCTTTTTCTAGCATAGACACGGATAATCAGGATGGAACTAGTGAGCACTCAGCAGGGAGTGAGCCGGTAGCCAGCACCTCAGCATCTAATGTAGTACCTACAGATCCTACCCCCAATAGGAAAATCTTAAAGCCCTAGTTCAGAAACTTCAACAAACAAGTACACCTAAGCAAGATGAAAACGTGTTTAGATACCCCAGCAGAGTACGAAAAACTGCCAAGAAATAGGGATTATTAATCTCTCTAAGTATAGTCTATCTGATATTGAATGTGATGTACTAAACAAATGTATATCTTATGCACCAGCACTGAATTTTGATTTAATTGATACTTTAATAGACACTAATAAATTTGTTCATAAATTGGTTTTGAGGAAACACTTTTTTCACATTAAGGACACAATCACTTCAGAGAAAGAGCCGAACCCAATGGCCCCTATTTCGGTCGGCTTAAAATACACAGACTCAACAGATCTTACTTACCTAATTACTTTGGAATAAGAAACAGTCAGACATACAGATTCACTAGTCAACAAATGCACTTCTTTTCCTTATAAAGAAAAATCTCACTTTTACCCTGTTCACTCAAGACATCACTTAATAGAGTTATACCAGAGAGTAGTGGAGAGAGAACTAACTGAACTACATAAAACAATACAACTAAATCCATTTAATATACCAAAAGATAATTTAACTAAAAAATCAAAGGAAGGCCCTTACTAAATTGCAGCAAAAAGAGGACATTTGTCATTATCCAAGCGGATAAGGGAGGAGCAGTAATGGTGTTGAACAAAAGCGACTACATATCAGAAATCCAGTCACAGCTTAAAGATACTTTATTATACACTAAGCTTTCGTTTAACCCTAGTTCCTCCTTCAGAAATAAATTGTCACATTTATTAGACAATGCCATCAAGGATCAATTTTTGGAAGATTTGGCCAATTATTTACTTATTGATGAACCCACAACTCCCTTCTTTCGTACAGTGCCCAAAATTCACAAAAGCCTAGCAAAACCACCTGGTAGGCCCATTGTGACCAGCAATGGCTCACTTTGTGAAAGATTGGGAGGCTGGCTTGATCACATACTTCAACCCATCATGCTATCATTACCAGGCTAAATTAGAGATAGCTCGCATTTGATTTCCCAGCTTAAGGGGATTGATTGGAAGGAAAACTATAAATGGGTCACAGTTGATGTGACAGCCCTATACTCAAATATACCCCATACCAAGGGCCTGGAAGTTATTAACCATATGTTACATAGGCACTCTAATTATAGCAATGAATATATTCTATTTATTGTACACATTACAGAATTCCTATTAAATCACAGTTTTCATGTACCAGGGTGAATATTTCCTGCAGAGATGCAGTACGGCAATGGGGGCAAAATTTGCCCCCGCGTATGCTAACATTTACATGGACTGGCTAGAATATAACCGCATATTTTCAGAAAATGTCCCCTATAGGGAGAATATAATTTTGTATGGCCGCTTTATTAATGACATAGTCATTGTTTGGGAACACAATGATTTGAACTCAGTGGATTCATTCATTGAGTTTATTAATGACAATGAGTTCAATCTTACCTTTACAGCTCAATGGGATTATAAAAGCATAGATTACCTGGATCTCAAATTGGAGAATGATAATAACAAAATGATGTCATCTGTATACCATAAACCCCTTGCCAGGAACACTATTCTAAGAGCCAACACATGTCACATACCACATCTGAAAAAGGGTATTCCTAAAGCCCAATATCTGAGGATATTTATCTAAATATAAGGAACAGGCTCATGATCTAACCCTTAGACTATCAGACAGAGGGTACCATTTGGAAACTCTCAAAAAATTAAAAACTGCCCTAAAAGATAGACAATAACTATTGTTAAACAAACAAAGTTCTAAAAACAGATACAACATTGGTGACCATACTCTATTTATTACAAAATTTAGCAGACAGTATCCTAGTGTCTGCAACATAATAAAGTTAACGATTCTAAAGGGTGAGGATACACTATCTAGAATTATGACCAATGGTATGAAATGTATAGCAAAGAAAGCACCAACAATAGGTGATATCACAAGGACGAATTTCGCTGGGAGGACTCCAACAGATTTAAATTGGCTAAATTCCATACTCTATTTATTACAAAATTTAGCAGACAGTATCATAGTATCTGAAACATAATAAAGTTAACGATTCTAAAGGGTGAGGATACACTATCTAGAATTATGACCAATGGTATGAAATGTATAGCAAAGAAAGCACCAACAATAGGTGATATCACAAGGACGAATTTCGCTGGGAGGATTCCAACCGATTTAAATTGGCTAAATTCCAAAACTGGCTCCTTTAGATGTGGACATGTACCGTACAAAAGCTGCAACTACACCACTAGGACTAACACATTTAAATCCCATACCACAGGACAAACATTCCAAATAAGAAATAGATTGTACATCCCAATTTGTAGTCTATTTAATAACTTGCAAATTTTGTGACCAGCAGTATGTAGGGGTTACTGCACATCTCCTTAAATATCAAATTCGAGAGCATCTACTGTCTCTGGATGAGAGCATCTACTGTCTCTGTCTCTGCCTGTTCTCTGTTTTCTGTGCTGGTGGTCTATGGATTTTATTCGTGTCTGCATAATAAAGTATTGGATTTTTTAACTTGTTTTGACACCTGAGTTTTCTCTTCGCTATTTATCCCGTTTGGACTACAAGAAGTCCGCCATATCACCTGATTTTCACAGTCCTCACTTGGTGCTGTATGCTATTTTCCATGGTTGCATGATAGAGAGCTGAAGATGGAGGAGCCGATTGGTGAGACACACACACCCACAAGTGACGTCACACACCATACTCGAAGAGGGAGACTGTACAGGAACAAGTCGCTCCCAGTGAATAATCCCACACCGGAGCTGTGGTTCACATACTGCGCTTGGATCGCAAGACGGAGGCTTTTTACCGATCCTTGGGGTCGAGTGAGTATTGGGCTTCATCTGGTCTAGGGGTGAAAGTGTATTATATCCCGCTGAGGATTTCTGAATACTTACATGAACTGTGAGACACCATTTGTATTGCTCCCTGCTCTCCCTCATGTGAATGGATTAACGTGCATGTCATAGTATTATATTATACTACATGGCATTATTTAGCGCCAAGGCTTTGCATACAATGAGTGTATGAGACTTTCTCCTGGGAATTATTATGTCTTCATAAAGAGACATTCCAGTCAAAATTTAAATACACAGATGAATTACATCTTTGAATAGAAACATATTTTCAATATACAGGTATTGGCAAAAATGCTTCTAGTAAAAGTTATCACTGTATAAGAGTTAACATTTTTCTCTATACGTGCACGTGAAGCATAGCTAGAAATTCTCAGAGCACCCCGAATTTTAAATACTGCAGGTAGTCAGAGCACCAGTGGGGCTTGTATCAAGGCAGCAATTAACAAATTGAGTCATTGACAGATGATAGAAGCACCTTAGGCTCTCTGAGCAAGTGCTGTGATTAAAATGCTGGTGCACGGTGCATACTTAAATACAAATTTGACACAGCTATAGCTTTTATTAGAAGCATTTTTGCTAAAACATGCATATTACAAAAATGCTTCTATTCAAAACTGAAATGCATCCATGTGGATTTCAATTATGGCTGGAATGTCCCTTTAAGCACTATGATCACTTGATCTCTGTCTTTTTTAATGAACTCCCTTCTAATTTCTTGGGCCTTTAGTGTATATTTTACAAACATGTTAATAACTGAGGGTAACTATCTCTTTCCTTCTCTGAAATAGGTATGCATCCTGTCAAACCAGGGATGTTACAAGGAATTTACAATAGAGGGATCACATGGGGGTGTTTGAAGTAACAAGTCAAATAGAGTGGGAATTATTTTGGATGTGTAGCTTTAAGGGAGTTTTGGAAAGTAGAGATTGTGGTTATGACAGTGGCTGCAAGGGGTGTAAATCATTATAGTTGTTTGCACTGGGGGAAGTTGTGGTTAGGAATAGCAGCTGTTGGGGATCAGATCAGTAGTTAGAGTAAGTACAATGGAAAGAGTTTATTATAAGATTTAATTGCATCATATAATAACAATAGTGTCTATATATTATAGGAACCAATGTTATAGTGCTTGGGGTCAGAAACACCCTGTGAGCTGGTCACATTGAACAGACATCATGAACTGCCATTGACTGCATTGTGTATAATATTATCAGCCTTATTTAAATTCCACTTCAAGTTTTATGTCACTCCAATAAAAACCAGTACCAATGTCATCTTTTCTCTTCCCAATTCCACTATGAATAACGTGGAGAACAGCCTGTGCTTGACATATCTTAGCTATAAAATAATAGTCTAATTTTATTTAAATTTACATATAAGTTTTATGGCACTGCAATAATGAAAACTGACCCCTGCCTCTTCCCTAATTTCATCATAATTTTATCAAGCAACCTTTCGAGCTAGACCTCGCTGGTAGACTTTCACTTGGCTCTTAAATGCTGTAGAGTGCAATTCAAAATTATACCAATTACATACAAACCTATAATTTGTATTTCTATACTTAAGCTGAGAAACTTCACAATTTTCCCTCTGACCAACCAACAGCTTCTATCTTACCTTATCCTTTATTTTCTCTTTTCCATCAAAACCTCTCTTATGCTCAAAACTCACAAATTCAAGCAAAACTTTTCTAGGTAGCTGTTATCTGCATTATTCATTGTAACTGTAGTTATGACCCATAACTGCATACTTTGTGGGTTTTTAAACTGAGAGTGCAACTTTTAGCCCTTACCATCCAGACTTGCTCACATGAACCCACAACTACAAATTAAGATGCAGTAGTCATAAGACCACTTTTTTAACCTGTCTGCAACCTCTGAGGTTACAGATCAAAATCATCCCAAATTGATACTACTAGGATGATTGCAAGGCCCTGCTCTTGTGTATTTGGTTGCATAAGAGCAGCGGTTACAATCAGGGCCATTTTTAGTGGAGGGTAAAAGAGGCACATGACTGGCCATGTGGAATACCATGCTTTATATGAGTTGGCTATAATTACATTTGATCTGCACGCAGGTACACAGATAAAGCCTGCGCACATAATTCTGTAATGAGAGGAGAGTGGCTCAGTGGTAGTATTTTACTCACTTATTTGAGCTGCTTTTAGATTGTGGCCAACCACACTGCACAGTCCCCACACCTAGGTCTTTATCTTTCTCCTCACTTTCCTTCTCAGCCAACTCTGCAAGCTGTACTGACCGAAAAAAATCCTTCCGGTATCAATAAGCCCTGCACTGTTTCTGACAAATCTTACTAAACTGAATGTTTTGCCCTGGTCTGCTGCCCTTCCTACCTCTGCTGTGGCTTGCTAAACTCACCAAAGCTGTCCCACTGGATCATTAAGAGAGCAGATGTCCCATGAGGAGGACATTAAATTAAGGCATATTAACTACGTATACTAGGCGTCTATGTGCATTATATGTTGTGAGGCTGATATACACTCACCGGCCACTTTATTAGGTACACCTTGCTAGTACCAGGTTAGACCACCTTTTGCCTTCAGAACTGCCTTCTTCATGGGATAAATTCAACAAGGTGTTGGAAACTTCCCTCAGAGATTTTGGTCCATATTCCATGATGCGAATCTCCTATTCCACCACATCCCAAAGGTGCTCTATTGGAGTATCATGTCCGCCTCACATCAATAAATGCCGACAGCATATGCTGTCAGCATTTATCATTGCCCAAGCAGTTTTATTGAACTGCGTGTGAAATGCCTCCCCCTGCAGATTCGTGGCCAATCAGCCTCTAACAGGGGGTGTCAATCAGCCGATCGTATAGGACCAGGCGGATTGATGTCTGCAGCCTCAGAGCAGCCTCAGAGCAGACGGACAAGTTATGGAGCCGCGGTATTTAGACCGCGGCTTCATAACTACTATTTCCAGCAGGCCTGAAGGCTCGTGCAGAAACAGGGGCATCAAGCTCCAATCGACCCCTTAGTGTGCACATGACTATTCATAGTTTCTGTGTGTGCATGTGTCTTTCCTTGTTTCTCTGTGTGCATGTGTCTATTCATGGTTCTGTGTGTTCATGTGTCTATTCATAGCTCTGTGTGGTTATGTGTCTATTCATAGCTCTGTGTGTACATGTGTCTATTCATAGCTCTGTGTGTGCATGTTTCTATTCATGGATCTGTGTGTGCATGTGTCTATTCATGGATCTGTGTGTGCATGTGTCTATTCATGGATCAGTGTGTGCATGTGTCTATTCATGGATCTGTGTGTGCATGTGTCTATTCATGGATCAGTGTGTGCATGTGTCTATTCATGGATCTGTGTGTGCATGTGTCTATTCATGGATCAGTGTGTGCATGTGTCTATTCATGGATCTGTGTGTGCATGTGTCTATTCATGGATCAGTGTGTGCATGTGTCTATTCATGGATCAGTGTGTGCATGTGTCTATTCATGGGTCTGTGTGTGCATGTTTCTATTCATGGTTTGATTTGTGCATGTGTCTATTCATGGCTCTGTGTGTGCATGTGTATATTCATTTATTTGAGTGGGAATGTGTCTATTCATGTCTATTTGTGTGCATGTGTCTTTTCATTGTTCTGAGTGTGTATTTGTCTATACATGACTGTTTGTCTGTGTCGATCCATGGCTATGTGTGTCTCTTCATGGCTGTGAGCATGTGTCTATCCTTGTTTCTTTGTGTGCATGTGTCTTTTCATAGCTCTGTGTGTGCATGTGTCTTTTCATAGCTCTGTGTGTGCATGTGTCTTTTCATAGCTCTGTGTGTGCATGTGTCTATTAATAGCTCTGTGTGTGCATGTGTCTTTTCAGAGCTCTGTGTGTGCATGTGTCTATTCGTAGCTCTGTGTGTGCATGTGTCTATTTGTAGCTCTGTGTGTGCATGTGTCTATTCATGGTTTTTCATGGTTCTCTGTGTGCATGTTTATTTTGTTCTTTTCGTTTTTATTGTTCTGTGTATGTATTTGTCTATACATGGCTGTTTGTGTTGATCCATTCCCTTGTGTGTCTCTTCATGGCTGTGTGTGTGGGTCTATTCATGGTTCTGTGTGTACATGTGTCCATTCATGGTTCTGTGTGTGCATGTGTCTATCCTTGGTTCTGTGTGTGCATGTCTCTATCCTTGGTTCTGTGTGTGCATGCGTCAATTCATGGTTTTGTATGTCCATCATGTGTCTATTTATGGCTCTGTGTGTGCATGTGTCCATTCATGGTACTGTGTGTGCATGTGTCTATCCTTGGTTCTGTGTGTGCATGTCTCTATCCTTGGTTCTGTGTGTGCATGTATCTACTTATGGTTCTGTGTGTGTATCTACTTATGTGTCCTTTCATGGTTCTGTGTGTGTATGTGTCTATTGATAGCTCCCTGTGTGTATGTCCCTTTTCATGGTTCTGTGTGTGCATGTGTCTATTCATGGTTTGATGAGTGCATGTGTCTATTCATTGATCTGTGTGTGCATGTTTCTATTAATGGTTCTTTTTTGTGCATGTGTCCATTGATGGTTCTGTGTGTGCATGTGTCTATCCTTGGCTCTATGTGTTCATGTTTCTTTTCATTTTTTTCTGTGTGAGCATGCATCTATCCTTGTTTCTCTGTGTGCATGTGTCTTTTCATAGCTCTGTGTGTGCATGTATCTATTCATGGCTTTGTGTGTACATGTGTCTATTCATGGCTTTGTGTGTACATGTGTCCATTCATGGTTCTGTGTGTGCATGTGTCTATCCTTGGCTCTATGTGTTCATGTTTCTATTCATGATTCTGTGTGCATGTGTCTATTCATGGCTTTGTGTGTACATATGTCTATTCATGGCTTTGTGTGTACATGTGTCTATTCATGGCTTTGTGTGTGGATGTGTCAGACCTTAGTTGCAAGTCTGTAACATGAGTAAAGGCTAATTATGAACCACAACTG
Organism: Bombina bombina; assembly: GCF_027579735.1. Lineage (NCBI taxonomy): Eukaryota > Metazoa > Chordata > Amphibia > Anura > Bombinatoridae > Bombina > Bombina bombina. The sequence goes on from NC_069499.1 coordinate 1,539,632,600, forward strand.
CTGGGATGGATTTAGTTATAGCTTGTAGTGTAGCGGAGTGATTTCTGGGATGAATACGAGTAATGTAAAACCCCCAGTAATCATAGAGCAATTTAGTTGCTGGTTGTTATAAGTTAAATAACTCTATAGTTGCCACCTGTGAAAGATCACTAATACATACAGCAGAGCTATCTATTTATATAACCACATGAGTAAGTGTATACACTAAGATATGTAATTTGGCAGGAGAGATATAGGGGCATATTTATCAAGCTCCGAATGGAGCTTGATGCCCCGTGTTTCTGGCAAGCCTGCAGGCTCGCCAGAAACAGCAGTTATGAAGCAGCGGTCACAAAGACCGCTGCTCCATAACCTGCCCGCCTGCTCTGAGTAGGCGGACAGACATCACCGTAATACGTTCGCCGCCAGCAGGGGGTGTCAGTCAACCCGATCGTACTCGATCAGGCTGATTGACACCCCCTGCTGGTGGCCGATTGTCCGCGAGTCTGCAGGGGGCGGCGTTGCACCAGCAGCTCTTGTGAGCTGCTGGTGCAATGCTGAATACGGCAAGCGTATTGCTCGCCGTATTCAGCGAGGTCTGTCGGACCTGATCCGCAGACCTTGATAAATAGAGGCCATATGATTAATCCAATACGTAATACACAGCATAATAATTATAGATAGGAAATTTTTAGCTAGCGTAATGGATGACCAGACAGCCACTTAATAATAATGAAAGATAATGTTGATGAGATTCAACTATGTAACAATAGGACTTAACTTGAAGTAGCAGCGTACCTTCTCAGGCTGGGAACACGTCCCAGCTGTAACTGGCAGTTGTTGCAAGCGTTTCCTTCTCTGACTGCGATCAAGTTACAGCTGTCAGCTGTGAGAGGAGCGAGTGAGAAGCCGGCATGTGATGTCACCGCAAACAGGATTCCCGGAGCTGCAGGCTGTATCTGAAGATCAGGCTTAAAGGGACATTAAACCCAATTTTTTTCTTTCAAGATTCAGATAAAGAATGCCATTTTAAACAACTTTAATAATTTACTTCTATTATCTAATTTGCTTCATTATCTTGATATTCTTTCCTGAAAAGCATATCTAGATAGGCTCAGTAGCTTCTGATTGGTGGCTGCCTTTAACAAAGGGTATCTAAAGATTGCAGCAAATTAGATAATAGTAAATTGGAATGTTGTTTAAAATTGTATTCTCTATCTGAATCATGAAGGAAATTTTGGGGGTTTAATGGCCCTTTAAGATGAAACGTGCAGGGTAGTTCTGAGTTGGAACATCTGGAACAGCTCACAATATGAGCGAATGAAGTACACAAGGTAAAAAGAAACAATCTGAGGAAGAGATACTAATAATACTGGCTCAGGATTAAGTGCTTCACGTAACAGACAATACCAAGCAATTATATGAGTGAGAGATTGCCTTTTATACCGGATGTTGAGGAGAGGACTGAAGAGACAGACAAGATTAGAAAATCTTGGATTTTCTGACCTACGTCAGAAATATTTTCATCAAAACGTAATCTATTATGGTTCCCAAAAAGACTACCCTTGTAGATAGAATTAAGGAACTCTTTTCCAGATTCACCTTCCAACCATGAGAGCGCAGGAAGGATACAAGCATCTCCATGTGGGAGCTTGCTAGATGAAAAGACTAGGCCTGAACCAGAATGTCATCCAGATAAGGCACCACTGCAATACCCTGTAACCGGAGCATTGCCAACAGAGATCCTAGAACCTTTTAAAAAATTCTGGGAGCTGTAGCTAGTCCAAAAGGAAGAGCCACAAACTGGAAGTGTTTGTGGAGAAAAGCAAATCTCAGTAACTTGTGATGATCCCCGTGGATGGGAACATGAAGGTACGCATCCTTTAAATCTACTGTTGTCATAAATTGACCCTCTTGAACTAAGGGAAGAATGAAACGAATAGTTTCCATTTTGATGGACGGTGATCTGAGGAATTTGTTTAGACTCTTGAGATCCAAGATTGGTCTGAAGGTTCCCTCTTTCTTGGGAACCACAAACAGATTGGAGTAAAATCCCAGACCCTGCTCCTGTACTTGAACAGGAACTATCACTCCCATTTTGGATAAATCCCGGACACAACGTAAGAATGTCTCTCTTTTTATCTGGTCTACAGATAATCTTGAGAGAAGAAATCTGCCCCTGGGGGAAAAGGTCTTGAATTCTAGTTTGTATCCCTGGGACACAATGTTTATCGCCCAAGGATCCTGAACATCCCGAACCCAAGCCTGAGCGAAAAAGGAAAGTCTGCCCCCCACAAGACCCGGTGTCGGATCGGGGGCAGACCCTTCATGCTGACTTTGAATCATTAGCAGGCTTGTTGGATTGTTTTGTAAGGAATAGACAAAAGCTTAGACTTAGACAACCCATCTGCAGACCAAGATTTCAGCCATAAAGCTCTTCGAGCCAGAATGGCAAAACTAGAAATCATTGCTCCCAACTTGATAACTTGAATGGATGCATCAGAAATGAAAAAAATGGCCAATTTAAGAGCCCTGATCCTCTCTTGGATCTCTTCAAGGGGAATGTCTGTTTGAAAGCAATCAGACAACGCATCAAACCAGTATGCTGCCGTGCTAGAAACGGTAGCAATACACAACGCAGGTTGCCATTGTAAACCCTGGTGAACATACATTTTCTTAAGAAAACCCTCCAGTTTCTTATCCATAGGATCCTTAAAAGAACAGCTATCTTCTATGGGAATAGTAGTTCTCTTAGCTTAAGTGGAAATTGCCCCTTCCACCTTGGGGACTGTTTGTCAAGACTCCATGATAGAGTCATCAATGGGAAACATCTTCTTAAAAATAGTAGAAGGAGAAAAAGGAATACCCGGCTTCTCCCATTCCTTAACAATAATTTCTGAAGCCCGATCTGGTACAGGAAAACATTCCAGCATGGAAGGTACATCATAATACTTGTTAAGTTTACTAGACTTTTTAGGGTTGACAATGACAGTAGAGTTAGAGTCGTCCAGAGTAGCCAAAAACCTCCTTGAGTAGTACCAGCTTAAACCTGAAGGATACAACTTCAGAATCAGAGGAAGGAATCACACTGTCAGAATCTGAGATTTCACCCTCAGATGCTACCGAAAAATCCTCCTCATCAGATTTATGAGAGGAAAGATTGGGAATAGCCACGACCGAGTCAGATACCTTACACACTGATTCTTTAGACTTCCTCTTGCTCTTTCCCTGTAGCATGGGAAAAGCAGACAACGCATCGGAAACTGCAGAAGACATGAGGAAAGCAATGTCTTGCAAGGAGACCCCAGCCGGAGCTTGAGAGGAAGCGCAGGGCACTGGAATTAATGGGCACTAAAATTTGGGACACTTGAGGAGAAAAACGCGGCATATCTTGCACATTGTCAGAAGACTCCTGGACAGCATCCGTCTTAGACAATGTAGGCTCAAAAAATCTATCCTTAAGATTTAATGTTCTCTCAAAACATGAGGAACAAAAAGGAATCAGTTCAATATTAGCATTCAAACATAAAGGACATCTGTAATCTGTAACAGTCTTGGTCCATTTTAACAGAATAAATATAAATAATTAAATAATTAAATTATGAACTATTTAAATAAAAAAAAAACTTTACTGTTTCTTTAAATTTTAAAATGAAACTGTTTTATTTTTGATGCAATGCAAAAACTAAACTGCTTTATTTTTGAACAACTACAAAAACAAAAATTTATTTTTACAAGATATTGAGTAATAAAAATGTCTTAATTACACCTCAAACAGCCTCTACACCTCAGCAATAGCTTTGCTGAGGTGCCTATTTAAAAAAAAATTGCTTTATTTTTTAAAACCGGAATCCAAACTGGAGCTGTTTCAGTAATGACAGACTAACAAATGACAGTTAAACTTGAAAAAATTTAAAATGCAGATATCTCTCCTCCATATACAGGAAGTAAGAGAATAACAAGTGCACAAGAGATACATTTTTACCTCACACAAGCCCCGCCCATCGTGGACGTGTCAAAAATAACATCTAAGCAGACATCTTAATGCAAAAAACACCAAAATGAGCCAAGTTCTCCTCAAGTCCCCAGTGCCTGCAATACTGCCATACATAATCCCCCTTACAACACTAGGAGTAATGTATTAAGTATCCTTGTTAGGAAAATAGTAAAGTGCCATGTTTTTTCCTTAAAGCAGTTTAAGAAAATAAATTAGCACTTACCTCAATAAATCTGCCTGGCAGCAAGGCAGCTCACTAGGGCCTAGATTTAGAGTTGGGCGGTAGCCGTCAAAACTAGCGTTAGAGGCTCCTAACGCTGGTTTTTACCGCCCTCTGGTATTTGGAGCCAGTCATTAAAGGGTCTAACGCTCACTTTCCAGCCGCGACTTTTCCATACCGCAGATCCCCTTACGTCATTTGCGTATCCTATCTTTTCAATGGGATCTGTCTAACGCCGGTATTTAGAGTCGTGGCTGAAGTGAGCGTTAGAAATCTAACGACAAGACTCCAGCCGCAGAAAAAGTCAGTAGTTAAGAGCTTTCTGGGCTAACGCCGGTTTATAAAGCTCTTAACTACTGTGCTCTAAAGTACGCTAACACCCATAAACTACCTATGTACCCCTATACCGAGGTCCCCCCACATCGCCGCCACTCTATTAAAATTTTTTAACCCCTAATCTGCCGACCGCACGCCGCTGCCACCTACGTTATCCCTATGAACCCCTAATCTGCTGCCCTTAACACCGCCGACCCCTATATTATATTTATTAACCCCTAATCTGCCCCCCTCACCGTCGCCTCCACCTGCCTACACTTATTAACCCCTAATCTGCCGAGCGGACCGCACCGCCACTATAATAAAGTTATTAACCCCTAATCCGCCTCACTCCCACCTCAATAACCCTATAATAAATAGTATTAACCCCTAATCTGCCCTCCCTAACATCACCGACACCTAACTTCAAGTATTAACCCTTAATCTGCCGATCGGAGCTCACCGCTACTCTAATAAATTTTTTAACCCCTAAATCTAATTCTAACCCTAACCCTAACACCCCCCTAAGTTAAATATAATTTTATTCTAACAAAATAAATTAACTCTTATTAAATAAATTATTCCTATTTAAAGCTAAATACTTACCTGTAAAATAAACCCTAATATAGCTACAATATAAATTATAATTATATTGTAGCTATTTTAGGATTAATATTTATTTTACAAGCAACTTTGTATTTATTTTAACCAGGTACAATAGCTATTAAATAGTTAATAACTATTTAATAGCTAAAATAGTTAAAATAATTACAAAATTACCTGTAAAATAAATCCTAACCTAAGTTACAATTAAACCTAACACTACACTATCAATAAATTAATTAAATACAATACCTACAATTATCTACAATTAAACCTAACACTACACTATCAATAAATTAATTAAATACAATACCTACAAATAAATACAATTAAATAAACTAACTAAAGTACAAAAAATAAAAAAGAACTAAGTTACAAAAAATAAAAAATATTTACAAACATTAGAAAAATATTACAACAATTTTAAACTAATTACACCTACTCTAAGCCCCCTAATAAAATAACAAAGCTCCCCAAAATAAAAAAATGCCCTACCCTATTCTAAATTAAAAAAGTTCAAAGCTCTTTTACCTTACCAGCCCTGAAAAGGGCCCTTTGCGGGGCATGCCCCAAAGAATTCAGCTCTTTTGCCTGTAAAAAAACACATACAATACCCCCCCCAACATTACAACCCACCACCCACATACCCCTAATCTAACCCAAACCCCCCTTAAATAAACCTAACACTAAGCCCCTGAAGATCTCCCTACCTTCTCTTCACCTCACCGGGTTCACCGATCGGTCCAGAAGAGGGTCCGAAGTCTTGATCCAAGCGGCGGCTGAAGAACTCCATCATCGGGCTGAAGTCAGAAGTCCATCATCGGGATGAAGTCTTCTATCAAGCCGCATCTTAAATCTTCTTTCTTCCGGAGCGGAGCCATCTTCTTCCAAGCCTACGCGGAACATCCTCTTCAACCGACGCCTACTCGCCGAATGACGGTTCCTTTAAATGACGTCATCCAAGATGGCGTCCCTCGAATTCCAATTGGCTGATAGGATTCTATCAGCCAATCGGAATTAAAGTAGGAATATTCTGATTGGCTGATGGAATCAGCCAATCAGATTCAAGTTCAATCCGATTGGCTGATTGGATCAGCCAATCAGATTGAGCTCGCATTCTATTGGCTGTTCCGATCAGCCAATAGAATGCAAGCTCAATCTGATTGGCTGATTGGATCAGCCAATCGGATTGAACTTGAATCTGATTCGCTGATTCCATCAGTCAATCAGACTATTCCTACCTGAATTCCGATTGGCTGATAGAATCCTATCAGCCAATCGGAATTCGAAGGACGCCATCTTGGATGACGTCATTTAAAGGAACCGTCATTCGGCGAGTAGGCTTCGGTTGAAGAGGATGTTCCGCATCGGCTTGGAAGAAGATGGCTCCGCTCCACTCCGGAAGAAAGAACATTGAAGATGCGGCTTGATAGAAGACTTCATCCCGATGATGGACTTCCGACTTCAGCCCGATGATGGATTTCTTCAGCCGCCGCTTGGATCCAGACTTCAGCCCGAGGATGGACGTCACTCTTCAGCACCCCGCTTGGGCTTGGATCAAGACTTCGGACCCTCTTCTGGACAGATCTGGACCCGGTGAGGTGAAGACAAGGTAGGGAGATCTTCAGGGGCTTAGTGTTAGGTTTATTTAAGGGGGGTTTGGGTCAGATTAGGGGTATGTGGGTGGTGGGTTGTAATGTTGGGGGGGTATTGTATGTGGTTTTTTTCAATGCAAAAGAGCTGAATTCTTTGGGGCATGCCCCGCAAAGGGCCCTTTTCAGGGCTGGTAACTGTAACTTAGTTCTTTTTTATTTTTTGTACTTTAGTTAGTTTATTTAATTGTATTTATTTGTAGGTATTTTATTTAATTAATTTATTGATAGTGTAGTGTTAGGTTTAACTATAGATAATTGTAGGTATTGTATTTAATTAATTTATTAATAGTGTAGTGTTAGGTTTAATTGTAACTTAGGATTTATTTTACAGGTAATTTTGTAATTATTTTAACTATTTTAGCTATTAAATAGTTCTTAACTATTTAATAGCTATTGTACCTGGTTAAAATAAATACAAAGTTGCCTGTAAAATAAATGTTAATCCTAAAATAGCTATAATATAATTATAATTTATATTGTAGCTATATTAGGGTTTATTTTACAGGTAAGTATTTAGCTTTAAATAGGAATAATTTATTTAATAAGAGTTCATTTATTTCGTTAGATAAAAATTATATTTAACTTAGGGGGGTGTTAGTGTTAGGGTTAGACTTAGCTTTAGGGGTTAATCCATTTATTACAGCAGCAGCGAGATTCAGTCGGCAGATTAGGGGTTAATAATTGAAGTTAGGTGTCAGCGATGTTAGGGAGGGCAGATTAGGGGTTAATACTATTTATTATAGGGTTATTGAGGCGGGAGTGAGGCGTATTAGGGGTTAATAACTTTATTATAGTAGCGGTGCGGTCCGCTCGGCAGATTAGGGGTTAATAAGTGTAGGCAGGTGGAGGCGACGTTGTGGGGGCAGATTAGGGGTTAATAAATATAATATAGGGGTCGGCGGTGTTAGGGGCAGCAGATTAGGGGTACACAGGGATAATGTAGGTAGCGGCGGTTTACGGAGCGGAAGATTAGGGGTTAAAAAAAATATGCAGGTGTCAGCGATAGCGGGGGCGGCAGATTAGGGGTTAATAAGTGTAAGGCTAGGGGTGTTTAGACTCGGGGTTCATGTTAGGGTGTTAGATGCAGACTTAGGAAGTGTTTCCCCATAGAAAACAATGGGGCTGCGTTAGGAGCTGAACGCTGGTTTTTTTTCAGCTCAAATGGCCCCATTGTTTTCTATGGGGGAATCGTGCACGAGCACATTTTTTAAGCTGGCCGCATCCGTAAGCACCGCTGGAATTTAGAGTTGCAGTGGCGTTAAATTATGCTCTACGCTCCCTTTTTGGAGCCTAACGCACTGAAAACCCAGCCATTTTGTGAACTCTAAATACCAGCGGTATTTAAAAGGTGCGGGGGAAAAAAAGCATGCGTAGCTAACGCACCCCTTTGGCCGCCAAACTCTAAATCTTGCCGTAGGTTTGGAGAGGTCCTTTCCCTCACATTGACCTGTGGAAAATAATAATAAGGGAAGCAACTTTTAATTAAATATTTAAGTAGTTTATTATAGATTAGGTTTTTTTTTATTTTGGGGTGTTTTTTATTTTTTTTAAAATTTGGTATTAGAATAGGAATACTTTTTATTGTTTTGGATAATTTCATTTGTTATTTTTTGTAATGGTATTTTTTTTTTAAATTTTAGTTTTCATTTTTTAGTAATCTTAGTTGGGTTTTTTTTTTAGTAATGTTAGGTTTTTTATTTTTAGTAATATTAGGTATTATTAGTTTAAGCTTAGGTTTTATTTTTATTTTCAAGATACAATAGGGGGAGGGGGTAAGGTGTATGCACTTTATTTTTATTTCACAGGCAAGTTTGTATTTATGTTTAAATAGGTAGTTTGTTAATAAATGTAACTTTAATTTAGGTCTATTTTTTTTTTTTTTAATTTTCCAAAGAGCTTTATTTAGAATAAGAAATAACAATGTTCAAAAAGCATAAAGAGAAAAGAAAGGAAATCATAAAACAACTAAACATGCAGTAACTTATCAAATCAAATAATAATACAAATTTGCATTACAGCATATAAGAAGTTAAGCGCTCCCATTATGATGTATCCCCTTGAAAGATCATAAGAAATAAAATGGAACCGTGTTATCCCCCCAGGAGACACAAGGGGGCCACTTTTGGGCCTCCTGGACCAGAGTAATGAGATAATGGGGGACTTTGGGGGAGAAAATAATATAAGGGATCAGGCCACTCTTAGAGTTAAGGTATTCTAGAGGGTGCAGCAGGACAGATGGTGATAGGGACAACAACAAGAAGAACTAGAACGTTGCAGACTTAATTAATATTGCTACCAATAGCATATTAGGGAACTAAGGAATATAAGTAGTGTGTTTGTTGAGATTACTCCATGTCTTACCAGAGTGTAGCTGCCACATTCTAGGTGCTGTTCTAGAGTGAATAGAGCTGGGAGGGTAGTGGGACACTTTTAAAGTTATAGGTAAAACTTTACTCCCCTCTAGTGGAGAAACCTGGCATCTGTATGTAATCGTAAAATATGTTTGCAGCAACGATGAACATACATAGATATAGGCATTAGAATTCAAGCATAATGTTCCACAGGACTACAATATATACCCAGAACAAACTCCAGAACATATAGCAACCATATTACATATAAATAGCCATGTAGGAGACAAAATAGTGAACAAAGGAAAACTGGTAAATGAAATCGTCAACCTGACTAAGTCTGGAACAATTAATGTCTATTCAAAATGTACACTGGCACACTATAAATGTAAACATAGCTCCCGGATAAAGAGTTTTGATAGTGGAAATGAACATGCAGGAGGACAGTCCCGCTAATTAAGTTCATCATAGGATCCGATCAGCCGATACCTGCCTTAATGTCTCTGAGAGTGTACCAATGATCTGCCCTTGCTATTAAATAAAGCCGATGTTTGGAGGGCAAATCTCTAAGGGAACCATGACAGCCTGATGAGATCCAGACGGTTAGTCGGTTGAGCGAGGGTTCTACCTGGATAATACTTAAGGCTTCCTCCATATTTGCTCTTATATCTTTGTGGACATCGCTTGTCTCCTCTGAGTTGCCCCAGGGTTGGCTTGAGGAGCTAGACAGGTGAAGTGGTGCCTTGGCAATGATACCTTTCTCTGCTCTCGGAGATCTGACCCCGGTCTCTGTAACTCGCTCTCCACGCCGTTTTATGGCGTCTCCTTTCCACAATGTGGGTTGCGTAGTAGAAGGAGCAAGTAGTGTAGCTTGCTGGGAGATACTGGGGACAAGATCCTTCTCTGGCTCACGACCATGTGGGGTAGGCATCTCCCTGTCTGTAGAGTGTACATGAGAATCACCTCCTCTGCTTACTTGCTCGTTTTGTCCGTTAGCTATAGTACTCCGATTACTAATTTGTAGGGTAAGTGTACGGAGACTATGTACTTCGTCGGACCATATTTGTGACAATTTCTCGTAATGTTCAGTGAGCAGTCGGGCCACGGACTCCATTATGAAACGGGCCTTAGAATCCATCTGGTCTGCTCAAGTGTAGATATCTGTGCAATGCGAGTCAAGTCCCTTTTTAACTTTTCTTGCGTGTAGCTTTAGTAGAATCTCCCTCCACTAATTTTGGGGCAGCGTTAAATATCTGCCTGGTAACCCAGTTTCCCGGGGGGGGTAACATGCGGCAGCCCTGGTCACAAAGATGAAGGCCCTGCAAGCAATGGCGCTCTCTTCATGACTCAGCCAAAGAACATAGGCAGTTAGCAATCCCGATACAGGTCTGATCTTCAATATTCTTCAGGCTGTTATAAAGTATGGGAATTCTTAAATTTTTAAGGAAATATCCTAAAATAGTGGCTATGAAAATTAATTAAAGTCAGGAGCTCCTCTCAGATGCATCCTGCCGCTTCAGCTATAAACTCCGCCCCCCAATTTAGGTCTATTTTAATTATGTTAAAGTTAGGGGGTGTTAGGTTTAGGGGTTAATATAGTTTAACTTAGGTTGTTGTGATGTGGGGGCGGTGGTTTAGGGGTTAATAGGTTTAGTTAGTGTTGGTAATGTGGGGGGGGGTGGTTTAGGGGTTAATAGGTTTATTTAGTGTTTAAGTTAGTGTTGGAGATGTGGGTGTATGGCGGATTAGGGGTTAATAGGTTTAGTTAGTGTTGGCGATGCCGGGGAACTGCGGTTTAGGGGTTAATAGGTTTAGTTAGTGTCGACTATGAGGGGGGCGGCGGCGGTTTAGGGGTTAATAGCATTATTTAGTGTCAACGATGTGGGTGGTGGCATCGGTGGTTTTAGATAATTTTGTTTCGGCAATCGCCGGCATATTAGTTATGTTTAGTTAAATTGTTGTTGTTTTTTTTCAGATCCTTTTGTTTTTTTGGATCCAATCTTTATTCATATGCATTATTCTATTCTAAACTTTAGAATAGAATAATAAATATGAATGAAGAATGGGTCCAAAATAAACTTTCCGAAATTAAATTATTTATTTAATTTATGGAAACAAAACAAAATTGTTAGCGTTGCACATGTCTACTATTCATGGCTCTGTGTGTGCATGTCTATATAAATGGCTCTCTGTATGCATGTGTCTATCCTTGGCATGTGTTTATTCATAGCTCTGTGTGTGCATGCGTCTATTTATGATTCTGTGTGTGCTTGTGCCTATTTAGAGATGTGCATGTGTCTATCAGGGCTCTATGTGTGCATGTGTCTATCCTTGGTTCTGTGTGTGCCTGTATCTACTCATGGAACTGTGTGTGCATTTGTCTATCATGGCTTTGTGTGTGCATGTGTCAGTTCTTGATTCTGTGTGTGCATGTGTCTATTCATGGCTCTGTGTGTGCATGTGTCTATTCATGGCTCTGTGTGTGCATGTGCCTATCCTTGGTTCTGTGTGTGCATGTCTCTACTCAAGGTTCTGTGTGTGTATGTGTCTATTGATGGTTCTGTGCGTGCATGTGTCTCTAAATGGTTCTGTGTGCGCATGTGTCTATTCATGGCTCTTTGTGTGCAAGTGCCTTTTCTAAGCACAGTGTGTGGATGTGCCTATTAATGGTTTTGTGTTTGCATATTTTCATTCATGTTTGTGTATATGCTTGTGTATATCTTTGGTTCTGTGAGTGCATGTGTCTATCCATGAATCTGTGTGTACATGTGTTTATTCATTCATGGTTCTGTGTGTGCATGTGTCTATTCATGCCTCTGTGTGTGCATGTGTCTAACCTTGTGTTTGTGTGTGCATGTGTCTATTCATGGCTTGTGTGTGCATGTGTCCATTCATGGTTCTGTATGTGCATGTGTCTATTTATAGTTCTCTGTGTGCATGTGTCTATTTATGCCTGTGTGATTGCATGCATATTCATGGCTCTCTGTGTGCATGTGTCTATTCATGGCTCTGTGTGTGCATGTGTCTATTCATGGCTCTGTGTGTGCATGTGTCTATTAATGGCTCTATGTGCATGTGTTTATACTTGGCTCTGTGTGTGCATGTGTCTATTAATGGCGCTGTGTGCATGTGTTTATCCTTGGCTCTGTGTGTGCATGTGTCTATTTATGGCTGCAATATTGCATGTGTATTGCATGTCTCTATTCATGACTCTGTTTTTACATGTCTATTGATGGCTCTGTGTTTATCCTTGGCTCTGTGTGTGCATGTGTCTATTGATGGCTCTGTATGTGCATGTGTTTATCTTTGGCTCTGTGTGTGCATGTGTCTATTCCTGGTTCTGTGTGTGCATGTGTCCATTCATGGATCTGTGTGTGCATGTGTCCATTCATGGCTCTGTTTTTACATGTCTATTGATGGCTCTGTATGTGCATGTGTTTATCCTTGGCTCTGTGTGTGCATGTGTCTATTGATGGCTCTGTATGTGCATGTGTTTATCTATGGCTCTGTGTGTGCATGTGTCTATTCCTGGTTCTGTGTGTGCATGTGTCCATTCATGGATCTGTGTGTGCATGTGTCCATTCATGGCTCTGTTTTTACATGTCTATTGATGGCTCTGTATGTGCATGTGTTTATCTTTGGTTCTGTGTGTGCATGTGTCTATTTATAACTTAGTGTGTGTATGTGTATTAATGGTTCTGTGTGTGCATGTTTTCATTCATGGTTGTGTGTGTGCATGTGTCTATTTATAACCTAGTGTGTGCATGTGCCTATCCTTGGTTCTGTGTGTGGTGGATATTTTATACAATTGTGTTTTATTAAAATTTCTTGTGTTTTAAATATAGCTGTTTTACATATCAGTCAGATACTACACAGATCAATCTGCACTTGTTGCAGCACAGCAGTTTTTAATTGTATCCTTGAGTGGAATTGAATTAGACTTTACTATACTGATAAAGCTAAGTGAATAACTGTGCATACAGATAGGGTTGCCACCTGTCCCTTAAAATACAGAACACTTATAAGTTACACATGCTGCAGGATGTGCAGGGAGGAATATAAATAGTTCTGTCCAAACACAATAAATGTTCCTCCCTGCACCATGTGTAACTCATAAGTGTCCAGGAAAACATGGCTGAGGTGGCAACCCTACATACAGATGAAGTAGGAGAAAGAGTCCATATTGCTCCTCTGCTGTCTGCAGTAGCAGGAATCCCTACATTGTGCCTGGACACTTCTGTTCCACCCCTTGCCCACACCTATACATATTATCAGACATCCCAAATCTCCCTGAAGTTCAGGGAGTCTCCCTGATTGTAATAGCGGCTCCCTGATGCCAGCAAATGGAGTGCAATCTCCCTGAAACTCCAAGTACTATGATCTAATGTGGCCCAAATCCGGAAGTGTTTCTTTAAGGAATGCCTTTAGTTGCTGGGACGTTATAGAACCCTCAAAGCATGCATCAGTAACCAAAAAGCTCCCACTGATTTTAATAAAATAAAAACATAAATACTACCTTATTTACTGCATGTAATTAAACTATATTTGAGCAGTCGAGCATATGTTCACAAAAAACTGAAATAAGGGGTCAGTCAGCAGAGGCTTATATACAAGGTAATCACAGAGGTAACAAAGGTATTAATATAACAATGTTGGTTATGCAAAACTGGGGAATGACTAATAAACGGGTAGATCATGAGTTTTGCGCTAAACAGGGTGTGAAACTAATGCCAAAAAGTTGCGTTATTTCACTCTCCATAGCGCTGCCATTACTAGTTACTGAAAAGCCTCCTTGTGCATGCGATATGGTGGCTTTTAGCTCCCTAACGCACAAAAGCCAATGGCTGATTTGACGTGCTTGTGCATGCTTTCCCCCATAGACAAAAATTTTTTGTACCCATGGCCCCTAAAGGGGTACTTGTATGGGCATTACCCTTAAAAGGGCATTCAGCTCTTTTTCATTGCCCTTTAAAAGGCATTCAGCTCTTTTAAAAAAGCCCAAAACCCTAATCTAAAAAAACCCACCCAACCAGCCAATAGGATTTCAGTAGCTATCATCCTATTGACTGTTTTGAACAGCCAATAGGATTTCAGAAGCTTTCATCCTATTGGCTGATTTGAATTTGAAGAATCAAATCAGTCAATAGGAATGCAAGGTACGCCATTTTGAATCGACTACCTTGCAATCAACTTCAGTGTATGGCCGTGATCGTATGAAGAGGATGCTCCGCGCAGGTGGACTTCGGGTTCCAGGATGGCTCCGCTCCGAGCCGCTGGGATGAAGATAGAAGACGCCCCTGGGATGGATGAAGATATCGCCGCCTGGATAAAGACTTCTAGCCGCCTGGATGGAGATGGATGTCCACACTTCAGAAACCGTGAGTAGATATTCTGGGGTAAGTGTTAGTTTTTTTTTTAGTTTTTTTTTAGTTTTTTTTTTAGATTAGGGCTTTGGGCTTTTTAAAAAGAGCTGAATGCCCTTTTAAGGGCAATGAAAAACAGCTGAATGTCCTTCAAAGGGCAATGAAAAAGAGCTGAATGCCATTTACAGGGCAATGCCCATACAAATGCCCCTTTTTTTTTAGAGTTTTTTTATTTTGGGTTTTTGGTTGAGTGTTGGATTTTACTGTTGGGGGGACTTTGTATTTTTTTTTTTTCAGGTAAAAGAGCTGTTTAAGCAATGCCTTACAAAAGGCCCTTTTTAAGGGCTATTGGTAGTTTATTGTAGGCTAGGGTGTGTTTTTATTTGGGGGGGCTTTATTATTTTTATAGGGCTATTAGATTAGGTGTAATTGTTTTTATTTTTGATAATTTCGTGTATTATTTTTTTGTAAGCTTAGTGTTTTTTATTTTTCGTAATTTAGTGTTTATAATTTTTTGTATTTTTAGATTTATTTTTTTCGTAGTGTAAGGTTTTTTTAAATTTGTAATTTAGGTTTTTAATTGGTAGTATTTTTTGTTTTGTTAGAGTAGTAATGTTAGTTTAATTTATAGTTTAATGTTAGGTTTATTTTTATTTCACAGGTAAGTTTTCATTTATTTTAAGATAGTTATATTGTAATTTAAAGTTAGGGGGTGTTAGGTTTAGGGTTTAATAGTTTAATTTAGTGTTTTGCAATGTGGGGTGCCAGAGATTTAGGGGTTAATAGGTTTATTTAGTGGAGGCGATGTGGGAGGCAGGCAGTTTAGGGGTTAATAGGCTTATTAAGTTATGGCGATGTGGGAGGCCGGAGGTTTAGGGGTGTAATATTTCAGACGCAACAGCCTGTCTTTTTAAATACAATTAACCGCCTCCTCAACTGTTTCCTATTTAAGGGACCTTGCCATCCGCCTAATTGCTTCTGTTATATAGCTTCACTTTGAGTATCAAGCTATGCGCCACTCCTTTTTACTGCAGAACTGAAGTGCAGTTTTCGGAAATCTCAGCAACCTCACCTGTATGCGCCTCGCATACACCAGCTTCCTTTTGACCTCACCTCTGCTTTCTCTTACAAACAGCAAGGAAGACTGCTCGGATTCCTTACAAAGACTACTGCTCTCCATACAAGGTGATCTCTCTATTTTCAAAATCTGTAGCTTCACTACAGAGGATTCCTAAACCTTGATGCAGAGTTTTACCTGTCACTCAAACTCCTCACCGCAAGTTCCTTCTAAGCCTCCAGGATTAACTCTCAAACAGACTTCAGGTACTTTTAGTTACCTTGCTACTATATGAACTGTTATCTTTCAAGTATATCAAAGATAACGCTCAATACGATACAAAAGTGTTCATAGATATCTTTTGTGCTATCCTGACTTCTCAGGATTTAACTTCCTCCTATCTGATTAATGCTATTTAAGTATACCTTTTCAATGCTTACATGCAAATTAAGCTATTTTTTATACTTATAACTACAATTCCAATACATAGCTCTCCAAGAAGATCAGGTATTAAGAGGTATCATTGCCGTATAACAGAAGCCTATACATATATATAAAAAGAAAGTTGTTTTTTTTTTTTGTTTTTTTTTTTTTAAATGTGTTAACCTCTCCAAGATGGACCCCAAATAAATAAATATGCACTTTTCTTCACTCAAATTAAAAGTGAAATATCTGGCCAGGGGTTTAACGGATGTTCAGGCAGAGGTCCTGACTGACCTTAATGGTCTTATTAAGGATTTATTTTCTGCCAAATCTTCAGACTCCCACTCCCACTGAACCCACTCTCAATCCTACTATGCTATTTTCAGGTATCAGGTCTGAATTTAGACATTTTTAGAACGCTTGTCTTCTCATGTTCTCATTAAAACCAAGGACATACAGCACTGATAAAATTAAGGTCTGTACTGTAATATCTTATCTAAAATGTGAGCCAAGGGCATGGGTGAACCGATTCTTTGAAAAAGAAGACCCCATTCTTAACTCTTTGAAAAACTTATTTTCCCCCATGGCCACCCTGTATGATGGTATTAACAAGCACCTGACTGCTGAAAATAACCTTAAGTCTATTAAACAAGGGAAACACCCTGCGGAGGAATACGTGGCAGACTTCCAGATGTGGAGTACAGACTCAGAGTGGAATCAGCTCAGTCTGAGAAACCAATTCCGCCTGGGTCTGGCTGAACATCTTAAAGATGAACTGGCTCGAATTAACCTCCCAGAGACTCTTGATGGTCTGATTAAAAGTTGCATAACTCTAGACAGATGATATATAGAGAGTAAATCTGAGAAAACCCACTCCCAAATCTTTTTAAAGGAAATCCTACTTATAATCCAGAAAAATTCTCTCACGCACCTATCCCAATTGACATAGGATCCGCAAAAGGACCTCTATCACAAGAGAAAACGCTCAGGAGAAAATTGGCCAACTTGTGCCTGTATTGTGCTAGTAGTGAGCACAATGTTTCTTCATGCCCCTGCCTCCGCCAAATGAAGAGTAAGCATTCTACCATACAAGTTGTTCATAATTGAAAGTTTGCTTCACGTTGCTCACTTATCTTGTCTTTGGAGTGAGATTGTCAAGTCATACAAACTGAGGGAATGATTGACTCTGGAGCCTGTGGAACTTTTATTGATTTGTCTTTAGTTAAAAAGAATAAAATACCCTGTTTATTAAAGCAAAACCCAGTGCACATTAGAGTTATTGATGGTTCTACTAACTTAAAAGCACCTATTACACATCATACTGTGCCAATACTCATCACCACTCCCTGTGGTCACACAGAGTTTATCACTATCGATATTATACACTCATCTATTCACCCAATAATTTTGGGACACCCATGGCTGGCAAAACATAATCCTACTATCAACTGGTTACAAAACAAGATATCCTTTAAGTCCCCTTACTGTAAAAATACTTGTATTCCCCACGTAGCAATGTGCAATACCACTTTATCTCTTCCCACAGAATATATTGATTTCAAGGATGTCTTCGATTTAAAAGAAGCTGAAACTCTACCACCTCATTGTTGGTCCAATTGTCCGATTGATACTTTACCTGGAGTCAAGGTTCCATTTGGCAGGATCTATCCACTATCAGAGCAAGAATTACAACATCTCCGCGAATACCTAGATGAGAACTAAAGAAATGGATTTATTTCTCCTCCAACATCTCCAGCTGCATTGGGTATCCTCTTTGTGAGAAATAAGGTTGGAACTCTACGGCCAATAATAGACTACAGACCTTTGAATAATATAACTATAAAAAATCATTACCCACTACCCCTTATTCCAAACTACTCAAAAATAGTGAAACCTCTAACTCAATTAACAGGAAACTCTTAATTCATTTGGTCAACCAAAGCTGAATCTGCTTTCAATCAACTTAAAAAATGTTTCACCTCAGCACCTATACTACAATTACCGGATCCTCAGAACCAATATGTTCTCGAGGTTGATGCCTCAAATGCTGGCTTAGGTGATATCCTCTCTCAACAAAATTCTAATTCTTCTATATACATCCTATAGCTTATTTTTCAAGCGTTTTGACACCAGCAGAATTCAACTATTCCGTGGGAGATAAGGAGTTGTTAGCCATTAAGTCGGCACTTGAAACCTGGCTTCATCTCCTGGTAGGAGCTAACGGCTAGTGTATGATTTTTGTGGTAAGAGGGGTGCGGTACTAACTTGCACTTTATTCTCACTGCTCACTTTCCTACAGCGCTGGTATTACAGGTTTTTGCAAACCCTGTGTTAAAAGGCAAGAAGTGAGTGTAGAGCAAAATTGTGCTCCATACCGCACTCCAATACCAGCGGTGAGCTGGTTGTACGTGCACGATTTCCCCATAGACATCAATGGGGAGAGCCGGCTGAGAAAAATTCTAACACCTGCAAAAAAGCAGCGTTTAGCTCAGTAACGCAGCCCCATTGATTCCTACGGGGAAACACATTTTATGTTTACACCTAACACCCTAACATGAACCCCGAGTCTAAACACCCCAAATCTTACACTTATTAACCCCTAATTTTCTGCCCCCGACATCGCCGACACCTACATTATGCTTATTAACCCATTATCTGCCTCTCTGGACATCGCCGCCACCTACATTATACTTATGAACCCCTAATCTGCTGCCCCCAACATCGCCGACACCTACATTATATTTATTAACCCCTAATCTGCTGCCCACAACATCGCCAACACCTAAATAATGTTATTAACCCCTAATCTGCCGCCCCAACGTCGCCACCACTATAATAAACATATTAACCCCTAAACCGCCGTACTCCTGCATCGCAAACACTAGTTAAATATTATTAACCCCTAATCTGCCGCCCCTATCATCGCCGCCACCTACCTACATTTATTAACCCCTAATCTGCTGCCCCTACCATCCCCGCCACTATATTATATTTATTAACCCTTAAACCTAAGTCTTACCCTAACACCCCCTAACTTAAATATAATTAAAATAAATCTAAATAAAACCTACAATTATTACCTAAATTATTCCTATTTAAAAATAAATACCTGTAAAATAAACCCTAAGCTAGCTACAATATAGCTAATAGTTACATTGTAGCTAGCTTAGGGTTTATTTTTATTTTACAGCAACGTTTGTATTTATTTTAACTAGGTAGAATAGTTACTAAATAGTTATTAACTATTTACTAACTGCCTAGCTAAAATAAATACAAATTTACCTGTAAAATATAACCTAACCTAAGTTACACTAACACCTAACCTAACCCTACAATTAAATATATTCCCTAAATTAAATACAATTAACTAAATTCAAAACAATTAGCTAACTTACAAAAAAAAACCCCACTAAATTACAGAAAATAAAAAACAAATGACAAGATCTTTAAACTCATTACACCTAATCTAATAGCCCTATCAAAATAACCCCCCCCCCCCCAATAAATAAACCCTAGCCTAAATTAAACTACCAATAGCCCTTAAAAGGGCCTTTTGCGGGGCATTGCCCCAAAGAAATTGGCTCTTTTACCTGTAAAAAAAAATACAAACAACCTCCCCAACAGTAAAACTCACCACCCACACAACCAACCCCCCAAATAAAGCCTTAACTAAAAAAACCTAAGCTCCCCATTGCCCTGAAAAGGGCATTTGGATGGGCATTGCCCTTAAAAGCGCATTTAGCTCTATTGCTGCCCAAAGCCCTAACCTAAAAATAAAACCCACCCAATACACCCTTAAAAAATCACTAACCCCCGAAGATCCACTTATCGGGAGAAGTCTTCATCCAAGTGGCAAGATGTCCTCAAGGAAGCCGGCAGAAGTGGTCCTCCAGACGGGCAGAAGTGGTCCTCCAGATGGGCAGAATTCTTCATACAGACGGCATCTTCTATCTTCATCCTTCCGACACGGAGCGGCTCCATCTTCAAAACATCTGACGTCTCCTTCTGGAATGAAGGTACCTTTAAGTGACGTCATCCAAGATGCCGTCCCTTAGATTCCGATTGGCTGATAGAATTTTATCAGCCAATCTGAATGAAGGTTGAAAAAATCCTATTGGCTTATTATAATAATAGGATTGAGCTTGCATTGCATTGGCTGCTCCAATCAGCTAATAGAATGTGAGCTCAATCCTATTGGCTGATTGCATCAGCCAATATGATTTTTTCAACCTTAATTCCGATTGGCTGATAGAATTCTATCAGCCAATCGGAATCTAAGGGACGCCATCTTGGATGAAATCACTTAAAGATACCTTCATTCCAGAAGAAGACGTAGATTGAAGAGGATGCTCCGCGCCGGATGTCTTGAAGATGGAGCCGCTCCACGTTGGAAGGATGAAGATAGAAGATGCCGTCTGGGTGAATACTTCTGCCAATCTGGAGGACCACTTCTGCCCGTCTGGAGGACCACTTCTGCCGGCTTCGTTGAGGACATCTTGTCGCTTGGATGAAGACTTCTCCCGGTAAGTGGATCTTCGCGGGTTAGTGTTAGTATTTTTTAAGGGTGTATTGGGTGGGTTTTATTTTTAGGTTAGGGCTTTGGGCAGCAATAGAGCTAAATGCCCTTTTAAGGGCAATGCCAATCCAAATGCCATTTTCAGGGCAATGGGGAGCTTAGGTTTTTTTAGTTAGGGTTTTATTTGGGGGGGTTGGTTGTGTGGGTGGTGGGTTTTATACTGTCCCGTCTTAAAGGGCCATTATACACTCATTTTATCTTTGCATAAATGTTTAATAGATGATCTATTTATATAGCCCATAAAGTTTTTTTGTTTTGTTTTTTAAATGTATAGTTTTGCTTAGTTTTTAAATAACATTGCTCTGATTTTCAGACTCCTAACCAAGCCCCAAAGTTTTATGAGAATACCGTCAGCTACCTTCTCCAGCTTGCTCCTGTTTGTGTAAAGGGTCTTTTCATATGCAAAAGAAGGGGAGGGGGGGAGTGTCTTATTTCCCACTTGCAGTGGGCTTTCCAACTAACTTTTCAACAGAGATAAACTGAGAGCTTCTAAGTAAGTTTTTAAACAGTTTTATACTGGATTTTTATATCAGTATCTGTGCATCTTATTCTTTATAGTAGTGTCTATTACATGCAGTTATATGAAAATTAGTGTATACTGTCCCTTTAATGAAAATTACTCCTTCAATTCCAAGATTACAACCTTAATACCTCCTCACAAAATTGTGGGATTAACCACTACCCTCGAACAAGACATCCTAAAAGCCTTGGAGTCAGATCTGCAGATACCTTTGGATTCTCTCACACAAACTCCCTCTGGCTTATATCTATACTGGGATCGCTTGTACATACCTTTATCTTTAAGGCAACAACTACTTCAATATTTTCATGACGCCCCTCTTTCAGGTCACACCGGTGTGTCTAGTATTCTCTCCCTTCTTAAGAGGTATTTCTGATGGCCCAAGATTGCTGAAACTGTTCATGATTATGTCATTTACTGCCAGAATTGTGCAAAAAAAGTGACCGCAAAAAGCCTTTTGGATACCTTTCCCCTCTGCCTATTCCTAAATACCCATGGGAATTTGTTTCTTTGGATTTCATTGTGGATCTTCTCATTCACACACTACTATTCTGGTTGTGGTTGATCACTTAACCAAATTGGCTCACTTCAATTAACTCAAAAACCTACCCCCTGTCCTTAAAACTGTGGAAGTTTTCATTGATCATATAGTCAAATTACATGGCTTGCCTACCACTATCGTCAGTGACAGGGGGACTCAATTTCACCTCCAGATTTTGGAGACTATTATGTTGAATTCTCAAGATCGATTCAAGATTGTCCTCTGCATATCATCCACAAACGAATGGCCTGACTGAGAAAATTAATCAGATACTAGAACAATATCTATGATCTTACACCTCCCACCTTCAGGATGATTGTTAAAATAACTTCTGTTGGCTGAATTCACCTATAATAATTCGACCAGTTCCTTCACTAAAACTTCTCTTTTTATGCAACATCTGGTTTTCACCCCAATTCCCTACCTACTCTACCTTTATCTAATTCATCTCCTGCAGCTTCCAATTGTGTTAAGAACATAAAAGATACATTGGCTCTCCTAAAAATTCACTTGGCTGAAGCTAAGTCCACTCAAAAACTCTACTATGATAAAAAAAAACACACACCAGCTCCTCACTATAAAATTGGAGATCTAGTTTGGCTCTCAACAAAGAACTTACGGCTCAAAGTTCCCAGTAAGAAGTTGGCATCCCAATACCTTGGACCTTTTCCCATACAGCAGGTGTTGAATCAGAACGCCATGAAACTTACTCTACCAAGTTCCTACAAAATACATTCAACTTTTCATGTATCTCTCTTGAAACCATATAGGGGGAACAATTCACCTGACCTTCACCCGAAACCTCCTCCCCCAGTGGTCCTTGATGTTCACGTAGAGTATGAAATGCAGTCTATCCTCGACTCCAGATTGGTTCGCAGGAAGTTGAAGGGCTATGGACCTGAGGAAGATTCCTAGGTTCCCTCTATGGATATTCATGCTCCTAGGCTTATTAGAGCTTTTCATACAAGACATCCTTCAAAACTGATGGTGACACCTTCTCGAGGTGGCCCTTGAAGGGGGCGGGCAACAGCCTGTCTTTTTAAATACATTTAATTGCCTCCTCAACTGTTTCCTATTTAAGGGACCTTCCGATCCACCTAATTGCTTCTGTTATATAGCTAGAAGTCGCTCCTTTTTACTACAGAACTGAAGTGCCGTTTTTGGAAATCTCTGCAACCTCTCCTGTATTCTCCTCACATACACCACCTTCCTTTTGACCTCACCTCTGCTTTTTCTTACAAACAGCAAGGAAGACTGTTCAGATTCCTTACAAAGACTACTGCTCTCCATACAAGGTGATCTCTCTATTTTCAAAATCTGTAGCTTCACTACAGAGGATTCCTAAACCCTGATTCTGAGTTCTACCTGTCACTCAAACTCCTCACTGCAAGTTCCTTCTAAGCCTCCAGGATTAACTCTCAAACAGACTTCAGGTACTTTTAGTTACCTTGCTGGCGATGTTGGGGGAGGCGGCAGATTAGGCGTTAATACGTTTAATATAGTGTTTGCGATGCTGGAGGGCAGCAGTATATGGGTTAATAGGTAGTTTATGGTTGTTAGTGTACTTTGTAACACTTTAGTTATGAGTTTTGTGAAAATAAAAATTTGCGCAAAACTCATAACTACTGCTCTCAGATCGAGGTATAGCTTGTGTCGGTATAGGCTGTAACGCAAGCATTTTAGCCAGACCGCACAACCTGTAATACCGGTGCTATGAAAATCCCACACAAACATTTTTTTGAAGTGCAGAATGGACGTTGCGTTACAGGCTAAAATGCTTGCAGTGTATCAATACCAACACAACTCGTAATATGCGTAACTGGCCATTACGCTGGAATTGCTATTTTTTCAGCGTTAAAAGCAGTAAAGCAAAACTTGTAATCTAAGTGAAAGGGATTATCTATCTTTTTAAGCAATAACAATTCTGGAGCAGACTGTCACTTTAAGCATTGTATAAATAAATTTAAAAAAAAACGTTTAAAATCTATACAATACTTTAATTAATATGCATTATACAGGAAAATGTATAAAACCAAAACATTGCCATCTTCTTCCTCTTCTTCCATCTTCCATCTTCTGTCTACTTCCATCTTCTCTCTTCTATCTTATCCTCTTCCATCTGATCTATTTTTTATGCGGTCCCACTGGAGCTTATAACGTATGAGTCAAGTTGGGTGAGTTGAAACTTTGGGATTTAGAGTTAGGATATTTTTTAGGATTGTTTTGTTTTTGTTTGTTTTTTGTTTTTTACGAGGAAAACAACTATATTAACTTTAGGGCACTTCCCTGCCAAATGCCATTTTCAAGGCAACCATTATTTTAGGACAGGGTTTTGTTGTTGTTTTTATTTAAGATTTTTTTAGAGTTGGGCTTTAATTTTTTATTGGCAGAAGACTCAATTTAGGGCAATGCTCTGCTATGTGCCCTTATCAGCAATTCCCTACCAAATACACATATCAGGGCAATTCTTAGAGTAGGTTTTTTTAAGGTAGGCTTTTTATTTGGTTTTAGAAAACAGATTTATTTGCCAAAAGCTAAGCTCGGGTTTAGATTGCTTTTAACTTGTAATACCAGTGCATATTAGCATGCACTGGTATTACTCAGTGGAGCGCTAATATCGCTTGAGCACAAGCGATATCTAGCACTTCACTCGTATACTAGCCCTTCATTTTTAAAGTGCGCTCCCAGCTCACTGCTAACTTCACGCTACCCAGTGAAGTTTCATTTTCTTTAGGAGACATCTCACCACTCGCAAGGACTGCCCATTTTTTAAGATAATTCCATAAGGGCAAACCCTGTAAGGGTCAGAGGAAAAAAAAACATGTTTGATCTGGGGAAGTTTAGATCATTGGGCCCTATTTGAGACAAAGTTGGTCCTGGGGGGGAGGTCACACTTTAGACATGTTGGGCAGATTTTGGACTAGATTACAAGTGGAATGCTAATTTAACTTGTGGCCATAAAGGGGCAAATTTGCCTGTTTATAGGTGCATGCTAAATAACCAGCTATTACAAGTGGCTGGTTAGCTGGTTAAATAGACACTGAACCCAATTTTTTTTTCTTTCGTGATTCAGATAGAGCATGCAATTTTAAGCAACTTTCTAATTTACTTCTATTATCAAATTGTCTTCATTCTATTGTTATCTTTATTTGAAATTTAGATGCCGGCCCATTTTGGTGAACAAACTGGGTTGTTCTTGCTGATTGGTGGATAAATTCACCCACCAATAAACAAGTGCTGTCCATGGTACTAAACCAAAATAATAGCTTAGATGCCTTCTTTTTCAAATAACGATAGCAAGAGGATAAAGGAAAATTGATAATAGGAGTAAATTAGAAAGTTGCTTAAAATTACATGCTCTATCTGAATCACAAAAGAAAAAAATTGTGCTCTAATTCATTAACCAGAAATCAGACCTCTGGTTAGTTAAATAAATTTCCCACAATTTCCCCCAAAATAAAGTGTACTTTTCATTTAATTAAATAAAAATTATGAGCAACTTTATTTTTATTTTTAAATAACTGCACAAAGCAGTTATAAAGGGTTCAAGTCCGGGGTGTTACAAAAGTGACTTTACAAAGCTGTCTATGGGGACTGTGTTTAAACTGTAAATATGTAAGTATATGCTTATATACATATATATTTATGTATTAATATGTGTATATACAGATATAAACACATACATATACATTATGTGTATATATTTATATACATATATATTTATGTATTAATATGTGTATATACACATATAAACACATACATATACATTATGTGTATATATTTATATACATATATATTTTAAATATTCTGCCTAATGCTGCACAACTTAACCCCTTTGCTGCGCTAGGTTTTGTGACATGTCTATTGGCATCAGAAAGAGACTCCCATTGGAGACTATAAAAGCTCTCTCGTAAGCACAAAGCTTCCATGCAATCCGAATGTGAGGTTGCGTTCACATTGCGCTTAACTTGTAATACCACAGAACATTTGCAGTTTTCTGCTCCACTCTTTATCTGGCCCTTTGTATTTTTACCCAGGGAGCCAGATTCTCTAGAAACTGCTGTGGTCACAATTGCACAAAATTGTCCATCTGCACCTTAAATAGCAGTTTATGGGGCTGAATTATCAAGCTCCGAATGGAGCTTGATGCCCCTTGTTTCGGGCGAGCCTTCAGACTTGCCGGAAACAGAAGTTATAACTTGTCCACCTGCTCTAAAGCCGCGAACAGAAATCAACCCGATCTAATACGATTGGGTTGATTGACACCCCTGCTAGCGGATTGGCCGTGAATCTGCAGGGGGCGGTATTGCTGTCGGCATTTAA